>NC_064615.1:6350000-6671071 GCF_023898315.1 Schistocerca nitens | reverse complement strand
CGCTCCCTTCCCGCCAACAAGAACCTCTTCCTGCACACCCTTGCCACCCACCGCGTGGATGCCTTCCTCCTCAATGAAACTTTCCTCCAACCCCACCACACCGTCCACACGTCGCCCTACCTCCTTCACCGCTCCGATAATCCCCTCCCGATTGCACATGGCGGAGTTGCCATTGGTCACCACCGCCAGATCCCAGTTCGGCTCCAGCCTCTCCTTCCCGACCCCACCGAACACCTGATCCTTAACCTCTTCTTCCCCGGCATTACCGTCACCTGCGCCACCATCTATGTCCGCCCTAACGTCCCTATTCCCTTCGACTTCGTTCCCACATTGACCGTATCTTCTCCTTCTACGTGATGGCAGCCAACCTCAACGTCCATAGTCGTTCCGCCGCCCAGTTACGGCGGTGGCATCGGTTCCTCTCCTCCCTTCATGGCGACCTCATCCCTATCCCCCAGCACACCCATCCCAAATCCAACTCCACTCCCGATGTTATCCTTTCCTCCCCTAACCTCCTTGGCCACATAACGGTGGATGTCCTGGAGCCTATTGGTAGCGACCATCTCCCTGTCCTCACCGTTTCAGACGGTCGTCGCCCCCTCACCGACCCTCGTAATGACCCTCCCCCAAAGTATGTCCATGACTATTCCCATGCCAGCTGGAATGCCTACCGGGATACCCTCTCCACCCAGGTCGATAGCCACCCTTTCACCTACTACCACCCTGATGATGTAACCCATGCCGCCTCCTTTCTCCAGCAGACCTTGTCTGAGGCCGTGGAGGCCCACGTCCCTACTGTCGCCATCCACCCCCACCGTCCTACCTTACCCCCACAGGCCGTCCTCCTCCTCCGTGAATCCTGCTGTCTATACCGTGCCTTCCTCCCCACGCGTGACCCGGACACACTACGACGCCACCGGCAACTCCAGCAACAAATTCGAAATTTGCTTGCAGCTAAGAAACGCCGGGACTGGCGACAGACATGCACCCATTTAAATGCTACCCTACCTATAAACTCGCCCAAGTTCTGGTCAGCCTTCTGTCGCCTTACCGGAACTAAACCCTTCCCCTACTATCCTCTTCTTCATGATGATCACCCCTTCCCTGACTCCCTTAGTAAGGCCAATCACTTTGCCTCCTACCTCTTTGATGTGTTTTCCATCCCCGATGATCCCCAGTTGAATTACTCCCTCTTCCCGGATGTCCGCGATTGAACTGACACCTCTGTCCCTCCCCTCGCTCCTGGTTTCCAGTACTTGGACAACATTGCACACATGGAACTCAATGCCCCTATCACTACACAGGCTCTCATTGCTACACTCCGCACGAAACGCAACACCACTCCTGGTCACGATCGTGTCACCTACCGTCCCCTTCGTGAAGCTCCTGTCTCTTTCCTCTCCACCCTGGTCAGGCTCTACAATGTAGTCCTGTCCACCGGTTACTACCCCGACCTGTGGAAAACCTCCTGTATCCTGATGTTCCTTAAACCTGATAAACCGCCATCCGCCATCTCCTCCTACCGTCCCATCAGCCTTACCTCAGTCTTCAGCAAGGTCCTGGAATCTATCCTCACCTGCCGCATTCACCAGCATCTCCGCCAGCACCGCCTCCTTCTCGTTACCCAGTGTGGCTATCGGCCGTCCTTCTCTTCCGACGACCTTCTTCTTCACCTCACTCATCTCCTTTCTGAACAGCTTAATTCCCGTCGCTCCGCAATCTTCCTCTCCCTGGACCTCGAACGTGCTTATGACCGCTTATGGCATTCCGGTCTCCTCTTCAAGCTCCAAACCTTCGCCCTTCCCATTAATTACGTCCGTCTGATCAGCTCCTTTCTCTCCCACCGTCCTTCCTATGTCACCATCCATAACACAGATTCCTACACCTTTTTTCCCTCCGCCGGTGTGCCCCAAGGCTCCATCCTCTCCCCCCTTCTGTACCTTTTGTATACGGCGGACATGCCGCTGCCGTCACCCCCCATTCACCTTCTACAGTTTGCGGATGACACCGCCTTCCATGCCCTTGCCCCCACCCTGCAGCGCTCCCAACACCTTCTCCAATCCCATCTTGACCGGTTCACCGCTTGGTGCAACCAGTGGTTGCTCAAGGTCAATCTCTCCAAAACCCAGGCGATCATTGTAGGCAAAACCACCCCTTCCTTCCGCCTTCTTGATTTCTATCTCACCATCTATGGCCGTCCTATCGCCCTCACCCCCACCCTTAAGTACCTTGGCGTCACCCTCGACCGTCGACTCTCCTGGACCCCCCCATCTCCGGACAATCCAAGCCAAGGCACGCTCCCGACTCCGTCTCTTCAAGCTCCTTTCCACCATACTCCACACCTATAAATCCCTCATCCACCCTATCCTTCGTTATGCCCATCTGGCCTGGATCTCCGCCCCCCCCTACCTTTTATAAATCTCTTCAAATCCTTGAATGCCATGCTCTCAGCCTTGCATATCGCATCTGTCTCCCCTCCCCCACGCGGATCCTGTACGATCTCATTCCGCTCCCCGACCTCCTCCTTTTCCTTTAAAGGATACGGATCCTGTACACCTCCCGCAAACTCGATCCTCCTCACCCGCTTGTCTCGCCCATCCTCTCCCGCCCCCGCCCGCTGCCGCACCTGTATTCCCACGTCCCACCCGGTCTCCATCTCTCCACCCTCCTTACCCTCTCCCAAGGTGGCTTCCGCCAGCTCCCCCTCCCTGATGATGTCCTCCTCCCCTCCATATACCCCTCCTACCAACTTTGATCCTCCCTCCCTCTTCCTGTGTCTGTTCCTGTGGGCACCCTCCCTCCTTCCTTCCTTTCATCTCACTCCTCCCCTGGGCCTCCCCTCCCCTGTCCCTCTACTCCTCCTCCAATCTCCTAAGCCATTGGGATCTTTGTTATCCCCACTCCACCCTCTCCAGCCCCCCTCACCCTTCTTCCCCTCTTGGCAGGTCCCCGGACTCGCACACGCTAAGTGGAGTTTCGCGCGCCGGAGATCATCGCCGTCAGTGTCTCGTGTGTGTGACGTCGTTATGTGTTTTTAGTGTCCGCCGTCACGCTTCTACGTTCACTTGTGCCATCGGCTTCATCAGTGTTATGTGCGCCGTGTCAACGTGTTTTCAGTGTCGTTATCGTCGAGTGTGAACGGCTCCGTGTTTTTTGTCTATCTGTGACCACTATTTTTTTTTTTTTTTTTTTTTGCCCGTCACTATGTTCATTCTGATTCTCCATTCTGTGTTCTGTTATTGTCAACACTATGGCTGAAGAGCGGCGTAGCATGCCGCTTACAGCCTACCTGATTGTTCAGGTACTAAAATAACAATAAAGGAAAAAAAATCCTGGCACAGTGTGAACGGGGTGGGCGCGCCGGGCAGCGCTCTGTAGGCGCTGTTGTTTACCCGCTGGCGCGCGGTCGCGCGTCGTTCATTGACTCTTAGCCCCGGTACCGACCCGTCATTGAAGTTATCATACCGAAACCCTACAACCAAACTAACGTTTAACGCATCGAACACAGTACTGAAGGGCCATGAAATAGAACGATTGCTTCGAGACGTGATTCAAATAGAACTCTCTATTTGCTTCTGTCTCGGGTTCTTCGGCCGACGTTCGTCTGATGGTTTTACTGACGTTTCCCCAGCACGAGAGGCTGCCACTGTCAGCGCTTCACCCGCCACTGCCGGTGGTGAACTGCAGCCGAGCTCGCGGCCGCAGACTATATGTACCTGGCGCGCCAACGTCCGACGGCTTCTCTGAGGTCATTTCCTCTTGCTACATGCGACGGTCGTTCGCTGCAGTACGGGAAGCCAGTATCCGTTTACCTTAAGGCTTTCCTCTTTCTTGTTGAAGCTGTTCCCGTCTTTGTGTATTTGTACAGCTTCTCTAAACAAGCGGGTGTGACAGCGCTTCTCTATAGCCAGAAGTTCCGTGTCGGCGAATTCTATTACGTGGTCCCACTCACTCAGCGCGTGTTCTGCCACGGTCGATTTCTCCACCTGCCCCAACCTGCAATGTCGCTTATGTTCTTTGATCCTGGTGTGGGTACTCCACAAATTATATTAGAAGTGTAACATAGCCAAACACTCGACGAAGTAAGAAATGAGGAAAAGAAATGTCGGGTACCGCCTTTCTGCCATACATTCCCAGAATGACGGACAGAATCGGCCGTATATTGCACAAAAACGGCGTAAAGACAGTTTTCAAACCGACAACGAAGATCAAAGAATATCTTAGATCGGAAAAGGATAAAAGGGACCCACTTGCAATGTTGGGAATATACCGATTACCTTGCATATGCGGAAAAGTTTATATCAGAATGACTGGGCGATCAATCAACGCCACGGCTTGGGCCCGAAGAGCACCGAACAAATTACCAGGGTCGGCCGCGGTTTACTCCAGGAATTACAGTACGTTTTGTGGCCTTATGGGCGATGAGTGGCTACAGATGTTTCGAGAACCTGATTCGTTCCTGATTTCACTGTCAACACGGAATTCAGAGACGGTATCCTGATCCCAGTACCGAAACCGACTGAAGGTTGTAGGTGGCAAGACTTTCGCCCGCACACACCTCCAAAACGACTACAAGATCTTCGCCCGCATCCTCCACACACGTCTCCACACCGCTATCGGAAAATCAATCCCTACCTGTCATACATGTTCAGGTGTTTAGGTGGTATCACAAACATTTGTACGCCGTTAAGAGCTTCCCATGACGTAATACCATTGATGGCGGCCTGCTATATATGGGGAGCCCTTGTCGCCGTCGATTTAGACCACGCATTCTCGGCGTCGACCACGCATTCCCACGGGCTGTTTTGGAATGCATGAGCCTATCTCCGGACTCTGCAAACGTGGTCCTTCGATTGATCCATGGGGCGTGTCCCCTTATGATAGCGCACGGTTACCAGGCTGGTCACATTCTTTCAGTGCGACAAGAACGCCCCTTGTCGGACATACCGGGTGATCAAAAAGTCAGTATAAATTTCAAAACTGAATAAATCACGGAATAATGTAGATAGAGAGGCATAAATTGACGCACATGCTTGGAATGACATGGGGTTTTATTAGAACCAAAAAAATACAAACGTTCAAAAAATGTCCGGCAGATGGCGATTCATCTGAACAGAATAGCAATAATTAGCATAACAAAGTAAGACAAAGCAAAGATGATGTTCTTTACAGGAAATGCTCAATATGTCCACCATCATTTCTCAACAATAGCTGTAGTCGAGGAATAATGCTGTGAACAGCACTGTAAAGCATGTCCGGAGTTATGGGGTGACACTGGCGTCGGATGTTGTCTTTCAGCATCCCTAGAGATGTCGGTCGATCACGATACACTTGCGACTTCAGGTAACTCCAGAGCCAATAATCGCACGGACTGAGATCTGGGGACCTTGGAGGCGAAGCATGACGAAAGTGGCGGCTGAGCACACGATCATCACCAAACGACGTGCGCAAGAGATCTTTCACGGGTCTAGCAGTGTGGGTTGGAGCGCCATCCTGCATAAAACCCCATGTCATTCAAAGCATGTGTGTCAATTTTTACCTCTCTATCTACATTATTCCGTGATTTATTCAGTTTTCAAATTTATAGTGACTTTTTGATCACCCGGTATTACTTCCAGCAGCATTCGAACCAGTTTTGCATGGCCTTTGCATGGCGGCGATGAGCAAGCATCTGCATACAGGACGTGACCTTTGCGTAGTATTCCCAGATGACGAGGTGTTCCTGGCTATGAAACACACACAGCGTTCCAGTGACTACGACAGTACGGGGCGATCCGTGGAAGCGTCGTCGATATGAAGAAGACAAAATACTTGGATGTCGGAGGGGGGCTTCCCCAAACAACTGCGGTGCCATTTGACATGGTGTCTGTTCTCAAATGTTTGGGTGTTGCGGGCTTTCAAAAATAACTACGCACCCTCCGACTCAGGGTTGCAATATTAAAAGTTTTGGCTCGTTTCGTTGCCTAGGGGCTGGGATACGTAGTTGCCACATAACAGGCCAAATAATGCTGAGTCTACAGTATACGATAAGAATACACACATGAATCGAATGGTCAAAGTTTTCTATCACTCGGCAATTGTGAATTTTGAACATAACATAGACGTTTACAAATGAAAGACTGCGGTTAAATAAAATCTGCAGGTACTATCTTAACGACTCTAAATGATGAGTACGATAGCAGAAGTACTTTTGAGAATGTAGTATATTTCTGCAAAACACTTATTGGTGTCGATGGTCCAGCAATTAAATAAAATATAAGCTGAATTACAGAAAACCAATAGATTCCTACTGCACGTAATTAGTTATGGACGACAACATAGCTCGCGAGATATTCACTTCTAAACGCACACTACGTCTTCACTGTAGAAACCTGGGAAATCTCACAAGTTCACAAGTGGGCACTACGAAATATGTCTCTGCCTCGCGACCACGAGCAAGCAGCTCCACACACTCCAAGTCCCTCCCGCGACTCCGTCGCGCCGTAGCGTCCCGGACTCCAGTGTCCTGTGCCGCACCGTCCAGAACTTCCCGAACTCTCCCGTGTCCTCTCCGGAAACGATGCTCCCATCCAGTCTCTCCATTCACGAGCGCTGTGATTGGCTAGAGCGTTCACGTCATGTCTTCATGCCAATGCACAGTCACAAACATAATGAAACGTATTCGAAATACTGGATTTACACTTAAATACTTGAAATTAAATAAAAATTCTTACGACTGGGCCATAAACACGCTCTAACACACGTTATTAAATATATAAACAATCAAATAGACATAGATCAAAAGAAAAGAAGCGCAAGGTAGGCCAGGAGCCTAATGCTTCTGTGCTTTTTAAAAGGCAGTAAACATTTAATCAATTTCTTCACGAATAGTATATATCGGATATAAACAAAGATATAGACGAATAAATATATTTACAAGCATACTGCTGCCGTTTGCTCGTGTCACTGTGGAGTGCATATGGCCTGACGCGATCTATGGTAATCGGCCACTTTGACCTCCAATAACTCATGTATTATTCAAGTTACATGCCTGTAATTCATACCAATTCAGGTTTACACTAGTAGATTTCTAAAGATACGTCGATCGACGAAATCGGATGAAGCGTTTACATTTTGGAAATTCGTTGCTGGGTGTTACTCGCATAATTTACAGTCAGGTACTAAACTTGAAACTAATAAAGATATTAAAAATCTGATTACACTATCAGAATCTTCGTTCAAATAATGGTAATGTATATGTTTCTTTTTGAGGTATCGTGATTCCTCTGGCTACTGCTAATATCTATACGAACTGTGAAATGTCTGCCATCATGGTTTCACAAAGTCCGCCATCTTTAGCACTCGCGGCATAGACATCTCCTTCAGCAACACAGAGCACCGCTTCGTCACAGCGGAATTCCCAGCCACGCGACTGGACCGGCCGTTGTGCGGCATCACTCGGTTGCTGAGCTGACGTTTAGCACCACGTGGTCGCTGCCGGGCCGCGGCTTTGACGAATCTCCTGTGCAGCCGTCCCAACTCCGAACATATAATATTTCCAGGGCGCCCGTTCACTCAGTGTGTGCTGTTCTCTAGCAACGTTTCACAATGTATATAAATGACCTAGTAGATAGTGTCGGAAGTTCCATGCGGCTTTTAGGGGATGATGCTGTAGTATACAGAGAAGTTGGAGCATTAGAAAATTGTAGCGAAATGCAGCAAGATCTGCAGAGGGTAGACACTTGGTTCAGCGAGTGGCCACTGACCCTTAACATAGACAAATGTAATCTATTGCGAATACATAGAAAGAAGGATCCTTTATTGTATGATTATATGATAGCGGAACAAACACTGGTAGCAATTACTTGTGTAAAATATCTGGGAGTATGCGTGCGGAACGATTTGAAGTGGAATGATCATATAAAATTAATTGTTGGTAAGGTGGGTGCCAGGTTGAGATTCATTGGGAGAGTCCTTAGAAAATGTAGTCCATCAACAAAGGAGGTGGCTTACAAAACACTCGTTCGACCTATACTTGAGTATTGCTCATCAGTGTGGGATCCGTACCAGATCGGGTTGACGGAGGAGATAGAGAAGATCCAAAGAAGAGCGGCGCGTTTTGTCACAGGGTTATTTGGTAAGCGTGATAGCGTTACGGAGATGTTTAGCAAACTCAAGTGGCAGACTCTGCAAGAGAGGCGCTATGCATCGCGGTGTAGCTTGCTCGCCAGGTTTCGTGAGGGTGCGTTTCTGGATGAGGTATCGAATATATTGCTTCCCCCTACTTATACCTCCCGAGGAGATCACGAATGTAAAATTAGAGAGATTAGAGCGCGCACGGAGGCTTTCAGACAGTCGTTCTTCCCGCGAACCATACGCGACTGGAACAGGAAAGGGAGGTAATGACAGTGGCGTGCGGTTAAAGGCGCTGCAGTCCGGAACCGTGCGACTGCTACGGTCGCAGGTTCGAATCCTGCCTCGGGCATGGATGTTTGTGATGTCCTTAGGTTAGTTAGGTTTAACTAGTTCTAAGTTCTAGGGGACTAATGACCTCTGCTGTTGAGTCCCATAGTGCTCAGAGCCATTTGAACCATTTTTTTTGACAGTGGCACGTAAAGTGCCCTCCGCCACACACCGTTGGGTGGCTTGCGGAGTATAAATGTAGATGTAGATATTCGTCGCACATCAGCCACATGCTCCCATACAAAGCCACAAATTGGGTCGAATGGACGTCCTCCTGCGAACACTTTATGCCAACTCCTATCTTGCTTCGAAACTGGACAATTTTGCGCACGTCCTCCCCTTCACGCTTACGACGGCCGACAGATTTCGAGCAGCTTACGGACACTTCGTAAGCGTCGGTCTCGTTTTTAGAGTCCGATACGCCACCCTGACACTGCCTCATCGGGCGGGCGTTATGGTTTAATTCATGACTAACTGCGCGCGATCGCTCTATCCCAACACGGTGCGACGCACATGGACCTGCACCCACGGCAATCTGACTGGCACCGTGACAGCTGAAATGGCTCTACGCTCTTTACAACTACCGGCTTCTGTGGGACACACTTCACCGGCACTGCCCACATGAGAGAGCTCTTCATTGACCGCAGCTACTTTCGATCGGACCTTTAGTCGACACCGACGCCAACCACGAAAGACTCGTACAGCCTTTACCAACTGCGACAACCCGTCATTCCGGCAACCCAAAGTTGGCTGCAACACAGTATGGCGAGCAATGCACATGCCTTTTCTACCTACGGCGGTGCGTTCGTTGTGCTACGTGGCTGTCAACGGGAAGTTCGCTACTCATCAGCCAGCGGCTACATTCCACTCATCTGACGGGCGACCCCTCCTGTCCGAGATACTCATTCTTTGATTCGGATGCGCATCACGTGACCTGTGACGCGACCGGCAACTATGGCTGCTCTCGTAGCGCATGCTGGCATCACTCTTGTGGCGGATGCCGGAGTCTTTCTCATCTGATGATATATTGCGCTCCGACAATTTTCCACCAACCAGGCGAATGCTGTTAATCGACTAAAAGGCAAGGCCCTGATCCGTGCTGCACACAGACGCACATTCGACTTTTGGCTCCTAATGATGACGACACTTCAGGCTTTCAGCCGCCACCACTTCGCTAATTATTTAGGTTCATTATTTGATCCCTTGAGCTGACTGGGGCGTTCCGGGTATGGGACGCTGTTCGTAATGGAGAGTCCTGAGCCATATTAATCCTCTTCGCACGGGATAGACGGGATCCCCTACAACAGACGAGAAGACGAGTCGGACGCTACCTACGGCAGTTGTAGGATTTTTCGTTAAAACAAGAAAATAAAACAAAATAATAAATAAACACAGATAACCTGCTTAGATCCTCTCTCTGTTCCTACAGCACGTTGCGTGGGTGAGGCGACGGGTTTTTCCAGGCCTCGAGTGTCGACCTCTGACCTACCCGCCGTCCCGTTGCCGCAGCGGCTCCTTACAGAGAAAAAAAATACCTTCCCAAATAAGTCATTGTTCCGTTTACTATCTGCTCAATGTGAAACTGAATAACACTGGAAATAAGCTACAACCCTGTCTCACTCGCTTCTCAATTTCTGCTTCCTTTTCATTTCCTTCTACTCTTACTGCCGCAGTTTGGTATTTGTACAGGTTTCAGATAACCTTTCGGTCTCTGATTTGGTTTCTGGTACCTTCACAGATTCAAAGAGAGTATTCCGGTAAAGAATGTCGGCCGGCCGCGGTGGTCTAGCGGTTCTAGGCGCGCAGTCGGGAACCGCGCGACTGCTACGGTCGCAGGTTCGAATCGTGCCTCGGGCATGGATGTGTGTGATGTCCTTAGGTTAGTTAGGTTTAAGTAGTTCTAAGATCTAGGGGACTGATGACCACAGATGTTAAGTCCCATAGTGCGCAGAACCATTAACCAAAGAATGTCGAAAGCTTTTGTTTTCTAAATCGACAAATGCTCTAAGTTTGCGTTCTTTAAATGAATCTTCCACGACAAATCATATGATCGCTAGTTCACACACTTCTCCGAAAGCCCCTACGTCTCCTTCTACCAGATTTTCCAATTTTCTGTAAATAATTCGTGTCACTTTTTTCAGCTGGTGGTTCGGTAACATTCACACCTGTCAGCTCCTCTTTTTGTTGGAAATGAAGTGTCAGGCTATGTCGCTTGTATGATGTCGTGTATACCACGTAGAAACGCTTTGTCACTCTGAGGGTTGGTCATCTGCTCCAGGTGCATTCTTTCAACTTCCAGTGCTCTGTCGAATTCTTCTCGCAATATCTTATCTCCCTCTCATCTTCATCTGCTTCTTCTTCGTTTTCGATAATATTGCTTTATGTTTCTTCCCCTGTATATCCCTTCTATAAAATTTTTTCAATTTCAGCCTTCGCTTTTTTTGCCTTTTTTAAAGGTGGTCAGTCTAATGTTATACCCAGTTGGGCACCCGTGGAAAAGGCTTGAAAGTTTTTTATATCAGTTTTTACTTGAGTATAGCTGCTCTCAATCCTGGCCATTGCTTTTTAGCAACGTGATTTTAAGATTTAGCAAAATTTAATTAGGTGTCGAAACCTAGGTCAATATACCTGCCACTTGCGTCCAACCGGTTGGCTGTATAATACAATGTTGAAACTAAAATATGGTTACAGCCAGGTTTAAAACTGTCGATGTCGATAGTCGTACAGATGCCGTCCGCCTCCGTAGCGTAGCGATAGCGTTACCGCCTTCCACGCACGGGGACCACGTTCGATTCCCGCCAGGAGACTGGTTTCTGCGTGTCCGCCGATGTGGCGTCACCTAAAAAGAACTTGCAATACGGCGACCGAGCTCCCCCGAATGGGGCCTCCCGGCCAACAATGCCATCCAATCATTTCCATTTCCATACAGATGCTTTCTTCTTTGTAAAGATATCTCAAGTTTGTCGCTACGCGGCTTCTATCTTTCCCATAGTCATACAAGTTTCTATAGCTTTGTATTTCTACTCTAAACATATTTGGTTTTCTATTTGGAACTTTCTCTCAGTCTCAGTTTTAGACGTGTGTATCCGTATTACAGAACGTACGCTTAATGATGCAAACGACGTAATTCATGTGTTTCTCTATTAGTAGTCTGTCCTTCAAATAATCTGTTCTCGTTTCTGTAAATGTGATCGCTGCTGGTTTACCCTCAGTGTTCAACGCTGAGGGCTTGTAAGCTGAGACGATAGCGGTATCCTGCAACCTCTTACAGAGTCATCGCTGAGAAGCAACGGACTCGCGTGAGATGCTGTAAATGATCGGCACAGCACGCCATCCAGCAGAGCTGCGAAGTGAAAGAAGCTCCTTGTGACGTTTCGGCACGTGTCAGTGGACATGACTTCATTACTTGGTTTACACTTGTGGATCTCTGCTGTGCTCCTGTGACTCCGGATCATGACAAGTTCGTTTGTCACCAGATTCCGGCTGGTCCCCTGACTCAGTCGCGTTCACCTCTTTCCAGCAGGACCTCAGCCAGTGGCCGCACCCGGTGCTCCAGACCAGTGGTTGTCAAACTTCGGTGCAGCGTCCTCCTGCTGCCTCGAAAACAAGAGCAGTGCCTTCCTGTCACTCCTCTTCCTCCCCCTCTCCATTCGTCCTTCCCCGGCCCCCAGCATCGCAATCTCAAATTTTCCTCGTTTAAAGGTAGTTAATGTTTATCTTGTACACAAATTCGGCTAGATACAAAGTATTACCAGGATCATAGTAGCAAAACGGCAAGATTTTTACACAGAAGAACTTCATTCCAATAGAAATTAGATTTACTTATGCCCCAAAATAAACAGTATCTCGAAATAACAGACCCGGGGATGAAGTAGTATTTCAAAAGCATCCCCTTGGTAATGCAATAGGCGAGCAAAGCACGTCCATACGCCACAACTGGGTGGATTTCCAACAAGGAAGAACTGCTGATGTTAGATGTAATGAGGCCACAAGACGTATGTAATCGCTATGTGGTATAAGAACTGGGAGTCAAAAGCACCAATACAGCAGAATGGATTCATAGAGAGAGGTGGATGCTGTCATTGTGTTGATCAGGCAGAGTGAAGTAGCAGGCCCAAGTCTGACGTAAGAATTATGATTCAGAGAACAGACCGCTGCAGAATTCGTCCATCCCGCTTCTGGAAGATGAAGTAGACACCTTGAGCTGAAGTGTCCAGAAAGCTCACCAGTCAAGAAAAGCAGGTCAAGTGACGTCATAGTTGCCTCACAATAACAATACCCGTTATTCAGTTACTGTACGAATATTATTTCTCTCCAGTTGCTCGATCTGTTTGTATTCATTTCTCAACTGGTCACTCTGGTGGTACGACCTGTGTCGGCCTACCTACTGTTCGTGGAGATCGCCTTTGAAATCTGAATGAACAGCGAGTCGTGCAAGGAGGACTTGACCACCGCTGACTGATGGGAATCTGTGGTGGACATTCACCATCTGGCGCTCCGTAGGCCTAACTCGTTGGCCAGAGAGCAGTCAACGTCGTGTTTCGCAGCCGCCGCCCGCTTCCCGTTCCTGCAGAGGCGCTCCGATGCTGCGGGTCTCCTCCTGTCGGAGGCCACAGTGAGACCGGCTCGACACTGCAGGGCCAGTGGGTGCTTACCGGCGTGCAGTCTACTTTGTCGGAGAGGGCACTCTGGTGACCGACTGCCTCCGGCTTCTAACTCTAGTGGCACAGGCCGCAGCACCAACCGAGCGCCGGTCAATGTGTTCCGCGAGGCCGCAGGGCGTTGAGTGCGTCTCCCCCACGACTATGACAGTAAATGGTTGTTTGCGCACCGACCAGGCCGTCTCCTACCGAGCCACGCCCATCCACACCCGAGCGGTGATGGTGCAGCCTGATCCTGACACTAACAACCTAACACTGTCGCCTAGCGTACCGTCCGATGTTCGGACGCTTACAACTCCATAGAACAAAGACATGCTTCGCGACGATATCCGTTAATAAAACATTCTCGGGTTTCAAGCCGTGTCAAGTGGTTTACTGCCCACGAGCTTTCGGCAGAGATCTCCTGTGCCATTGTCAAGTGCATGACTGTCGAGTGGTTGTCACTGCCCTGCTTATATAGCCACGCCGTAGCTCGTGACGTCGCCGGTGCTCGGTCCCGCACCATATACGGTAATGTTTTGGCCGCGCGACCGCCGGGCCCGCTTCAACTCCCTCAACGCCGGATTATTGGTTCAAAATGGTTCAAAGGGTGCTGAGCACCATGGGACTTAACTTCTGAGGTCATCAGTCCCCTAGGACTTAGAACTACTTAAACCTAACTAACGTAGGGACGTCACACACATCCATGCCCGAGGCAGGATTCGAACCTGCGACCGTAGCAGTGCGCGGTTCCAGACTGTAGCGCCTACAACCGCTCGGCCATACCGGCCGGCAACACCAGATTATTAACTCCAATGAAGTTTGTCGAAGTTTACTTTTTCCAAAATAAATGTCGGACTTCAATTTTACAACGATGAGATATGATATTTTCTCACCCATTTTGGAAAAATATAAGTTTCCAAGGTGATAACGTAATCCGGAAGATTTTATAGATTGCTCAAATGAAACGCAATGGTAGTAAATGTAACTATTACACTGTATTAAACTACATTGTGGCACAGTAACAAGATATACTTGTGGATGTATTTCATTTCGATCACTGTGCTTAAATGCTTGAAGCATTCAAAGCTTTTGAAAACTATGGGAAATACAGCTAAGTGAAAAATTAGTATGAAAATTACTATGCACTAAAATAATTTTTTAAAGCATCCATTCTAATATTAGTCGAATATTTTTTCTCAGCCAAATCAACGGCATGAGGATTCAGAAGACAGTGGAAACCACTGGATTAAAGACACATAACGTATCCTGCTGATCTCTCCTTTGGCAGAACAACACACCAGTGGTAAGACGCAACCAATACCTTCACTGCGCGATAATAACGGTGAAGTCACTGGTGACAGTGTCACTAAAGCAGAGCTATTAAACACGGTTTTCCGAAACCCCTTCACCAAAGAAGACGAAGTAAATATTCCTGAATTTCAATCAAGAACAACTGCCCAGATGAGAAACATAGAAATAGATATCCTCGGTGTCGCAAAGCAGCTTAATTCACTTAATAAAGGCAAGACCTCCGGCCCAGATTGTATACCATTCAGGTTCCTGTCAGAGTATGCTGATACAATAGCTCCATATTCAACTATTATAACAACCACTCGCTCACAGAAAGATCCGTACCTAAAGACTGGAAAATTGCTCAAGTCACACCAGTACCCAAAAAGGGATGTAGGAGTAATCCGCTGAATTACAGGCCTATAACACTAACGTCCTTTTGCAGTAGGGTTTTGCAACATATACTGTATTCGAACACTATGCAGTACCTCGAAGAAAACAAATTATTGACACGTAGTCAGCACGGATTCAGAAAATAACGTTCTTGTGAAACACAACTAGCTCTTTATACTCATGAAGTAATAAGTGCTATCGACAGGTGATATCAAATTGATTCCATATTTTTAGATTTCCAGAAGGCTTTCGACACGGTTCCTCACAAGCGTCTTCTAATCAAACTGCGTGCCGACGGATCGCCCCAGTTGTGCGACTGGATTCGTGATTTCCAGTCAGAAAGGTCACAGTTCGTAGTAATAGACGGAAAGTCTTCGAGTAAAACAGAAGTAATATCCGGCTTTCCCCAAGGAAGTGTTATAGGTCCTCTATTGTTCCTGATCTTTATTAACGACATAGGAGACAATCTGAGTAGCCGTCTTAGATTGTTTGCAGATAACGCTGTCATTTACCGTCTTGTAAAGTTATCAGATTATCAAAACGACTTGCAAAATGATTAGGATAAGATATCTGTATGGTGCGAAAAGTGGCAATTGACCCTGAATAAAGAAAAGTGTTAAGTTATTCACATAAGTACTAAAAGAAGTCAGCTAAATTTCGATTACGTGATAAATCACACAAATGTCAAAGCTGTAAATTCAGCTAAATACTTAGGGATTACAATTACAAATAACCTAAGTTGGAACGATCACATAGATTATGTTGTGGGTAGAGCAAACCAAAGACTGCGATTCATTGGCAAAACACTTCGAAGGTGCAACAGGTGTACTAAAGAGATTGCTTAGACCACGCTTGTCCGCCCTATTCTGCAGTATTGCTGTGCGGTGTGGGATCCACATCAGGTGGGACTGACGGATGACATTGAAAAAGTACAAACAAGGGCAACTCGTTTTGTACTATCGCGAAATAGGGGAGATAGTGTCACAGACATGATACGTGAATTGCAGTGACAATCATTAAAACAAAGGCGTTTTTCGTTGCGACGGGATCTTCTCATGAAATTTCAATCACCAGTTTTCTCCTCCGATTGCGAAAACATTCTGTTGGCACCCACCTACATATGGAGGAATGGTCATCACGATAAAATAAGAGAAATAAGGGCTCGCACAGAAAAATTTAAGTGCTCGTTTTACCCGCGTGCCGTTCGAGAGTGTAAAGGTAGAGAGACAGCTTGAAGTTGGTTCATTGAACCCTCTGCCAGGCATTTTATTGTGAATAGCAGAGTAATCACGTAGATGTAGATGTAGATTGTGGATTAGCTCCCATTCGGATCCCCGGGAGGGATTGCCGAGGGGGAGATGATCGTGAGGAAAAAAAAAAAAAAATGGTTCAAATGGCTCTGAGCACTATGGGACTCAACTGCTGTGGTCATAAGTCCCCTAGAACTTAGAACTACTTAAACCTAACTAACCTAAGGACATCACACACATCCATGCCCGAGGCAGGATTCGAACCTGCGACCGTAGCGGTGGTGCGGTTCCAGACTGTAGCGCCTTTAACCGCTCGGCCACTCCGGCCGGCCGTGAGAAAAAGATTGAATCGCAATAAATGGATTACATTCTACGAGTCGCAGCATGGAATGTCAGGGGCTTGAACGTAGTAGGGAAGATGGAAAATTAGAGAGGCTCGGTCTAGATATAGTGGAGGTCAGTGAACGGAAATGGCAAGAAAGTAAGAATTTGCGGTCATAATTTGCTCACAATGAACAGCGGAAGAAAACTGTGTAACATGAGTAGGATTCTTTATGATTAGAAAAATAGGGCAGAAGCTGAGCAACTGCGAAAAGTTCAGTGGTAGGGTTATTCTCATCAGATTCGACAGCAAACCGACACCGACAACAGTAGTTCAGGTATGCATGCCGACGTCGTAAGCAGAAGATGAAGAAACGGAGAAAGTATGGGAGGAAACTGAACGGGTAATTCAGTATGTAAAGGGAGATGTAAAGCCAATAATCGTTGGTAATTGGAACGTGGTTGCAGGGGAAGGAATAGACGAAACGGTTAAGGAAGAATATGGGTTAGGCTGTACGAAGGAGACAGGAGAAAGACTAATAAAATTCCGCAATAAATTTCACATGTTAATATCGAATACCCTGTTCAAGAAGCATCCGAGGTGGAGGTATGGGGAAAAGACACGGAGACACAGGAACATTCCAGCTGGATTACAACATGGTCAGACAGTGAAATGAGACAGTGAACTGTAAGCCGTATCCAGGAGGAGGAACAAACTCAGACCAGAATTTAGTAAAGGTGAAGAGTAGAGTAAAGTTTAAGAGACTAGAAGAGTCCATATTGAAGGAAGTGGGATTCTGACGTACTAAGAATGATAAGACGCGTTTGAGCTACGCTGAGGTCGTGAGTACTGTCATAAGGAATACCACAGTAGGCAGATCAGATAAAGAAGAGAGTACATCCCTAAAAAAGGGCAATCACAGATATAGGAAAGGGAAAATAAGTGCAAAAAAAGTAATTTCTGAGAAACTTCGGGTACTTTAACAGTTCGACGAAAGACCAAAGTACATAAATGTTCAAGAAAAGAGAATAATGCATCAATATAAATCACTTAGGAACTAAATAAATAGGAAGGGCAGGACAGTGAAGGCGCAGTGGCTGCAGGAAAGATGTGAAGAAATCAAAACAGAGATGATCGTTGCAAGGGCTGACTTACTAGAGAGAAAACCGAAAGTAACCTTAGGTGAAATTAAAAGCAAGTGTGGTAACATTAAGACTGCAATACGAATTCTACGGTTAAGCCCAGAGGAACAATACAATGAAGGTCTCCATCGGGTGTAGAACTTGTCAGACACTGTGTTAAAATAAGAAATCGGAAACGGTTAGGAAGCCAGTGAGGATTCAGTACTGGAATGAGAGTTTAAAGGGGCTTTGGAACACTTGAGATTAAATAAAGCAGAAGCAGCAGATAACATTCCATCAGAATTTCTAAAAACATTGGAGAAGTTGCGATCAAACGACTATTGAAATTAGTACGTAGAATCTGATGCACAATCGGAGAAATATCATCCACGTAACTCCGAAGATAGCAAGTGCAGGTAAATGCGAGCACTATCGCACAATACGCTTAATAAACATCTCATGACTCATGTTGCTGATAAGAATAATACACCGAAAATTGGGAAGCGAAATTGGGGATCCGTTAAATGACGATCAGTTTAGTTTCAGGAAAGGTAAATACCCTAGAGAGACACTCGTGACGTTGCGCTTGATAGTGGAAGGAAGACTGAAGATAAATAAAGACATGTTCATAGGATTTGTCGACCTGTAAAAAGCGTTCGACAATATCAAATGGTGCAAGATCATCGAAATTCTTGGAAAAGTAGCAATAAGTTACAGGGAAAGGCGGGTAATATGCATTATGTACGGTAATCTAGAGGAAACACTAAGATTGAAAGGCCAAGAACGAAGCGCTCGGATAAAAAACGATCTTGAACAGGGATGCACTATTTCGCCTCTACTGTTCAAGCTATACATCGAAGAAGCTATGACGGAAATAAAGGAAATGTTGAAGAAAGGGATTAAAATTCAAGGTGAAAGGCTATCAGTGATAAGTTTCGCTAACGACATTGCTGGCTTCAGCGAAAGTGAAGAAGAGTTACTGGACTGGTTGAATGGAAGGAATAGTCAAACGAATACAGAATACGGATTGAGAGTGAAACGAAAAAAGACAGGATGAGAAGGAGTACCCAGGAGAAGCAGTACTAATGAAAAGGCCGAGAAACTTAACATTGAAATTAACGATTGCGAAGTAGACGAAGTTAATGAATTGTGCTGCCATGACGGACGACGGAAAGAGGACGTAAGAGGCAGACGAACACTGGCAAAGAGCGTCAAGGTGCGTCTGCTATCATCAAACGTAGGCCTTAATTTGGGAAAGAAATTTCTGAGAATGTACGTCTGAAGCACAGTATTGCGCGGTAATTAATCATGGACGGTGAGAAAATCTGAAGAGAAGAGAATCGAAGCATGTGAGATGTGGTGCTACAGAAGAATCTACATCTACATGATTACTCTGCAATTCACATTTAAGTGCTTGGCAGAGGGTTCATCGAACCACAATCATACTATCTCTCTACCATTCCACTCCCGAACGGCGCGCGGGAAAAACGAACACCTAAACCTTTCTGTTCGAGCTCTGATTTCTCTTATTTTATTTTGATGGTCATTCCTACCTATGTAGGTTGGGCTCAACAAAATATTTTCGCATTCGGAAGAGAAAGTCGGTGACTGAAATTTCCTAAATAGATCTCGCCGCGACGAAATACACTCCTGGAAATTGAAATAAGAACACCGTGAATTCATTGTCCCAGGAAGGGGAAACTTTATTGACACATTCCTGGGGTCAGATACATCACATGATCACACTGACAGAACCACAGGCACATAGACACAGGCAACAGAGCATGCACAATGTCGGCACTAGTACAGTGTATATCCACCTTTCGCAGCAATGCAGGCTGCTATTCTCCCATGGAGACGATCGTAGAGATGCTGGATGTAGTCCTGTGGAACGGCTTGCCATGCCAATTCCACCTGGCGCCTCAGTTGGACCAGCGTTCGTGCTGGACGTGCAGACCGCGTGAGACGACGCTTCATCCAGTCCCAAACATGCTCAATGGGGGACAGATCCGGAGATCTTGCTGGCCAGGGTAGTTGACTTACACCTTCTAGAGCACGTTGGGTGGCACGGGATACATGCGGACGTGCATTGTCCTGTTGCAACAGCAAGTTCCCTTGCCGGTCTAGGAATGGTAGAACGATGGGTTCGATGACGGTTTGGATGTACCGTGCACTATTCAGTGTCCCCTCGACGATCACCAGTGGTGTACGGCCAGTGTAGGAGATCGCTCCCCACACCATGATGCCGGGTGTTGGCCCTGTGTGCCTCGGTCGTATGCAGTCCTGATTGTGGCGCTCACCTGCACGGCGCCAAACACGCATACGACCATCATTGGCACCAAGGCAGAAGCGACTGTCATCGCTGAAGACGACACGTCTCCATTCGTCCCTCCACTCACGCCTGTCGCGACACCACTGGAGGCGGGCCGCACGATGTTGGGGCGTGAGCGGAAGACGGCCTAACGGTGTGCGGGACCGTAGCCCAGGTTCATGGAGACGGTTGCGAATGGTCCTCGCCGATACCCCAGGAGCAACAGTGTCCCTAATTTGCTGGGAAGTGGCGGTGCGGTCCCCTACGGCACTGCGTAGGATCCTACGGTCTTGGCGTGCATCCGTGCGTCGCTGCGGTCCGGTCCCAGGTCGACGGGCACGTGCACCTTCCGCCGACCACTGGCGACAACATCGATGTACTGTGGAGACCTCACGCCCCACGTGTTGAGCAATTCGGCGGTACGTCCACCCGGCCTCCCGCATGCCCACTATACGCACTCGCTCAAAGTCCGTCAACTGCACATACGGTTCACGTCCACGCTGTCGCGGCATGCTACCAGTGTTAAAGACTGCGATGGAGCTCCGTATGCCACGGCAAACTGGCTGACACTGACGGCGGCGGTGCACAAATGCTGCGCAGCTAGCGCCATTCGACGGCCAACACCGCGGTTGCTGGTGTGTCCGCTGTGCCGTGCGTGTGATCATTGCTTGTACAGCCCTCTCGCAGTGTCCGGAGCAAGTATGGTGGGTCTGACACACCGGTGTCAATGTGTTCTTTTTTCCATTTCCAGGAGTGTATGTCTTTGCTTTAATGACTTCCATCCCAACTCGCGTACCATATCTGCCACACTCTCTCCCCTATTACGTGATAATACAAAATGAGCTGCCCTTTTTTGCACCCTTTCGATGTCCTCCGTCAATCCCTTCTGGTAAGGATCCCACACCGCGCAGCAATATTCTAACAGAGGACGAACGAGTGTAGTGTAAGCTGTCTCTTTAGTGGACTTGTTGCATCTTCTAAGTATCCTGCCAATGAAACGCAACCTTTGGCTCGCCTTCCGCACAATATTATCTATGTGGTCTTTCCAACTAAAGTTGTTCGTAATTTTAACACCCAGGTACTTAGTTGAACTGACAGCCTTGAGAATTGTACTATTTATCGAGTAATCGAATTCCAACGGATTTCTTTTGGAACTCATGTGGATCACCTCACACTTTTCGTTATTTAGCGTCAACTGACACCTGCCACACCATACAGCAATCTTTTCTAAATCGCTTTGCAACTGATACTGGTCTTCGGATGACCTTACTAGACGGTAGATTACAGCATCACCTGCGTACAACCTAAGAGAACTGCTCAGATTGTCACCCAGGAGAATGTTGGAAATTAGGTGAGACGTAAGAAAGGAGGTGATTCTCTGCAGAATCGGCGAGGAAAGGGATGTATGGAAAACACTGACAAGGAGAATGGAGAGGATGGCAGGACATTTGTTAAGACATCACAGAACAACCTCCACCTTATAACCTCCATGATACTAGTGGGAGCTGCAGAGCGTAAGGACTGGAGGAAGACAGAGACCTGAATGCATCCAGCATGTAACTGAACACGCTGGGGTTCTACCACGAGACAAAGAACTTTCTCCAGGAAAGGAATTCGCGGCGGGTCTCATCACATCATTCAGAAGGCTGATGCCTCGAAAAAAATTAAAAAAGCGCAACGAACCACCCCACAGATGCTGTTTCAACAGTCATCAGTCGCAATAACGATACTTCGGCTGCTATTAAATACGTAGTACGGGCACAGTCGGTTTGGGGAATTTTTTCGCCGCAGCTTCTCCAGCTTCTGAGCTTGTTCATTTCACGTGTGTACTCTGACTTCAAAACTGAGTAACTGCTGACACTATAAAAGAATTGGTTCTTACAAAATTGTACGTAAAATGTTTTTTTAGGTGTCAGTTGTCTTTTTTTTACGGTGTGTTGATTCCATTTTAAAAGTAACTGGTAATTAAAATATCGTTTTATTCAATGATGTTGGCTTGAGGTATAATTGTGTTATGGGACCAATATTTAGGAGAACCGCGTGACCGCTACGGTCGCAGGTTCGAATCCTGCCTCGGGCATGGATGTGTGTGATGTCCTTAGGTTAGTCAGGTTTAAGTAGTTCTAAGTTCTAGGGGACTGATGGCCACAGATGTTAAGTCCCATAGTGCTCAGAGCCATTTTTTTGATAGCCTGTTCTCCACTGGAAGATGAATTCATACAATAAATAAGTTTCAGCTCCACGATAGTCCTAGCTGAAAAAAAAACGAGTAAAACTACTCTGAGAAAAAGAGGGTGACACAGGTTTAACGGTGAGAGAAATCGAAACTCGTTCCGAAGGACGGCAGATGAGCTAAGCTTTCCAAAATTTTGCATCTTCGTGTGCCGCTTGTAGCCGCCTCGCAGCGCAGGCTGTTTGCACGTGACTTCCCGGCAACCGTGGCGGCGTGCTACATCTTATCGCGACGCGACCGAACTTCTAGCGTGGTTAAACTCTGCTCTTCTGACTCAAAAATGACGGTCAGAATATGATCTAAGCTAAATACTTCTGCGCCAGTCCTTACAAATCGGACGAGAAGTAAGACTGCGGAAGAATGGGCTGGTTTTATTACTTAGGCGGTGAGCTTACACTGTTAAAACCGTAGTCCGCGCCGTCAACGCCTCCTCCCCACCTGCTCCTATGGGTTGGGGCCGCTGACTTCCAGACCCCTACGCTCGCTTTTCGATAGCAGCACCATCTCGAGGACACCCTGAAGAAACGTTTTCTTCCGCGATAACGTGACCACGGAACAAATTTGAACCAAACACCGTTCTTCTCTTTTAACGGTCCACTCCATCTTGAGATATTCTTAATAACATACTCTGCGTACATTACAAATTTATTCTGATTTTAGCATCCGCTCGTCCTACACCTCATTATCACATGGGCGCGTCTAGAATATGAGCAAAATTGATTTAACGGGGGAAATTTACATATTAAGTTTTCAATCTCACTTAATAAGCACGCAGTCGAGCTTTGATTGCGGTCATTGTGCTCGTAATTTCCCCTTTCGCCTCTCTTTCTATGGACTGGACGTAACGGCTGCTAATGCCTCTTCACGTGCGTTGGAGGTGCCCTGGAAAAGTTTGTGGTCTTGTATGAATGTAGGTGGAAAAATTATGGGATAGTGTTTCAGAAAATGAATACTGAAACTCGAATAACAATATTCCAGCTATCATCTTCTTCCGCTTCTGTCAGCCGAGGACCAAGTTATTTCAACAGTGTCTTTCCTTAACTTTTAGGCTGTAGTCGTTATTCCCGCATTCATTTTTGTGAGCCTCATTTCTTTAACTTCTGGTGATTTCTGAAGCTTTTTCCTAAAAAACAAAGGTTTCAGGATCTCCTCACATTTTAACCTCAATTTCTGAACGTTCAAACTCAGCAAACCAGTGTCCCTTGACTTTTTTATGTCTCTATAAATACGTGAAAATTAGCTCGATGCGTCAAATATTCCTACTAGTTCGTGTTACGTCCGTAGATAGTAATCTTTCTTTTCTATATGCTTCCTATCACATTTTCCACAATTCGCTTCAGCCCTGTATAGTGTAAAGAGCTTCATCAAGACACTTTAGAAACATCTGTTTCATAATAAGCGCAAAAGAAGAGTTCAGCGGTAGGCTAGTTGCTGTTCAGTTTTCGGTTATGTTGTTAGGGTTATCCTTCGCCGTTTGACGTGCAGCCAAATTCACAAATTGTTGCCGCTGAATAAGAAACTCTGAGTCATAGAAGATACTGATAATATTTACAGCTATACGTTTAATGTTAACTTCAAGCGCAGTTTACAGTTTGATTGAGCCATGAGAAACTTACATCACTGACCATAGTAAAAGTTTCAGAGTAACAGATGCCAGGAAAAGAAACATTTTTTTATCATCAGTCCGTTGAAAGATCCCGGAACATAATCTAAGTTTGAACGTGACAACACTAATGAAAAAAGTCAAACTCACATCAGAAAATCAACATGACCTTCACAATTTGCGCTAGCTTTACGTCTTAACACATTAGATCTTACAACAAGTGGTCCCCAGGCGTGCATGGAAAACCCGTATTCCTAGATTCCCTACAGATACTGACATTGTATGGCTTTGGTAATGATAGCAAAGATACGAGAGTACTACGCTCTAGCACAAAAAAAGAAAAAAAACCGACGCGCCATGAAGGAATTATCCGAATGGGACGGAAATCTGTAGATGAGATGCACATTTACGGACATACAAATGATTACATTCTCAGGAAAAATGGATGATTTGCCAAGAGAACGAGCTTCACAAACGGAGCAAGTCAATAACCCGTTGGTCCACCTCTGGCCACTACTCAGGCAGTTAGTCGGCTTTGGACTGATTGGCAGAGTTGGTGGGCGTCCTCCTGAGGAATTCCGCCCAACTGGCGTGTTAGATCGTCAGAACCCCAAGCTGATTGGAGGGCCCTGTCCATAATGTCCCACACGAGTTGCCGCTGAGATGCGAGGGTGCCGTGAATAGGAAACAAAGTGGTGCTGCTGTGAAGAGAAGTGTCACCACAGAACAAGATGCCAGGTCACATGGCGGACGGGGCAGTCGGGTGGTATTCCACCGCAGTCCGGGGCTTCTCCAGACACGTCTTAGGCCTGGAATCTCATTAACTGGAGTAAGTCTACAGTGATGAGACCCACTTCGAACTGACCCCCGATGACCAACGAAGACGTGTCTGGCGGCGCCCCAGAGAGTGGCGGAATACCAACCCGACTGCCCCGTCCGCCATATGATCCGACACTAGGAATTATCCTCCGAGATGCCATTTATTTCGTACTGAGGACCCTTACAGCACATCGATAAGTCGACGATGTTTTGTGTCCCGTTTTGTTGCCCTTCATGGCCATGCATCGTTGACTTACATTTCCGCAACATAGTGTCTGCACGTGTAACGCCGGAAATGCATATCCTCCTATTTCCATCTATTGTACTATAACTTTTTTCCTTATTTTGTTACCTGAAGATATGACATTTCGGTGTCTTTATATATTGTAATTGTTTTACAATTCATATATATGCATTTATATCGATGTATAATTGGTTTGTTTTGTAAACATTATTTGTATTTTTTACGCTGGGTCTTGCCTAGGGAAAACTATGCTATCGAACGGTTACATCGATAGGTTGTGTGCAGAACCAAAGTGTTTAGGATCTTTGGTAGTGTGAACTCTGCCGCGTGGAGCGCGGGCAGGGCAGAGTCTGGCTGGAGTAGGGCGGTGGAGCAGGTGTGTTGTGTGACGCTCCCGCGAGTTGCCGCGCTTTCGGTGTTTGACGGCATGTAATTGCGCTCGACTTGCGATGATAGTTTCTGACACGGTGTCGCGGACGGGAAGCATTAGCTGGCGCACATCAAGAGCCCGTTTCGCCTGGTCACCGTGTCGAGAAGAAGGCGCGGCAACATCCAGCTTCTGCAACAGCGACGGCCGACAATGAGTGACTGTCGCCACCTCCCCAATCGACGACTTCAAACCTTCAATCAACCAACAAGCAAGACTGAAAGCACGTAAAGTTTTAGAACTGTATGGTAGACCTCAGCGTTTCAAACTGTAGCGTTTGCATCAATAAAGTACATCAACTTAGCATGAACCTTTCTTGCTCAGTGTCCCAACTGCATTACCAAGAAGGGTCCCTTCCTTTTCCGGAATGAACCCGAGTGGTTGAAACTCAAACGCCAGCATTAAAGTAATATGATTCCATTTCACTGCTTTAATTTCAAAGTTCAGTTAAAGTATTCATAGCTGGCTACAATATTTAGATTACACAAACACAAATTAAGAGGGCGAGTTTAGTTACCATATTTTAGCTTACCTGTGACTGCAGCTCAGCTTGGTATGTACTAAATTTTAGTACTGTTAATTGTTCAGAATCATTTAATTCAAGTTAAAAGTTAAATCTCTGATTTCTAAATTGCTTAGATTCAAGTTGCTTTTGAGATGATTGTTGAGGTAGCCCAAGACTAACATTATTTTATTTAAATTCGTAGTGCTTCAGAAACAAAGTTCACTATTAATTTCAGTCAATAAATTAACTTTCAATTTTCCGGTTCTATTAATTCTTTTGCTAAATTAAGTCAGAGTGTAGCGAAATTTATTACTTCTGACAAACATTCAGTTTTCACACAACACGTGTCAACTTTCAGTTGCCACGCTTTTAGTGCTAATTATATGTGCATTAACCTTTCTTTTTCAGTTATTATAGTAGTTCTCCGTAGGACCGGCGACCATAATTTTCCCCAAATCTCAAATATCTAATTAACGCGAGTTAATTGTTAACGTAACGAACGCACATTTACTTTCTTTATTAACATTACCCTTTTTCAAAATAAGTTTCCACCAATTTCATTTGCAGTTTTCCTTTCATTTAGAAGTAACCCTTCCTCCCTCTTTACCGATAGATTAACTTCGGTGACGATTTATGTCTTCGTGCTTGCAGACTCTGCTTTGGTCAGCAAGGTCGCCGCTGTCTCTCTAATTGGGAACATTTGGAGCATTATGGGCAGGGCTCTCCAAGCATTTTTGGAATATTCTGAAAATGTAATTATCAGATTACATGTACACATACTTTAACCTGCCAATTTTCGTCCCATTTAGATAATTGCCTCGTAGTGGGTCTCAGACTGTATCTTCCCAAAAATGTAGATGACAAAGAAATGTTTGAATGACTAAATACAGAATGAACATACCAGTTTTCATTTATTGGACAGGTGAACAGAGCGGGAACGGGAGTAATTAGTACTTGTTCGATATAAGCTCCAGCATTCAGTGTACACAGACTAGATGGGTTTGTATCTACTTGAGGCATCTTTGGGATGTACGAGATTAGTTGTAGAGGACAATAATGTTACTGTAAATTTTCCGAAGGTTCGAATAATATGTTAGTGTCGGAAAAGAAAATGATAATGTGAGGTTCAGCTATAGAGGGTACTCCAGGACGAACTTTACAGCTTTGATCAAGTATATTTCAGAATTACGGATAGGTAGAAAGGTGCAGATTGCGGCGTACTTATTGACGAAAATGGTCACCGCCCGAGCAGACGATACAGTATGTGATGGAGACCGAATCTGACACTCAGGGCTGGCAGAACTTCCGGAAATGTTACAGAAGCACACCACCGCCACATCTGGCCGCCAGAGAGAGAAAAGTTGATGTGGAACTGGGGCAAGAGGCATTTATACGGAGCCCAAACAAATTAATCCGTCAAGCGTTTCCACAGTTGCAGCAGCCAGCTACAGAAGGGGCTGAAGCTTCGTGTGACAAGCTGCAGCTGCTGCTTGCGCTTGAAACTTACGACAGATCAAAGCGCGAAGCATTTGCATTTGAGAATCTGCGTCGCATCGACGATGACGAAGACAATCTGAGGAGGGTGACGTCACGGATAAAGGAGTCTGGGAGCACGTTACAGAGCATGAACTGTCATCTGTGGTGATCACTCACCCTGGTAACAACCATGTCTCTCTTTTTGTAATGTCCAGCAGACCATACAAAATCACGGTCTTTCAATAAAAGTGTCATTTCTGTTCGTTTGATTTCATGTTTCCTTCAGTTACCTCCTGCAGTAGACTGTACAGTCCAAGATTCGTCGAGATATGTTACTTGGCAGTGACAGATCATGCAGAAGTTATTCTCGTCCTTAAGTTTTGCACACCAGAGTCTGTCCAGTGATCGACTATGATATGCTTCTTGAAACAACTGGTGCCCTACTCTACACAAAATCACATCCTGTAGCTGCAACTGAATTGCACCTATTGAAACGATTAACGTAAAACACATTTATTTCACCAGCTACACTGATCATAAAATCGTAAGAAAGCGAAGTAGGCAAAATTTCGACGAAAGGCTAGGTTCTATCGAAAAACATTGCTAGACAACTGAAACCGGTTCTCAATGATTAGATCAGATTAGATTAGGTTAGTTTTTCGTTCCATAGATCCGTGCTGAGGAGATACTCGTGGATGTGGAACATGTCAGTTTTTTTTAAAGCTGAAATAACAATACTAATAGTACGAATATATACAATACATCATTTTTTAAAGCAGCAATTACAATACTAATATTACGAAGGTATACAATACATCATTTGTTTCTATTAAAAAATTCGTCAATGGAGTAGAAGGAGTTGGCCACTAGTAAGTCTTTCAGGCTCCTTTTCAAGTGATCTTTATTTGTAACTAAATTTTTTATGTTTGCTGGCAAATTATTGAAGATGAGTGTTCCTGAGTAGTGGACCCCTTTTTGAACTAAAGTAAGTGCTTTTAAGTCCTTGTGCAGATAATTTTTGTTCCTGGTATTGTATGTTTGAACTGAGCTCTTTGTTGGAAAAAGAGATATATTATTTAGGACAAATTTCATTAAGGAGTAAATATACTGAGAGGCAGTAGTTAGTATACCCAGTCCTTTGAGGAGGTTTCTACAGGACGTCCGTGAATTTACTCCACAAATAATACGTATAACTTGCTTTTGGACTCTGAAAACTTTTGTTTGACGTGAAGAGTTACCCCAAAATATTATACCATATGACATTATGGAATGAAAGTAGGCAAAGTATGCAAGCTTTTTCATTTTTATGTCACCTACGTCAGCTAACACTCGAATTGCAAATATATATTTGTTAAGACGTTTCTGCAGTTCTGTGGTGTGCTCCTCCCAAGTGAATTTATTATCAAGTTGTAATCCCAGGAATTTAAGACTGTCAACCTCTTCTATCTGCTATTCTTCATATTTTATGCATATGCTGGGTGGAAACTTCTTACAGGTTCTGAATTGCATATAGTGAGTCTTTTCGAAGTTTAATGTCAGTGAGATGGCTTTAAACCATTTATTAATATCCATGAAAATATCATTAGCAGATCTTTCTAGAACTACACTCGATGTACTATTTATTGCAATACTTGTGTCATCTGCAAAGAAAACGAACTCTGCTTCTGGCAGTGTAACTGATGAGAGATCATTAATGTACACAAGAAAAAGCAATGGCCCTAAGATGGATCCTTGTGGGACACCACATGTAATTTCTTCCCATTATGATGATGACTGATGACTTAATTCACTAGTCCCTTGCACTGACACTCTTTGTTTCCTGTTAACGAGGTATGACTTGAACCATTTTGCAGCACTGCCCGTGACACCATAGAATTCTAATTTATTTAAAAGGATGTTGTGGTTCACACAATCGAATGCCTTTGACAAATCACAGAAAATACCTGCTGCTTGTAACTTGTTATTTAATGAACACAAAATGATAAATCTAGGAACCTGTTACAGCACTGTACATGCCATTCTGACACTGATCTTCAATATATTATTACAATAAAATAACGCACAGATGTTTACCCGTAGATGGGAGGAGAATAGATGCTAATACGCAGTAAATTAAGAATCAATGCCTGCAATTTTGCTTACATGGAGCACGGATGTCGATGCAGAAACTACAGGGAGGACACGACAAACAATTTTCTCCAAGAGTACCGCAACTTAAGAACGCCGCCTTCCTGATTGTTCCTTATAGGTGCGCGTGTTCGCGTCTTTGTACACCATAAGAAGAGAAAACAAAAGGTATGAACTGTATGATAGCTCAGACGTATAATTTCAGCATTATTATTCGTCTTGATAGTCGCTGCGGTTGGACCGATGAATACATTACGCTAAACCGAGGATACGAGTCTCTTTGTTTCTGGAGCCGCGCAATGTATTCTGCGAGCTGATGAAGCGCGGAGCTCGGCGTATGATTTACGAAAGCTGGTAGGCGTCGCCGGGAGACGGCCGCGCTTTCGAGACAAACGCCCGCTGTCTCAGGTGGGGATGGGGCCGCCCACGCCGTCAGTCAGATCTCCCCGGCGACCGGTTGCGCTCGCTCTGCGAAGATCAGCCAGCCACGGACTACACTGCTGCTCTATGGCCTATTTTTTTAAGGGCATTCCACGCTACGAGTATCGTAGGTCACGTCAAAAAGAAAAAGAAACGGCTAAACAGGCGACATTCATAGTTTTGGGAATTTTTGTAGCCGCCGTACAGGTTACATGAGTCTCAACTTCTGTCAAGTATCTAGCTAGCTGACATAGCTGTTCTCTCAGAGGTTCAAGTGCTCTGACCTACCATCTTCATAACGGTCGCTAGATTCCGTCCAGGCTAGGGACCAACAACAGCCAAGCAAGAAAGTAGTTCAGACTCCCTGGCAAATTAAATCTGTGCACCAGAATAGTACTCAGACCTTGGCTGTGGCCTTTCGCAGGCGATGCTCTTATCGACTATCACGACATCTTCTCACAGTTTCGCTTCCTCCAGTACAATACTCTCCTCTTATTTTACTGTATGCAAATGTAGTGTTACTGCTATTAGAGGATTAATTGGCCGTGGTACTGAGTTTAAAATATTATAGCAGTCGGACTGCTAACTTCGTTTCCTAACAACGAGTTGCAGTAAAAAGAGAAAATGAAATGAAACATTAAACGCGGTTCGATTCTAGGTTCCTTAAGCAACAGTAAAAGTACGTGGCCAGATAAACAAAAGCGATCTTCAGTCCAATTTAAACTGTTAGTTTCAGAGAAATTAATACAAACTTTCAAATTTCAGGAAGTGAACATTAACACTTGTCTTTAGACTAAAACGAGAGCATGGTAGCCGTACCAGTCTCTCACAACTTCTATGAAGCTCCCTACCGTTGATGATGAATGAAGTAACAAAAGCTCTGACTCACTGACGGGTTAAGAAACGCAATACTCTTTAATGAAACTTAATTAATCCCTGACCAATACAGTGCCTAGATTACGCGGCCCCTACAGCTTTTATCGCATCCAACTACATTTTTTTAATATATTTCGTTCTGGATAAGTGGCAGCATCGGCCTAAAACATTGAAACAATTCATTTTACAGATCAATTTCGGTCACTGTGTGACCATCTTCAGAGCAGACTATTTGAACCTTGTAGGCCCTGTGTCATAATAACACAACATTTTCTATAAGGTTAAACGTGCACTGTGATGATTACTGCCAACAGATACTTCATATAATAGTTCTGAAATCACGTAAAAATCTATCTTGTGAACTTTGTACCTGCAGATACAACATACCGATGTTGGATCGGCAATTACGAATGTCACGAAATAGATTCCTCTGTAATTTCAAAACTATTGTATGAAGTGAAAAGACATCTGTTGGAAGCAATTATCACAGTATGTGTTAAACCTTACAGAAAATGTTTTATTATTATAAAATGGGCCTACAAGGTTCGAATAGCCTGCTCTGAAGACGGTCATACAGTGACCGAAATCGATTTGTAAAATAAAGTGTTTCAATCTTTAGGACCGCTGCTGCCGATTACTCAAAATATATTGACAACAATCCCGTCGTGGTGCGAATGGTTCACAATGCAATTAGACATCAAGAATTTTTTAACCATTTTTCATACACAGAATAATTTAGCATTAAAGTCAGATTTTGTAAATATTTTTAGTAAAAGTAAGCAAATGTAAACCAACTTTTTTCTGGAGGTTTTTTAAAAATTTTCAGATCGCGTGAAACAATTGAAATACCGCAGAATCTCTCAGGCTAATGGAATAATTTATATCAAGTTTTTGAACATCGATTGTCCTCCTTACAATCCCGACTTGTCCCCTTTCCGAGTTTCATCTGTTTGGAAAACTTAGAGAATACCTTCGTTGACGTCTCTTTGATAGTGATGTAGCGGTGAAAGAAAAGTTGAGGTCGTGGCTCCGACCACTAAGTCAAACGTTCTATAGTGACGCTCTCAGCAAACTGGTCTCTCGTTGGGGAAATGTGCTCGTCACCAGGGTGACAATGTCAAGATATAAATAAGTGGACGTGAAGAATAAAGATGTAGAATGTCAATGAAGATTTTGTATTTAAAAAGCTTTAGGAGTTTTCACCCAAAAAATTCGGTGACATTACGTTTCAGCACTCCCTGACTTAGAAAAGGAATATACCTCGCGATAACATTCAGTACAAAGAAAGCAGAGGTATGAGATCACACAATAATCATAACATATCAATTTTTACGTAGGTGCTAGGAAAGTGTTAGTGTTGGAACATCAGTGATATAAAGTACTGATGGTACACCAGTACATCTGCCATACTTTCCAAAACGTCGAGGGCGAACCGTGAGTAGTTTCTGGCTACCTCAGTCGGTAAGAATATCGTCTGCGAAAGGTAAGGCGCTGGGTTTCAGTCCTGATCCACCACGGTCTGAACCTACCAGGAAGTTTCAGAACAGAGCACGCTCCACTTCGGAGTGAAATGTCCATTCTGAAGAGGACAACTGCAAGTGATTTCTTAATCAAATGACAGTGCGATGCTGTGCATTGATTAAGACATTTAATTCGCATACGATAGGACTGCAGTTCAAATCCCAATCGGGACATCGACATTATGTTTTTCCATCGTTTCACGATATCGCATAACGTAAATACCACGATGACTGCTTTTAGGAGAACACGAGAAATTTCCTCCCCAACTCTTAACGTGTTCAAACTTGTGCGTACTCTCTAATGAACTTGCCATCTACGCGATGCCAGAATACGATCTTCCTTCTTTTCTACCTCAAAGGGATGTCAAATCAAAAGATTGATCTTAAATTAAGGATTCCACAGCCATTTATTAAATTTCCGACACTTAAATTCCGACAGACTCTTACCTGCACATTCTATGAGATCGGCGCTTGTGCCACCTTTTTTACCTGTTAAAGTACTAAGAGCAACCAGAGAAAATTTCTTATTTCGCTACTAGCTACGATCATCATGACTTGCGACACTGTTTCACAATACGACATAGTGATCCTTTTCGTTTTTTCTTTGATACACTTATTCTTTCTGTTCTTATTGCCTTTTCGCAGGATCTCTGAACACTATATTTTAACCGTTATTAACCGCTATCTTCTTACTGACTGTTAGTTCGGTTCCAAACATAAATTGGAAGAATCCTAAGGAAATGCAATCCGAAAGCAAAGGAAGTAGGTTACAATACACTTGTTCGCCCACTGCTTGAATACTGCTCACCGGTGTGGGATCCGTACCAGAGGTTGATAGAAGAAATAGAGAAGATCCAACGGAGAGCAGCGCGCTTCGTTACAGGATCATTTAGTAATCGCGAATGCGTTACGGAGATGATAGATAAACTCCAGTGAAAGACTCTGCAAGAGAGACGCTAAGTAGCTTGGTACGGGCTTTTGTTGAAGTTTCGAGAACATACCTTCACCGAGCAGTCAAGCAGTATATTGCTCCCTCCTACGTATATCTCGCGAAGAGACCATGAGGATAAAATCAGAGAGCTTAGAGCCCACACAGAGGCATACTGACAATCTTTCTTTCCAAGAACAATACGAGACTGGGATAGAAAGGAGAACCGATAGAGGTATTCAAGGCACCCTCCGCCACACACCGTCAGGTGGCTTGCGGAGTATGGATGTATATGTATATACATAGTGTAACGCCGGAAATGCATATCCTCCTATTTCCATCTATTGTACTGTAAGTTTTTTCCTTAATTTGTTACCTGAATATATGACATTTCTGTGCCTTTATATATTGTAATTGGTTTACTATTTGTATATATATATATATATATATATATATATATATATATATATATATATATATATATGCATTTATGTCGATGTAAAATTGGTTTGTTTCGTAAATATTATTTGTATTTTTACGCTGGGTCTTGCCTAGGGAAAACTGCTATCGAACGATTACATCGATAGGTCGTGTGAAGAAACAAAGTGTGTAGGATCTTTGGTAGTGTTAACTCTGCCGCGTGGAGCGCGGGCAGAGCAGTCGGAGTCTGGCTGGAGTAGCGAGTGGAGCAGGTGTGTTGTGTGACGCTCCCGCGAGTTGCCGCGCTTTCGGGGTTTGGCAGCATGTAATTGCGCTCGACTAGCGATGATAGTTTCTGACATGGTGTCGCGGACGGGAAGCATTAGCTGGCGCACATCAAGAGCCCGTTTCGCCTGGTGACCGTGTCGAGAAGAAGGCGCGCCAACATCCAGCTTCTGCAACAGCGACGGCCGACAATGAGTGACTGTCGCCATCTCCTCGATCGACGGCTTCAAACCTTCAATCAACTAACAAGGAAGACTAAAAGCACGTAAAGTTTCAGAACTGAATGGCAGACCTCAGCTTTTCAAATTGTTCCATTTGCCTCGCAAAATTACAGCAACTCAGCATGAACCTTTGTTGCTCATTGTCCCAATTGCATTACCAAGCAGGGTCCCTTCCTTTTCCGAAATGAAACCGAGTGTCGTTGAAATTCAGACGCCAGCATTAAAGTACTATCATTGCATTTCATTACTTTAGTTTCCAAGTGCAGTTAAAGCATAGCTGGCTACAATAGTTAGATTACACAAGCACAAATTAAGAGTGCGAGTTTTGTTAGCATATTTTAGCTTACCTGTGACTGCAGCTCAGCTTGGTACGTACTAAATTTTATTATTGTTAATTATTCAGAATCATTTAATTCAAGTTCAAAGTTAAATCTCTTGTTTCTAAATTGCGTAGAGTCAAGTTGCTTTTGAAATGATTGTTAAGGTAGTCCAAGACTAACCGTATTCTGCTGGATTTCGATGTGCTTCAGAAAGAAAGCTCACTATTAACTTCAGTCACTAAATTAACTTTCGATTTTCCGGTTTTATTAATTCTTTTGCTAAATTAAGTCAGAGTGTAGCGAAATTTATTACTTCTGACAAACTTTCAGTTTTCACACTACACGTGTCAACCTTCAGTTGCCACGCTTCTAGTGCTAATTATATGTGTAATAACCTTTCTTTTTCAGTTACTATAGTAATTGTCCTTAGGACTGGCGACCGTGATTTCCCCCAAATCTCAAATATCTAATTACCGCTAGTTAATTGTTGACGTAACGGCCGCACATTTACTTTCTTTATTAACTTTACCCCTTTTCAAAATTAATTTCCACCAGTTTCATTTGCATCTTTCCTTTCATTTAGATGTAACCCTTTCCTCCCTCTTTACCGACAGATTAACTTCGGTGACGATTGCTTTCCCAAATTTCCCATTAGGTACACGCGGTTTAATTTTTCACTGTCATTAAGATCGATAAGAGAGGAGGAGGTTACACGTGGCGACCGTGACAGGACAATCTTCAAATTTCAGGTTGTTCTGGACACGAATTTTGCATTGTGCAAATCTCGTAACAAAGTACTGGTTACGAAATGGTCGATACGTCAGCGAGAATATTAGTCTGAGGAATCCTAATTAGATTTGAGATTTGTTATTTATATTGAAAATTATTAAAATGAGTGAAGGCAACAATTACCAAAATTTGGTAGACTTGGGTACGGAACAATCGGTCGAACAGTGGGAAACACGCACCGCGGTACCCATTGTTCAGGGGCAGGCGGCTAGCATGAAAGACGCGACCGCCGAGACGCAACAAAGAGCAGAAATGGAATTCCAAACATTAGAAAATGTTTCGGAATCGGAAGTGAAAATCAAATCGGAATCCCTTGATGACGAATACGGGGGGACAATTAAAGAGGAAGCCGCTACGGAAGTAAAACCGGTAGTTTCCGGGAATTTAACTGATTTATTGAATGTTTTGATTAACGAAATCAAGGCTCAGTCTAGCAAGATAGAAACTCAATCGGCAGAAATTAAAGCTCAGTCTGAAAAAATTGACAGGAAGCTAGACAATCAGAACAAAGCTATTAATGTTGTTAACAACAATGTTGGAATTGTTAACACAAAAGTTGATAAAATCAAAGAAGATATTGTTGTGATTAATACCGAAATCGGTAATCTTAAACAGGAAATGATAGGCGTTCAGGCGGAAATTGCGAGCATAAATACGCGTTTTAATTCTGAAATTAGCAGAATCGAGAAAAGTGTAGGAGACGCAGTTGCTCCGATCATCGAGAATAAGGTGACGGAACAAATTCAATTAGTGAGAAAAGACGAACAACAGAAGGTGGAAACTTTAAAGGTTTTAGTATCCGAAGTAGATACCAAAGTGAGGAAGCAGGCTAATACCTGCGAAGAGAAAAAGAGGGAAGTGGAAACGCTTGCGACAACCACTTGCCAAGTGATTACGAGAGTGTCGGAATTAGAAAAGAAACTTGAAGAAAAACAGAGCTATGTGCCAATCTGTGCACATAGTTCGGAATTGTTGACGAAAGAGGAGCGGTTCGACCCCTTGAAAAAAGGCGGTATACACGCGACGGATTTCATTAAAAACTGTGAAAGAGTTTTACCCAGATCATGGACTAATGAGAGAAAAATTAATGCGGTTATTGATGTGTTGGCTGGTGATGCCAAGCGTTGGGGCTTAAACCTCAACATTACGAACCTGACCTTTGACGAGTTTAAAAATTTGTTTCTGGGTGAATACTGGTCAGAGCAAAAACAGCAAAGTGTCTGGCGCGAATTTGTCGTATCGAGGCCTTTCGATGCGAATTCGCGCGGCTCGATGAAGGAGTTTTGTGAGGGCAGGATCCGCAAGTTGGAATATTTGCGTGATCGCCGCACGGAATCCGAAATAGTCTGGGAACTCTACAAGAAGCTTCCAGATGATACAAAACGCTACGCAGGAAGCAATTACAGGACAATCAATGATTTCCTGGAAAGAGTGGAGGACGAGGACAATTGGCGCAATAATCGCGACAGTGGTAGAGGCCGTGGTAACAACAACGGGTACCACAGCAACCACAACAACGATAACCATGGGAATAATGCATACCGCAATCTTGGCAGCAGTAACAATAGTGGTTCGGGCCGTAATGACAATCGATACAATGCAAATAATAACAGGAATGACGGAAACCAGTATCATACTAGCGTGATACGGGCTTCGCAGAATAGTAATAACGCCAGAGTGTGTGATCATCCGCCTCAGCAGCATCCGGGGAGCGTATCTGCTGGGACGAGACAGGGAAACCATTAGCCGCGCCGGTGAGGGGCCGACCGGGCGTGGAGAAATTTTGGCGGCCCAATAACAGTAGAAAACCCTGGTGTCGTCGTTATGAAAATTCCGTGTGGAATAATCAACGGCGGGAGAGTGTGCCAGTGTTAGGAGAAAGGAGTGCGCCCACAAGTAGTAAATCAGCTGTATACACGGCAGTGGGAAGTACATTCACTGTCAGTGAGAACAATTTAAGTAGTGTTCCGGAAATCGATTATAAAGTGGCAGCTGTAATACCCACAGCGGAACTGGAGATTGAGTTTAAGAATGATTCGCAAGTGTTGAGAGAAGATCAGATGTCGGATAAAACGTCCGTCATCGAGCGAGGGGATGCAGAGAGGGATGAGGTCTGGTTAAGGCAGTTCGGTCGCTTATACGACGAACTAAGAGATTATAGGGGTCTGTATGGGAGAAGCGTTTATGGGGAGCGCGGGCAGGATTTGCCGCGTCTCGTCCCGCAGGTAGATAGTGTTTGTGAAGTGATAGAAAGTTCTGGCCCTAACCGGCAGACTTTACTAGAAATAGTTGATGTTAATGGGGAGCACGAGCAAGATTCGTCGTGTTTCGTCCCGCAGGAGTTGGCTGTTGAAGTAGTAACGGAAAGTTCTGGCCCTAACCGGCAGACTTTACCGAAAGTTACAGTGGTAGAAGTAGCCGACCCATCCGACGAAAAACTCCAGTTTAAACATTGCGAAAGTATTGAGGAGAAAGATTACGAAAATTTTAGTGATAGCCGGACACGATTGGTAGAAAAGCATGTGGATTACAGCGTGTATGAGGTTAGAGCTGACATTATACGGTCAGACGATAGCAGTGTGGGTTGCGCAGATCTAGCGGAAGTAATTGCAGAGACTACTGGGCACATACCTCCAGGTAGATTGGCGGATGATATCAATCTGGCCAAAGTGGAATCAACGAAGGTGACAATTAGTGAAATGATAGCAGGGCAACACTCACTAGTTGACGAGTTAGAGGAAAAGGTTTCGGTATTGGAGGCGAAGCTACAGACTAAGCCTCAGGACAAACGTGTTGAAATTAAGACTGTATGTGAACAGAGGCTGAAAAAGCCGCCAGATAAACCGGATTTAGGATCAAAGCCGGATGGTTTTTTCTGGAATGACCTGGATATAGACGAGGATTTACTGTGGGAAAATAAAGAAACAGTCGAGGACAAGTGTAGACAGATAGTAGTGTCTGCTAATATGCACGACCTACAACTAAACGTGTTGATTGACACCGGTGCAGAATTGAGTGCTGTATCTGGGAAAATATTTGAGTTACTGAAAGACCTGGTATCGTAGTTATGCCAGTAACAGGAGTGAAAATTATCGGTGCTACTGGGAAGGCCAGTAAACCGATCACAAAACAGATTTTTGTCAACTTCGAGATATGTGGGGCACGATTTGAGCAAGAGTTTGTCGTCGTGCCAGACTTAACTACGGAAGTAATTATCGGGTTAGATCGGCTATTAAAGTACCGTGCAGTGATTAATTGCGAAAGCAAAACTTTGACATGTACGTCACAAGATAAAACAATAGTAGTTAGCTTTGACGAGGCAGGAGACGGTGTGCATAGGCAATACCAGCCTATACACATTGTTAACTGGCCGAATGATATTGATGTAGGTATGAATTTGAACTACTGTAATGTGAGGAATCTCGGCATTGACAATAGTGTAGAAACTGCATTGGAAAGTATTGTAGACGGTGTGTCAAACGTAACACACGAACAAAGACGAGGCCTGTATGAAGTGATAATGAGGAATAAGAGTGTGTTTTCAGACAAACCGGGACTTGTGGAAGGGTATAAATGCAAGTTGCATGTAATTCCGCACGAACCATTCTTCGTGAGACCGTATGCTATACCGCTGTCCAAAAAGGAAGCAGTGCAACGGGAGATAGATAAGATGATCGAATGGGGAGTGATTGAAAGAAGTACAAGTCCATACAATAACGGTTTGGTCATTGTAGCAAAACGGGATGGTAGTGTGCGTATTGTGATTGACGCACGCACGTTGAATAGGGTCGTTCAACGTGAAACAGACAGACCAGAGAGTATGGAGGAGATTTTGCAACGTTTTCATGACGTTAAGTTCATGACTAGCCTCGATCTGACGGCTAGTTACTGGCAAATAGAACTCGAAGAAGAATCTAGGCCATACACTGCCTTCTTGTTTGCGGGCAGGTGTTATCAGTATAGAGTACTGCCGTTTGGACTTAATATATCTGTGTCCGTATTCATCAGGGCCCTAGATAAAGTGCTAGGATCGGCTTTGAGTTCAAGGTTAACTGTATATGTTGACGACCTATTGTTGGCCAATGCCACTTGGCATGACCATTGTGACCTGTTAGATGAAGTTTTTAGAGCATTGCGCCGTGGCGGAATGACTCTAAAGCTAAAGAAATGCGAATTTGTAAAGCAGGAACTGAAATTTTTAGGGCATGTAATTACCACTGCTGGTATTACGAAGGACCCAGAGAAACTAGAGGCAATAAGGAATTGTCCTCCACCCAAGTCTAGGAAACAGTTAAAAAGTTTTCTAGGGCTCACAGGATTTTACCGTAAATTTGTAAAAGGACAAGTGTTTAATGATGAAAATTTGAATAACCTCTTACGCAAAAATGTTCCGTTTGTGTGGACTGACGGGTGTCAGGCCGCTTTCGAGAAATTAAAAGACGAGTTGTTAAGATCTAACATACTATTTCATCCTGATTTATCGCTACCCTTCCATCTGGGAACGGATTCGTCGAATTACGGGGTGGGGGTAGAACTGTTCCAAGAAGTTGGTAAAGGAGAGGATAAGGAACACCGGACGATAGCGTTCGCGAGTCGAACTTTATCAAAAAGTGAGCGAAACTACACGATTTCTGAGAAAGAGTGTCTCGCTATCGTGTGGGGATTCAAGAAGTTCAAGGGTTACCTATGGGACCGTAAGGTGATTATTCATACGGACCATAAGGCGCTCACTTATCTGAAGGATTGTAAACTCCTTCACGAAAGACTGACTAGGTGGTCGCTGTATTTACAGCAATTTAACTATGACATCTGTTACGTAAAAGGGACCGACAATTGCGTTGCGGATGCGCTGTCGCGGTTGCCCGAGTCTAATCAAGATGTATTGAAAGAGGAGTCAGATGGAGTGGTCAAATTATACTATTTTAAAGAAGTTGAGGGACGCAAATTAATAGTGAAAATCTGTAAGAATCTACGTCGTCATCAGAACGAGGATGGTTGTTTAAATATGGTGAAAACCCGATATGACGAAAGGAGTCCAGAAGGAGAGAAATTAAGGAAGTATTACAAGATATACGATCATATCTTGTACATACGTAAGGGTGAAGATAGTAATATTTGGCGGGTATGCTTGCCCACCAAATTCGTCACGGAAATAATAGACTACTACCATTTGGCGTATGGTCACTGTGGACCGAAGAAATGTACGGAAAAGCTGTATGAAGTAGTGCATTTTAACAACATGTTAAAACGCGTTACTGACAGAGTGAAAACTTGCGATTTATGTCAGAAGGTGAAGGTTACCAACTGTACGAGTCGTGGTCCTATGCAAAGTATAAGGCCCAACGATACCTTTGAATTACTGTGCGTGGACTTGTACGGACCTTTGCCCAAGTCATCAGGAAACTTTGCCTACATTTTAGTAGTGCTAGAAGCTTTTTCCAAGTTCATCAAGCTATACCCGATTAGGAAAGCTACAGCCAAAGCGGTCTATAGCAAGCTTGTGAACGATTATTTTGTTCATATTGGTAAGCCCAAGGCGATTCTATCAGACAATGGGGCACAATTTACTTCTAAGTTGTGGAATGAAGGCATGGAAAGTAATGGGGTCGAGGTGATCCATATTTCAGCTTATTGTCCGGCTGGGAATCCCGCTGAGAGGTATATGCGCGAGCTAGGCCGACTTTGCCGTACCTATTGCCATCACAACCATAGGGCATGGGGCAAATATGTAGCAGTATTTGAGAGAATTATGAACACCTTGAGACATGAATCTACGGGATTTTCTCCAGAGGAAATCCTGTTGGATGACAGAAGTGAAAGTTTAGTGGAAGAGATAATCAAATTCCCTCCACGGATTGACATTAGTATTGGTGTGAAAAAAGATCGTTTGCGAGAAGTAATGAAGCTAAAAGCTGATGCTCGCATACGTCGTCATGACGCTAAAGCGCGTTTTGCTAAGTTTGCAATCGGAGACTTAGTACTTGTAAAAGCTCATGAGAAATCGAGCGAGATAGACAATGAAATCTCTAAATTTAAGTTTGTTTATAATGGACCATATAAAGTCATTGGTATACCTCACACAAATGCTTATTGCTTAGAGTATCCAAGCTCTGGAAAACGATTAGGTATACGGGATATTGTAGACTTGAAATTGTACCAACCTAGGATTGATTAATACCACAGAATGGGTAATTTGTACAGTATGTAATATAGAGTGTAAGATTTAAGGATGTGCCATGTTGCGATGCTTTTGCCTGACCTAGAGGTCATTAAAGAACTTGTAATTAACAAGTAATTAATTTTTGATTAGACGTTTTAACCAATTGAAAAATCCAAGCTGCTAGTTTAAGTTTTCAGCTGAGTCACAGTAGATTAAGAAATGTAAATATGCTTTTGTAACTAGCTGTCAGACTTCATGAATGTGTGTTTTACTAGTCATTGCCGATGTACTTAGACGCTGTTTTAAGTTTCAGGCTAGTACATGCGTGTGATGATGGACAGTGTTGAGTTATCCACTGTGATAGTATTAAGGGACTCCTTGAGATTACTCGGGAGTGAGTTTTCCTAAAGAATTCAGTGAAACGGACGTTCTGGAAATGCCGCTACACAGGCGAGTGAGATCAAGCGTGCCGCACAGGCGGGCGCAACAATACTGGCAAGGTGGAGCCGCTGTCGGCTCTTGGGTCGCTGTCGGCTCTTGTGCCGCTGTCGGCATTCTTTGTACTTGCGAGTACGGAAGGCGGAGTTGTTTTTCTTCCCGGACAGCTGATATGAAAGAATTCTGTTGTCAACATTTATGTTTTTGTCGATCTGCTGTATATTATTTTCTTGTTTAGCGTCAAGTGCACACTCATGACGAGAATATTAATTATGAAAAGTTTATATAAAATACGTATTCTATGTAATTAATTATTAATTTGCGTATTTTGATATACCTGTTTTCTATGACCATGTAATCTGATTAATTTTGTAAATAGTATTCCATTTCTTGATACTGCTAGGAATTTAGATTTTTAGAATAGCTAAACCATTTTCTATGCTTTCTATGAATTTTAATATGTCGTCAACCTGTTTTATTTTGTGCAAGATGACAGAGTGGAATAAGATTAGGACTGTCTCCACTCAAATTTTATGGTCTAAAAAATTGATTTATGCTTAATTAGACGAATGCTAAATTTTGAGCATATGCATTTCCGCTGTTTATTTTTTGGGACATTTTCTGAGTCTATTTAGGTTACACGAACATCCTCAGACAATGTGGGGCACGTGTAACGCCGGAAATGCATATCCTCCTATTTCCATCTATTGTACTGTAAGTTTTTTCCTTAATTTGTTACCTGAATATATGACATTTCTGTGCCTTTATATATTGTAATTGGTTTACTATTTGTATATATATATATATATATACATTTATGTCGATGTATAATTGGTTTGTTTCGTAAATATTATTTGTATTTTTACGCTGGGTCTTGCCTAGGGAAAACTGCTATCGAACGATTACATCGATAGGTCGTGTGAAGAATCAAAGTGTGTAGGATCTTTGGTAGGGTTAACTCTGCCGCGGGGAGCGCGGGCAGAGCAGTCGGAGTCTGGCTGGAGTAGCGAGTGGAGCAGGTGTGTGGTGTGACGCTCCCGCGAGTTGCGCGCTTTCGGGGTTTAGCAGCATGTAATTGCGCTCGACTTGCTATGTTAGTTTCTGGCACGGTGTCGCGGACGGGAAGCATTAGCCGGCGCACATCAAGAGCCCGTTTTCGTTTGGTGACCGTGTCGAGAAGAAGGCGCGCCAACATCCAGCTTCTGCAACAGCGACGGCCGACAATGAGTGACCGTCGCCACCTCCTCGATCGACGGCTTCAAACCTTCAATCAACTAACAAGGAAGACTAAAAGCACGTAAAGTTTCAGAACTGTATGGCAGACCTCAGCTTTTCAAATTGTTCCATTTGCCTCGCAAAATTACAGCAACTCAGCATGAACCTTTGTTGCTCATTGTCCCAATTGCATTACCAAGCAGGGTCCCTTCCTCTTCCGAAATGAAACCGAGTGTCGTTGAAATTCAGACGCCAGCATTAAAGTACTATCATTGCATTTCATTACTTTAGTTTCCAAGTGCAGTTAAAGCATAGCTGGCTACAATAGTTAGATTACACAAGCACAAATTAAGAGTGCGAGTTTTGTTAGCATATTTTAGCTTACCTGTGACTGCAGCTCAGCTTGGTACGTACTAAATTTTATTATTGTTAATTATTCAGAATCATTTAATTCAAGTTCAAAGTTAAATCTCTTGTTTCTAAATTGCGTAGAGTCAAGTTGCTTTTGAAATGATTGTTGAGGTAGTCCAAGACTAACCGTATTCTGCTGGATTTCGATGTGCTTCAGAAAGAAAGCTCACTATTAACTTCAGTCACTAAATTAACTTTCGATTTTCCGGTTTTATTAATTCTTTTGCTAAATTAAGTCAGAGTGTAGCGAAATTTATTACTTCTGACAAACTTTCAGTTTTCACACTACACGTGTCAACCTTCAGTTGCCACGCTTCTAGTGCTAATTATATGTGTAATAACCTTTCTTTTTCAGTTACTATAGTAATTGTCCTTAGGACTGGCGACCGTGATTTCCCCCAAATCTCAAATATCTAATTACCGCTAGTTAATTGTTGACGTAACGGCCGCACATTTACTTTCTTTATTAACTTTACCCCTTTTCAAAATTAATTTCCACCAGTTTCATTTGCATTTTTCCTTTCATTTAGATGTAACCCTTTCCTCCCTCTTTACCGACAGATTAACTTCGGTGACGATTGCTTTCCCAAATTTCCCATTAGGTACACGCGGTTTAATTTTTCACTGTCATTAAGGTCGATAAGAGAGGAGGAGGTTACAATAGATGAGGTATAACCTGAAAAGTGACGTCGGTAAACATATGAAGAAGTTAGAAAGACCAGAAGTTTATACAATTCAGTGCGCATCGTGTGATGCAAAGTACGTCGGACAGCCAGAAAGAGCATTTTCTGTCAGATACAAGGAATGTAAAGTTGCATTCAGAGTGGACAATTATGGTACAGCAGCGTCGATTAACTCGTCGTGTTCTACGTCCTACCTTATTGGCTGCACATTGGTCGGTAACAGGCTGGTCGGATTTCCGTTCGCTTCATAGAAACACATGTTTCTTGCTGCAGACTCTATTTAACTCCATATGCATTTCACCTTTTAAATTAAAGCATCTTCAGTGGGTTTAACCTGGAATATTACAGTTCGGTTTTTATATACTGGAATATTACAGTTGGGTTTTTATATACAATATTTGTAGATTATATAACACTTCACGTCTTAAGATTAATATTAATAAATTATTAGTTATAGTTATTCGTTTTCACGACCGAAATCTGCAGTTCCTCTCATGTACTCATAGATTAGATCGCACTGTGACTTTACTTACAAAATTTAGATATATTTGCACGTCAAGATTTATTTTTATTGTAGTTTTCATATTTCGGAAGCTATCTGTCATGGAACATCACTAGCGCTAATTGCAGTTTTTTCTTACGAGAGCTGTGAGTGATTCCTGTTGGAACTGCGTTTTCAATGGTGTCTCTTTTTGTATTTGTTTACGAAAGTGTTGCCGGCCTAACGAAGTAAATGTAGCCCATCTAACGACTTTTCATTTCTGTTCTCTCTCTCCCCCCCTCCCCTTTCTGTCTCTCTCTCCCTCCCTTCCTCTCTCTCTCTCTCTCTCTCTCTCTCTCTCTCTCTCTCTCTCTGTGTGTGTGTGTGTATGTGTGTGTGTGTGTGTGTGTGTGTGTGTGTGTGTGTGTGTGTTACATATATGTGTGCATGCGTGTTTCATTTCGCCTATTTTTCAGAAATATCAGCTTTATGTCAAGACATGTGGGAGAGTAAGATTGTGCCTAGTCAGGAAAAGCATTGCAGAGGCTTGAATGTGGGTCTAAGAGCTGTCAGGCAGTGGGTGAATAGCTCTGGATGTTCAGGTCATTGGATATTTGGTTCAGTGGTTGTTTGGAGGGGATCAGGGAAGAGCAAGAACAAAGGGGCTGTGTGACATTATTCTGTTGATAATCTTCGGAATATTCTCCTACTACTTTATCTGTTAACGTGAATCGTGAGTTGATTATCACAGACACTTCATCATTCAAAAAGTTTATCGTTTTGGCTTTGGCCTTTTCCTATATGATAATCATCTTGCAGGGTTAGGAGCTGACTCTTATTGTGTATTCCGATTATTTTCAGATCTTCTTTTTTACAGTTCGGCCTCTTATTACATTCTTGGAGATGCTCTGCAAATGTGGAGTGTGGAGTGATTTATAGCATACTCAAAGGCTCTCATACGTTCTTTGTAACGAACATACAACGTTCTACCTGTTTGTCTGACGTACCTCCCGTTACAAGTGTTACATTGTAATTAGCCTATGCCTTTCCCGTCTGACTAACGAATAACTGTGTGTATGAGGGGCGTTCAATAAGAAATGCAAAACAAGGTTTTCTTCTGGAAGCAGATTGATTTTATTCAGGATTCCAGTACACCCGATTATTCCCCAATCTTTTGACTACAAAACTCTGTTTCTCAACATAATCAGCTTCAATGCGACGTTTTTACACCATTTTATTGTATTGCCGAGTGGTACCACTCTACTGGTCGACGTCCAAGCCAACGTACTGCTGCATCAGTAAGCTGCCCCTCTCTACGTACTGCTTGCTTCGGAGTGCATTCTCAGTGGTCCAAACAGATGGTGCGAGATCCTGCTGAAGAGTGGATGAGGAAGAAGAGCCCACTGAAGTTTTTTCAGCTCCTCTCGGGTGCGTAGAGTCGTGTGAGGCCTTGCCATGGCATGGAGAAGGAGAACTTCGTTTGCATTTTTTGTGGTGACAAACACGCTGAAGTCGTTTCTTCAGTTTTCTGAGGGTAGGACAGTACATTCCAGAATTGGTCGTTGCACCGTGAAGGAGGACATCAAACAGAATGACGCCTTCAGTGTCCCAAATGACTATCGCCACGACTTTACCAGCTGAGGGTGCAGCTTCGAACGTTATTCAGGGCTCCATCCGTTTTGTTTCCGGTCCGAAGTGATGAACCAATGTTCCATCGCCTGTGGCTATGTTCGACAAAAAATTGACACGATCAGTCTCGTAACGCACAAGCAATCCCGCACAGATGGTCCTTAGTTGCTTTGTATGGTCTTCTGTTAGGCGGCGAGAAACCCAGTTGATCCACACCTTTGCGTTACCCAAATTGGCGGACGAGTGTGTCAGCCCTACCAAGAGAAACGTCCACTTGAGCAGAGAGGTATTTGATTTTGATCCGTCGATCTCCTCGAATGGGAGTGTCCCCACGTTCCAACACAGCAGGTGTCACATAAGCGTGCGCCCGGCCGGCACACGGGGCATCGGGCAGGTTTGTCCGACATTGTTGCGATGGTGACAGACGCCTCGCCCAACGACTCACCGTGCTTTTGTTCACAGTCAGGTCTCCGTAGACATTATGCAAGCGCCCATGAATGTCTACGATGCTCTGGTTTTCAATGATAGCCGTCTGCTTGGAAGCACCTCTGTTACACACGCCATTTTGAAGTCTACGTACAGAGCCGCCATCTATCGAAACTTCGAGGAACTATCGGGGCCGAATGAATATTCCACCATGTCCCACAACAAATTCCGCATTTTTTCAACCGAAATTGGCCGACAAAAGAAAGTGTTGTATTACTTACTGAACATACCTAGTAATAATTTATTAATATAAAAATTATGACATGGATATTTGCCAGTCCATAAATTTCACATATTGAAACAAAAATACGTTATTCCAGATTAAATCCGCTAGCGATGCATTAATGTGAAAGATGAAAAGCGTTTGGACTCTACATGAATGACGGCTTCCGTTACACGTTTTCCACACAGCACCCAACTCTTCCAATGTGATTTCCATAGTTTTGGACCACTGAAGACAGACATTTGTGACCGTCGATTTGCCTCGGGTAAAGAGGTGCGCAGCTGAGTACAGTCACGGTTTCGTAGGCCGGCGCAAACATTTTCCCATGAAGGCACTGAACGACTTGTCTTGCAGTTGGATAACTGTATTAACAGTTTTGGCGATTACTTTTGAAATAATAAACAGTTTACCTACTGTTTTATCCATCTACTTCGTTTTAATTTGACTGCCGCATGCACATTTACATCTGAATCTACAGTGTGTGACGGAGTGAATTTTGTGTACCACTTTTCCTGTTCCAGTGGTGAATGGCTCGCGGTACGAACTATTGCTCGTTAACGCTTGCCCCGTGTGATCTCGAATCTCTCTAAAACCTCGTACTACTTGTATTTTTATGCTTTTCTCGCGAGGTATATGTAGCAGAATGAATAGTTCGATTGCCTCTTCTACGGACGTACACTCCAGGAACTGTAACAGAAAGAAACTGCCGTTACTCGGAGTAACATTCCTCGCAGCGTCCGCCGCTGCGGTTCTCTCACCAACTCCGTTACTGTTCGCACTTACTAAATAAACTTGTAACTAAAAACGCTGCTCTTCCTTCGATCTTCTCTATTTGCTATATCAGTTGTGTTTGGTATGCATCCTTTACTGAGGAGCAATATTCGGCTATAGGTTGAACGAGAGTTTTATAAGCTTCCTCCTTTGCGAGAGGATTAAATTAACTGAGGATCATTCTAATGAATATCAGCCTGGCATCTGCCTTAGCTACTATTAGCTGTAGTGGTCGTTTCGTTTTAAGTCACTACGTACGCATGCTTCAAGACCTTTTATGGATTTGACTGAGTAGCAGGATAACGTGCTACCTGATGCCCAAAAAAATGGTTCAAATGGCTCTGAGCACTATGGGACTTCACATCTGAGGTCATCAGTCCCCTAGAACTTAGAACTAATTAAACCTGGCTAACCTAAGGACTTCACACACATCCATGCCCGAGGCAGGATTCGAACCTACGACCGTAGCGGTCGCGCGGTTCCAGACTGAAGTGCCTAGAACCGCTCGTCCACTACGGCCGGCACTTGGAGCCCACTGTTCACATTTGTGACATCACGTGACTCAGGTCAGTGACCTACCGCGACATCACAAGTCACACACCCCCTTTATAGGTGACATCATAATGATTATGTCAGAAGCCAAGCTGTGGAGGGGTAGGTTAGAAATAATTTCACTTTTACGAACGGTTTGTCGTCTTCTAGTCGTTAATTTTCATTTACTAAAAGTTTGTGTGATTTTTTAAACATAACTGTCTTCTACAAGGGCCTGACAATTATTTGTGTGGACAGCCAGAAAGCGATGAAGAATATGCTGCCCATTATCTCGAGTCTCCCAGTCTGCACCTCACCTTGCCGAAACTCAAATAAAATGATCTGACTCTCCGTGTATATTCCAGAGGAGTGAGGAACTGCGATTATAAGTTAAAGTCACTGTCGTTTAACAATTCACTATATCCAAGAAAAGTTCACACGCACGATGAATTTTTGTATTTAATTAAAGTTTTCCTATGGTAATCAGCACTCGACACATTTCAGGGACGGCTTCTACTGGAACTTCCAATTATTGTTAATTATTGTTCCCTCTGTTAACTAAGTTCATTTAATTGCTTGCCTTAAAAGTTGTGAACAAGCTACGCCAATTGCATGTGGTTTTCCACTACACTGTGAGCGGCACGCAAAATAAAATATGGAAAACGAAACACTGGGTTTCTAGTAAATTAACGCTCCATGAGAATTCACTTATAGACTAAATATGCGCGCGAAATCTAATGCGATAGAAAATCACTCAAATCAGTCATCCTCCAAGACTTAGCGAACACAGAGATGGACAAAATGATGTCACATTCTGAGGCATGGTGAGATACATCACGGGCAACTAACAACGATCAAATGCCCTTTTCTGTTCTACTATGGTGGTCCTTTTGCACCATCGATGCTGTTCCGGACAGAACAGCAGACAGAGCATCTGTAATTAGAATGTTTAACACGCTTAGAGCAGAGCGCATATGGCACTCTTTGCGACTTTAATCTCACATGTCGTCGTTAGTTGAACACTAACAACTGTCCAAATTTTTCTAGGTGCAACTTTATACTCTATGCATGTATTACGCAACTTCTAGAAAGCTAACACCCAAATTCCGACTTCCAGAAGTTTTACAAGGGAATCGAGTGTACACCATTATCTCTGAAGTGTCTCTATTCCACAATCTGTAACTCTGGAAAGTTATATGTCTGTAATCTACAATCTGTAACTGTAAAATTACATGATTGTCTTGTAATTAGGCACCACTGCTTCACGACATCGTATAAACATAGTTCTATAGTTTCAGCGTTTTAGCTTATTCCTAAAGGCTAGTTCATCTATCACGTTGTTATCAATTTCAGCACAAAAACCAGTTTTCACTTAATAACTCGGTAGTTAAAAGAGGTAAAACGCGACAGGAACCCGCACAGTATGATTTTATTCAAAACGGAAAATATGCGCGCATGCTCTTGTGTTTATATTCCTGAAAATTTTTTGAATAAATAATTGATTACCGCCATCCTTCATTGTGATTCTCTGGATCTTTCATTTTCAAGTTCAATCCGAACTGCCATACTTGATTTTTTATAAATTTATCACCATCCACCATTCATAAATTTTGTAATTTCTGGCACTTGTCATCTCTGATTTTTAAATTTCCCGAAGTCTATCGTTATAAGTATTTTTTTAAATTTACCATTATCCACCATCTTGAACTTTTACATTTACCACCGTTTTCAGTTTTTAGCTTCCCTGCTATCGGTCATTTTTATGACATTATCAAAAAAGGTGCCTTGTGGGGAAATAACTGCTGTGTTTACTAGCAACGGCGGCGAGTAACATCCGTTCTTCCCCGTCTCTGGGCCCAAGGCCAAATCGGCCGCATCTCATGTGTACACAGGCAGTCAGACGAAGAACTGAGCAACGAACTAAACTAAAATTAAATATTTAGATATTGTCACAGTATTTTCGAATTTTTCATACATTCATAGCGGCCGAACAGTTGTATGGTCGAATTGTTGAATGCTAGAATGGGTGAGAGACACAACTGTAGTGTGTACTGCAGGACATGGCTGAGATTTTAAATGTGAAAAACAATAAAGGTGATTTATTGTGGGTCATTTGCGTTTGACTTTCAGCTTGGCGGAGTGTGACACGCATGTTGATTGGCCAGTGACAGCCCTGAACTCACTGTGTACGCATTTTGCAAGCCCTGTCTGCATATCGTCGGATACATTTTAAAACCCCGAGAAATACTTTGTAATACAAGCAGTACTTACGAAGTGCTCAAAACCATCTGAACGCTCTTTTTTTTGCGTCATTTTTATTCAAAATTTTACGAAAAGGATGAAAATTTCTTTATTTCAAAATATCTTTCAGACTTATCCCACGACATCCAGACAAGCTAGGACTTCTAAAATGTTTAGTCAGCCGGTTCGGGCTTGCCACTATCTTATAAATTATAGAGTGCAGCAATCAGTCGTTCTCTTTTTTTATATTTTATTAGGTAAATGCAGATTTCGGCTAGTGGCTAGCCATTCTGAATGCACTATTTTCTATTCTCGATGTATGGAAGGCCCTGTTTTTCGGGCTTCAGCCACATTTCTTTGAATACCAAATAGAATAGAATAGAAAATAGTGCATTGAGAATGGCTAGCCACTAACAGAAATCTGGATTTGCGTAATAAATTCTGAAAAAAAGGACGACTGATTGCTGCACTCTATAATTTATAAGTCACATAACAGTCGCTGAGTGCATTTACTTTCCGAAAGGAAGGTAACCTTTTGCCACTATCTAATCGATATGTGTGTCGTATTACGCCAAACTGAGAGTCAAATGCAATGGTCTCCATCACCTGTGTGAGACACGAAACAAATCACCTTTATTGTTTTTCACATTTTCGCATGTCTTGCGGCACAGTCTACTGTGCTACTGTTCACCCATTCTATTATTCAACCATTCGACCATCCTATTATACAACAATTCAACTGTTTTAAATGTGTGAAGAATGTAAAAATATTAAATGTAACAAAGCACTGTGTAGTTAACATTCTGAATTTCCCTTGTCTGAGCTACAGGGTATATAAATATGCAGTCAAGCAAATTTACGCCTTTCTTTGTAATCCATTCTTTCTTTATTTGGTATCCAGAGTATTTTTTGAGTTTTTTTCCTTTCCCAGTCTCTCTGTAATACATACAGTTTTTGACAGAAGTAGAGAGATATGAACTATAGCGACGATGAGTAGGCACAGTATTTTGACATAAATATTAGAAAAGTATGAAAACAGAGAGAGATAAAAGTGAATTTACTGATGAGACAGATGTGACGTGAAATTTATTGATGAAGCAGAAGTGAGATGAAATTTACTGTTTAAACAGCACTTTTTTTTACGTATTGAGTATGAAATCGAATGAGACAATGAGGCACAACTTACTGATGAGGATACAGTACTGAAATTCACCACAGAACATATGTCTTGTCAAGCAATAATAAATAGTTTTCACCATCTACTGTGCATGATGGAGTACGAAATTGTGTTTCAACAAGACACATGTGAAAATAAAATATCAGTCTCTCTGGGACGCTGTTTTCTCTAAATAGCTGGAACAAACCGACATACCATGATTCAGCGATCTGATAAATGTGTTCACATCGATTCCAGTCGAAGCGTTTTGATTTTCTTTTGACCTTTGGTATAGTAGGGTTTGAGTTTCTACAGCTCATCTTTTCCTCAAAAGCTCTTTCATGCATCTAAGAGATCTTTTTCAAAAATGTTTTCATTCTAAGTACGCATCATGTCCACATTGAATGCTGTTGCATAAAAAAACTAATCCAACTAATCCATTCATACATGACAGAAAATAGTTTGTAGTCAAATTTCGCTTGTTCTTTTTTATAATGAGTGCAATGTCCGCAATATCGGAGAAATTACGAGATTTGTCGTGTTTTTGTAGAGAGAAAAACATTGTTTACTCTCGTCGACATGTAGAACGTAAGCTTAAGCTAGATGAGCGTACGTGTGTTGCAGTGCAGCATGCATACCATGTTATGCCGGTCGGGTGTGAGACTTGGCAGAACAAGCAAAACACTCAGTTCGAGAGCTCTGTGTTGCCAGTTTGTGCCTGCCGTCATTGTAACACTTGACGACAATCCAGATGTGAAAAATAATTTGATTCTCCGTTCGAACTTTGCATGTAACCAGGCATTACTTTTTGTAATTCACAGCGTTCAGATACTTTTGAGCACAATGTAAATTATTTTTCACCATTTATTTAGTTTTTTGGATTAATAAGGCGCAAGAAAATAAATTCAGAGCGTTGAGAGCAGGTTACACCTTCTATGCAATTTCTTGTTTGAATAATATATAACACAAAGAAGTTGGGATACTTTTAAGGACTCTGTAAAGTACTTTTAAACACTGCAATCTAGACACTTTACGTAATTTTTTTGGGTAAACACTTTTAAATCTGCTCAAAAATGGTCTTCCGATACCTTCGGGCACATTGTAAGCACTTTGTAATACTAAAAGTCATCCCTTTTACGTAATGTTTGGCTGAATATGGCTTAAAAAGCAGCATTCGAATGCTCTTGAGCACTCTACAAAATACACTACTGCTATAGCACGAGAAACTTCTTTTGCATCCTCCATGTAGAATCTTACTAGTATCCCGTCCAGTTGTTTTTCTACACCACCCTCATTTACACACATCAAAAAAAAGTTTTCCATCACCCCACTTGCCATAACTCTTGAAGACAGACGTTGACTGCGGATATTGTACCACAGACACAGTCCCTTTGACTGTTCAGTGATGTCACTAAAGTCCCCCAAAGATGTAAACAACCATGCATGAGCAACGCCTATTAGACGAAGGGGGGTCCGACAAGCGGTTAGTTCCAGTCATTCCACCAGGAAGGAGGTTCAGGGCTCGTGTTGTCTGTAGTTCAACGTTCCCTAGACATTCAATACCGCGGTTCGATCGCGTCCGCATTGTTAATTGGTGCCAGAAAGGGCTCTCAACAAGGGAAGTGTCCAGGCGTCTCGGAGTGACCCAAGGCGGTGTTGTTCGGACACAGAGGAGATACAGAGAGGCAGGAACTGTCGATCACATGCCTCTCTCAGGCCTCCCAAGGGCTACTACTGCAGTGGATGACTGCTACCTACGGATCATGGGTCGTCGGAACACTGACAGCAACGCCACCATGTTGAATAAGGTTTTTCGTGCACCCATGGGACGTCGTGTTACGACTTAAACTGTACGCAATAGGCTGCATGATGCGCAGCTTCACTCCCGACATCCATGGCGAGGTCCATCTTTGCAACCACAGAACGCCTTAGACACACTGTCCAGCGAGTACAGCATGGTGGATATTTCCTGCTGCATTGGGGTGGCATTATGTGGGGCTGACGCACGCAGCTGGTGGTCACGGAAGGCGCCGTAACGGCTGTACGATACGTGAATGCCATCCTCCGACCGACAGTGCAACCATATCAGCAGCATTTTGGCGGGGCATTCCTCTAGATGGACGAAAATTCGCTCCCCCATCATCCACATCTTGTGAATGACTTCCTTCAGGATAACATCGCTCGACTAGAGCGTCCTGCATGTTCTCCAGACATGAACCCTATCGAACATGCCTGGGATAGATTGAAAAGGGCTGTTTAGGGACGAAGTAACCCACCAACCACTCTGAGGAATCTACGCCGAATAGCCGTTGATGAGTGGGACAATCTGGACCAACAGTGCCTTGAAGAACTTGCGGATAGTACGCCACGACGAATACAGGCATGCATCAATGCAAGACGACGTGCTCATGGGAATTAGAGGTACCGGTGTGTACAGCAGTATGGACCACCACCTCTGAAGGTCTCGCTGTACCGTGGTACTACATGCAGTGTACGGTTTTCATTATCAATAAAAAGGCCGGAAATGATGTTTATGTTAATCTCTATTCCAATTTTCTGTACAGGTTCCGGAACTCTCGGAACCGATGTGATGCAAAACTTTTTTTGATGTGTATATTTCGATATCATCATGTTGACGTACGTGTGAAGATTTAAAGGAGGGACTATACTGTTATCATCGTCAGTGAAACAGTTTTCGACCTTCTGCGTGTCGTCCTCGTTTTCGGTGACATTATGGCAACAGAATGTATCATTTTCCCATTGAGACCACCACCTACCGCCGGTCGCTCTGGTAAAAGATCGCGCCGGTTTTCCAGTGCCTGCGGGACTGCAGCTGTTCACCAAATAAAGGGAGGGGTCCCCTTAATCTAGCTAAAGTGTGAAGGGCTGTGGCCCCTTAAGTGTGGAAGCCTAGCCCCACGTGGTGGTTTTTAAAGGGTGTGGAGTGTCAGCGGGCAGCACCAACTTTCAGTAGTACTACGAGCGTTAAATGGAAAAGGCCAACCGAGTTCCTACTTCCTGTTCTGGAGGCTGATTGACCCAAACCTTTTCATGCGCGAAGAATGTTGCGGATGTGCGAGCAGCTCGCGAAATCGAGGAGTCTGCTGGTAGCCCTGGTGGGGTGACGGAGGCGAGTTTGGAGCCCTCAGAGGCAACAGTGGTGTAGCGGTGCGTAATGCGGAAGTTTGTAGTCAGGGATCAGTAAAGTTGTTCTCCAGTTGTGAAAAACTCAGAAAGTCTCCGGAAGTGCGTTCCGGTGTGAAGGTGTTGGGAATGGCTTAATTAGGTTTTCAACACGGGGGTCGCTGTTTAGAGAGCGTACCAGGACTGTATATGGAGGTCATCTATCGGAGAGTGTGGAGTAGTTGGTTAGCTGGAGGCGTTGTCTAACGAGTGAAGTGGGCTTGCCGAGGGTTTTCTTTTCTACTCAAATGGAAGTGTGGAGTTGTTGCGTGTGTCCTTATGCTCTTTGACTTTGACTGTGGCCCTGAGTTGTTTACTGAAGAAAGGCAGAAAACCGTTTGGTGGTGATGTGACAACTGTCTGGAGTGTTTGTTGGCGAAACCAGTGGTCAAGTCTGGAAATGTTTGAAGGTAGTCATATGGCTACATGGCCTTTACTAGTGGTATAGAGGAAGTGACCAATTTAACCATTTCTAGCAAGTCCAAGCGGGGCAAGCGACTCTTATTTAGTGCGATAGCATATGTGCAGCAGCGCATATAAATTATCCTGATCCGCCACCAAACTTTTCGTTCGTAGTCTATGGAGCAATTTGTTGCGTGATTTGTGTTGTGCACCGCACGGCGCTCTAAGAGTGTGCGTGGAATTAGGCCACGGCAGCGTTCGATACGTCGGCTGACGCTACAAGACCTGCGACACGACACATCCGTTTATTGATTTCACATAAGACGAGAGCTTATTAGCATTTTCTGTCAAGTTGGTACATAGAATTTTAGATTCGAATCAGTTGAACGCTTCGCTCATGGCATGGAAACTTAAAAAAATATAGGTTGCAGCAATAAAACAAATAAAGCAAACTATTTAATTCCGGCAGAAGATTTAAATGCAAGAGCAGGGAATATTAAAATAGAAACATGGTAGGAAGATATGGAGAAATGCACCTTAACAACAATGCAGCAAGTCTTAGAGAATTCTGTAGCTATAACAAATTAAAAGATCACAAATTCCACCTCCTCCACCAACACAAAAAATAAATACACAGACACACTTAGAACGCAGGATTCTGAGATCACTAATATACTACATAATAGTCAATGAGAAAACAAGTGGAAGTGATATTTATAAATAATTTTCTACTTGTTAGTAGAATGGTTCTCTGCGCAAGGTGGAACAGAAACAGTACAGAGAAGATGGAGGGGAGAGTCAGTGGGAAGTATAATATAGGGCTACTACAGGTTTATAGTATAATAGAGCTTTTCCAAAAAAGATTAATTAAATATATCATAGAAACACGGACAAGACAATACATAAATATAGAATGGAACAACATCAAACAATTCGTTGTAAGAACAATTACATCAGTATTGACGAAAAGTAGAATAAATTAAGAAAGGCATGAGCAAATGGAATCAAAAATAAAATAGGCATTAAGAAAAAAATAAAAACCTTACTTGAATTTAATACAAAGTGGCTCAGAAAAATCGAGAGAAAAATACAAACAACAGCGAAACGAAGCTAAAGCAATAATGAAGAATGGACATAGGAAAAGCTGGAATGCGTTTGCCAGCCAAACAAAAAATTACTTGCATGGACATGTAGACTTCTCTTATAAATTGTTGAGACACCTGAATAAGTCAGAAGAGATCCTGTGAAGGTGGGTACAATAGAAAGTCAGGACTGGATGAATCATTATAAAAAGCATTGCAATGATAATCAGGTGATAGACGAAGGGGAGATGATGGAGACGGAAGTCTTGCAGCTGTGTTCAACTCATTATAATGTAAACATTTGCATAAACAGAACTAAAGTGAGGGTTTTGTTAGGAGGAACCCTCTCAGAGCAAAAATAGCGATTAGTAACCAACTAGTTGAGCAAGTTTCTAACTTTAGCTATCTTGGATATAATATATCTGTTGACAATACAGACGTAGATTTTGAGCTAAATAAATTGCAAATGAAATGTGGCATCATAAGAAGAACATTGAAAAACAAAACCGGAAGGACACCCAGCTCAGTTTCTATATTTTAATGGCTGTCCCTAGGCTGCTTTGTGGATATGGGTCATGGATAATGAGAGGGAGAAGAAGAAGAAGAAGAAGAAGAGAGAGAGAGAGAGAGAGAGAGAGAGATGAAAAGCACCATACAGCGGAAAAGAAATTTCTAAGATCTGTAAAAGAATGTTTTAAACGAGATCTATTTTGAACATAAGAGATTACAAAAAATGTTCAAATGTGTGTGAAATCTTATGGGACTTAACTGCTAAGGTCATCACTCCCTAAGCTTACACACTACTTAACATAAATTATCCTAAGGACAAATACACACACCCATGCCTGATGGAGGACTCGAACCTCCGCCGGGACCAGCCGCACAGTAAGAGATTACATAACAGAGTTGAAAACATATAACCTAAAAGATGAAAAAGCTACACAAAAAGAGTGGAGAGCCCATCTAGAACGTACAAGTGAAAGAAGACTACCAAAAGCAACAACTAGACAGAAGAAGAAGTGTGGAAAGACCAAAAAAAATGGATGCGAATCAATCCTAAGAAGCCAGAACAAATCACAAAGACTTCATCCTTGTTTGGAAGAAGAAGAGGAAGAAGAAGAAGACGACATCTTTCAGGCAGGTGGTGGGGCAAGTTTATGAGAGATGAAATATAAACCAAACTGAATTTATAAATATTTAATATGGTCCTTATGTTTTATGCATATGGTTTACTTAATTAACTTAAGCCCAGATCCAGGGAAGAGTGTTGACTAACTGTTGATGTCCCTGGAGGCGGACAGGACGAGGAACTGGAAGAAACCCATCACATAAGGAACATTCACAGTATTTATGGAATACTCCGTCAGTTCTTGGAGGAATATAAACACATTAATAGCTTGAATACACGATATTAATGTTCCACTATAATATTGTGGAACATCAACATTGTGTATTCAAGTTACTAATAACATTCGTAGTGTTTGTCACCGTCTGTGAACACAGGAGGGTTCTAGTAGTAAACTCTGAGAAAGCGTTCATGTTATGGACAGTTATACAGTTTAGGGATGTTCTTATTACCACAGACGAGAGTGTAGGCATCGGAAGGAGTATGAAATTAACTGTTTCTGCTGAGGTGAGATAATTTACACCTTCTTGTGAAAGAAGAAGATGGCTGCCGGTAGTATGCCATCAACACAGGTTCCTGTGCCATGCGAGCTACAACGCATCTGCCCCTTGCGATACATTCTGCAGTACTTTGGTTCCGCTTTTTACTACCAAGTCGTTCTCTGCAAGTGATCTTTAAGCAATTATATACGCTTGGCAGTCTCCATCGCGGCTGCAATCCACCGACCAAGTACATATCTCGAACATGAGGCGAAGTGCCTCTTTACAAACTTTTACTGACCAAAAAATTGTAGGAGGGAAGAGCTAGCACGTCATCAATGTTTTACACTGCTTGACAGATGATACACCTATTCCCACCGTCAGAATGACTAGACTTATCCTCTTTATACGTCTGTTTACGAGTCGTAAAATTTTCCGGAGTGCTTTCTGTATTTTTTTATAATAATTACCAATGCACATAATATATTCTGTATGCTACAGACATAACAGTAAAAACTAGACAGCTGTATAAAGTCATAAGCATAATACAAAAAGTTGTAACAAGTTATCTTTTTTCCCTTCTCCTAGTCTACGTTAAGTGTGCGTTGAGCCGTGGTAAACATTGCTGTTTCGAAGAGCGTGCCGCAGCGCGTAGTGTGAAGCAGTCGCCCTCCGTTTCTGGCGGTGGCGCCGCTGTGGCAGTCGCAGCTTTGGTGTCTCCCTCTGGTGGGAAAGGGGGAAGGCTGCCTGTTCACGTGCATTTAAAGAGCGCTATGAGCTCGCCAGTGAGTCAGTCTGGGTCAGTCTCTCGTCCCCAGCTTGCTAGTCTGTCTCTCGTCCACATTTGTTAGGCAGTTAATGTCTGTCGTTCGGAGTGCTAGTATGTTTGTCGTTCGGATCAACCTTTAAAGCCGGCAAAATGAGTCTTTCCACTCCGCCAGTAAGACTCAGCGAGTGGTCGCCCGGTCGGGGCTTCGTTCCTGCATCTGAGTTTGCGCGTTAGGCCGCCAGTCTGCTCGAGTTTGCATTGGCGGTTGGAACGATAGGATGGTCGGTCGCGCATTGACGCGCGAGATGACTTGTCCGCCTGGAGCGTCGGCGCATGTGAGGTCGCCACGTGAGTCCAGTGGGCCGCGGCGTATAGCGAGGGGTAGTGACTTCGCTGTCGACACGAGAGCAACAGGAGTCAACCCACGACATCAGTCTGGCCGGTGCGAGCTGCGACGCCGTGAGACGGGAAATCGGCGTCCGTTTAAGCGGCTGGTAGCGGACGGTTCGGGAGAGCGATTTGGGGGTGCTGCGCCAGGTCTTCTCGAGAAATCGCAGTTTATTAGAAGTTAAGTGATGGGTGCCATGTTGTTTGATTTACTCTTGTTAAATTCTACTTGTTTTCTTGGTGAGGTCACTAGCCATTTTGCTTTGGGGTCGTCCCACCATTCTTATAAATTGGGTGGTCCGTTTTTCCCTTGTGAAGTAGGGGTGGGTTAGAGCAAGCTGCGGTTCGGGTTGTTCGGTAATCTCCATATCAATCTACCGTACGTTAGTAACTGCCTCTGTCATGTTTGTCGGATTTGGTGTGTTAACGAATTTATTGCTCGGAGTGTAACACCCTAATACCTGAAATATGTTTTATCTTGATATTATTGGCTATGATCTTGAGAGGCGGTATCTGTGTACTGTAGAGCATCTGAAATATTGTTTGGCCAACCTTGTAGAATTTTATATAAGATTACATTTCATAGGATTTTATTTAAATGATCATGTTAGTATATAAAGTTGCCACCCTTTCACTGTAAGACTTTTCTTAGAAAGGTGCACCTTCGGTGGCAAGGTTAATATTTTAATTGTTAGTGTTTTGTACCATTCCCATCCCTCCTATAGGGGGTGCATAGTTTGTGTGCTTGTGAAAATTGTTAAAACTCTTAGTTTAAAGTTATTTGGTGTGTCACAGATTTGCACGAGTGTAGTCTTTCAGAGGCTGTTGTGAGCGGTCGTAACTACGGCCGCGTCAAAAGGGAGCGGCAAGGTCCTCTGCCCGAAAGCTCATAGAGTCAAAACTTGTTTCTTTCTGCCTCTGAATATATTGTAACTTTGATGTTTAGAGGTTGCTTTCTGATTATAATTTTAAATCTGTTTCTTTTAAAAAATTCTTTTAGGCACTATTAAAGTGAATAAAATTCCCATTTGTTAAAAGGAATTTTGTTATGTTTTCATCAGTTACTCCCTGGCAACTACTTCCATGCTTACATAGTGTGATTAAATGTGTTAATGTTCTTGATGAATCGCTGGTAAATAAAATTAATTGTTAAGAATATTCTTTGAAAATAAATCATGGTTCATACGTGATACGAAGGACTGTCGAAAAGCAGCCTCTGGGCACTACAAGCCAGTACCACAGGTTTCTCACAAAAAGTTCTATAAGCGAAAATTGATTAATTGAAATAGATTCACCATATTATGGAGAAAAATCGAAACATGTAACGCCAGAAAAAATTAATGGGGCTGCTTGCATTAATTTTCATTTCTAATAGTTATTATTTTTCAGTAACCTACACTGCCTCACAAATAAGTGAAGCACCCAGGCGATATGGTGCGATTTCAGAGTAACTTCGTACATATGTACATCATCGGTGGGTGTGTAAATGATAGAAATTGTAACTGTCGGTGACATGCAGGATGGCCAACAGAGTATATCAGTGTTGTTGCTGTTATCACGCTTGGTAGGGTGTATAAGTGTGTGTGAACAACTCAGTACGTAAATGCGGCCAATGTGAAGGAGATGGAGACGTCACATAGGCGACTCGTTTGAGACAGCGTTATCTGCACCTCGCAGAAGTTCAGAGCGGCCTCTCTGTGAATCTCCATTTGTGCGGCTAGTGGAATCGTCCGATACCCGTGTCTGTGGAACACTCGGATGTGACAGTGGTCCGATGTTGGACGGATGGGACGTGACGGCAGGCGGTTCCGGTCGGCCACGTGTAACCGCCAAAAGAAGGGACAGCCCTGTTTCACACCGATCGCATCGTAACCACTTCTCAACTGCGCTTGACATCCGAGAACAAGTAATGGGACTCCGTGCAACATTCTGTTTAATCCCGCATCATGGGTCGCAGATTAGCAGCAGCCGGGCTACGGAGTTACCGTCCCAGGTGTAAGGCTGCCGTTAACACCACAAGACCGTGACCGAGAAGCACAGACTGCTGACGAATGGCGCCGCAATGCATTCAGCGATGAATCCTGGTTCCGCCCTGCCCTGGACGATCATTATCGGCGAGTATGAAGGCTATGTGGGGAGAGGTCCCACTCTTAAAATGTTTCGGAGGAAGTCAGCCGTGTTACTACTGTCGTCGTGGTGTAGGGTCGCATCAGAATGGTCTCAGGTCACGGGCATCCTGCATCCTCATGTTGAAAGGGTCCTATAATCCCCTTTCATCATCATTTTATTTGCTTTCCAGTGCACTTTGCATTCTACAGAACACTTCGGTTGTTTTCGTTGCTCAACTTCATACTAGAGAAGACTGGGCTGTGATTCAATCTAGCCGTAGCCTATTTCTTTCTACAATTTGGAAGCATCATATGGTTTTCTTCAGTTAAAATTTCCCGGCTGAGAGGCCGTTGTCGATGTATAAAATTTCCACCTAAAGTTTCGTCTCCATCTGCGGGAGACATCTTCTGAGGTCGTCCGGCTACCAGGTACTCTCGCATTTATACAGCGCACTGAGGGCACCACCATTCGTCACGGAGGGAGGGCACTGAGGGAGATCAATGCGGATAAGAGCATTATTGTACGTGCAGCTGATACAGGAAATGCCACGGTTTTGGTGAACACCGAAGATTATAACAAGAAGATTAGTCACCTTTTGGATCCCACTACGTACAAAAAGCTTCAGAAGGATCCTACAACCAAAATTTTCAGAAATACCAATCAACTGGTAAAACAATTTTCTCTTCCTCCGCCGGCCGCGGTGGTCTCGCGGTTCTAGGCGCGCAGTCCGGAACCGTGTGACTGCTACGGTCGCAGGTTCGAATCCTGCCTCGAGCATGGATGTGTGTGATGTCCTTAGGTTAGTTAGGTTTAAGTAGTTCTAAGTTCTAGGGGACTAATGACCGCAGCAGTTGAGTCCCATAGTGCTCAGAGCCATTTGAACCATTTTTTTCTCTTCCTTCGGATGATAAAAAACAAGATGAGATTTTCACTCTGCAGTGGAGTGTGCGCTGATATGAAACTTCCTGGCAGATTAAAACTGTGTGCCCGACCGAGACTCGAACTCGGGACCTTTGCCTTATGCGGGCAAGTGCTCTACCAACTTTTTTTTTTTTTAGTTTTCGCGGGCATGTGCTCTACCATCTTTTTTTTTTTTTTTTTTTTTAAAAGTCCAGTTTTCTCTTCCTCCGCCGGCCGCGGTGGTCCCGCGGTTCTAGGCGCGCAGTCCGGAACCGTGCGACTGCTACGGTCGCAGGTTCGAATCCTGCCTCGAGCATGCATGTGTGTGATGTCCTTAAGTTAGTTAGGTTTAAGTAGTTACCACCTTTGCTGACATACATTTTGTGGTACTATCGCATAAATAGTGTCTACAAAGTCCATATGTTGACAAATAGTGGCTAATGAGAAAATTAATTAATTAATGAAATTAATGAAATTAATAAAACTGAAAATGCCCAAATGAAAGACATGAAGACATTGCGGATAGTACAAATACAAAAGAAACATGCTCCTATAGCAATGAAATGAAATTCGTGTCGGGGGCGACACCTGCTCACGACCCGACGTTCGATAGAGCAACAAAGTCATCTATCGACTCGTTCTTCAGACGGTGTAATACTGGGTCGTCTTCTCGAAATTAACTAAGGGTCCGTAAGTGTGATCGATGTCTATCTCGGCTTCTCCGTCTATCTCATCTCTCACCCGTCACACCCCATCTGGCCGGCGGGTCGGTAAATGTAAGTCGCAAGTAATTAGCGAAGTCTTGCCTATATTTCTTATGCTGTTGCAGCTTCGTGTGTCCATCCAGGAGAAAATGCCAAAAATCAATTTTGTCCTTTTCCGATTCGTTATATACGTAGCCCACCACCATTCCCCGCACCCATGTCACTGCATTGGTTTTTTGGACCGGGAAATAAGATTCTTGGGGGAAAAAAGTGTGTCTGATGAAATTGTGTGAGGGGCGGAGCGTAACAGGAACGCCAATATCTGTTGTGCCAAGTGCCACACTGGAGCCGTCCCACTACATGCTAAACGATGTTCATCAGTGTCCACTGTTGCGCAGCCTAAACATAGTGGAGTGTCTGCCAAATGAATCGCGTGCCGCCGTTGATTCGTTGCGTACTTCCTATTCATCACCACATACCATGTTGAGCGTACTGACGTTGGGAGGTAAACGTTCCGTATAACACGCCATATCTGTCGCCAGTTCTTGTCTGGGTACTTCTTTTCCAGGGTATTCCTGGGGCACCGACGCAGTGAGAGTTGGTATACGTCTCGCGTCGTCGGTAGTCGTGTTGTTGGGAAGGAATCTCTGACATAGCTAAGCTCCAAAAAAAAAAAAAAAAAAAGACTTGAAATGTGACAGCTTCGTTGAAATACGGCCCACATTGACTGGGGGCAGCATTGAAGTGGGCGCTAGTACATCGGCCAACGCATCCGAGATATTGCGAAATTGACCGCGCCACTGTCGGAAAATCGTACTGACGAATAACGCCCGTGCCTTTTCATACACGTTCACTAGACCAAGTCCACCCTCTCCAGGTGGCAGCGTAAGCGTTGTGTATCGGATCTTAAACAGGTGTCCCACGCTCACGTAGGTTCCGAAAGTTGCTTGTATCCGTGATGCCATTGTGCGCGTTAAAGGCAGGACATGCGCTACGTGAGTGAGTCTCGGTGCTAGGTATACGTTAACATAGGTCACCCTCTGAATCATATCCAACGCTCTTAATTTCTGTAACAGCACCATTGTTCGCATCAGCTTCAATAGGCGTCGGTAGTTATCCGCTGCTGTCCGCTGCACATCTGTGTGGAACGTAATACCTAGGCATTTTATGGTCTTAACTAAGATGAGCGGGCCTTCCTCCCCCGGTTGTAATCCTCGACCGACGTGCATGCAGCGTGATTTTTGTAGATTAAGCACGCTTCCTGCCGCCATCCCATATCGCTGTATCCATGCCAACGCCGTACGTACTTCTTCGCCTGTCCGTGCCACCAGCATCACATCGTCAGCATAAGCGCGGCAATGAAAGGTCAGTTGTGGCAACGGCACTCCCTCCAACCGTCTTCGGAGACCATATAGACAGGGTTCCAAAGTCATTGCATACAAAAATATCGAAAGGGAGCAACCTTGACGAACTGACCTTGAAATAACAATGTAGTCAGTGCCCCGCCCATTCACCGAGGCCTTTGATCGTACGCCGTGTAACAGTCGCATGATCACTAGGATGAAGGCCTGTGGGATTCCCAATCTGCCCATCACCGCATGCAAAAAGGTACGATCCACTCTGTCGAACGCATGATCGAAGTCAATAGCGACGAGTGCCCCACGCACTCGGCATGCCGCTGCTAATGCGATGATATCTCGGTAGTCACCGAGCGCCGTATGTACGTTGCTCTTACCGCCGAGGCAAGTTTGATTTATGAGGAGTCTATCAGAAAGTGAAGACCGCAGGCGAGCCCCAAGGATGCGCGCGAAAATCTTGTAGTCGCAGTTCAAGAGAGTGAGTGGTCTATAATCTGCTGGCCTTCTGCCACCGCGTGGTTTGGGTATTGGGATGATGATACCCTCCGTGAATTCGGCAGGTATCTCAGTCTGCGGTAAAATTCAATTGGGAAGCCGTCCTGTCCTGGGGACTTGTTCGGAGCCCCCCTGGCAATTGCGTCTGTCAGCTCGTCCTCTGTTATCGCTGTGATGAAAGTCTCTGCATCCAGTGGTGGTCCTCTATCTGGCATTTCCGAGATGACATCATGTAGTGTCTCGTGGTTCACATGTACAGGTCCATATAACTGGCGGAAATAGTCGGTAAACACATGCGCAATATCACGCTGGTGCACAACTTGCTGGCCAGAGATTAGTTCCCTGATGAATGTCCTGCGTCGTCGTTGGCGTTCACGTACCACGTGGTGCATGGAGGGGGTTTCGGCAGCAACTGTGTCCGCCAATCTCGCCCGGACCATTATACCTTCCATTCTTAGTCTCGTCAGCTGTAATAACTTGGCTTTTATCCTGCGCATGGCCGTGTGCCTTTCCGGCGATGGTTGTTGGGTCATCAGCTCCCTCAGGGCTGTAAAATAAAAATCAGCCGTCGTGCGGTTCCACTGCGATTTGTCCTGCCCGTATCGTATCAACGTTCTCCGTAACGTTGGTTTTGCGCATTTGATCCACCACTGGAGAACCGAGGTGTATGCTCGTTGGCGGCGAACGCAGGTCTCCCAGGCCGCCTCTATCGACCGGTGACATTCAGTGCCACGTAGAAGTGCACAATTCATTTTCCAGTGACCTTTACTCCGCCATATCTTCTGACGCGTTAGTGAAATAGTACAAACGTACGCCATATGATCCGTAAAAGCCTCTGGCCAGATTTCGGCAACCAGTATCGCCGTCCGTAGAGCTCGTGTCACGTACACCCTATCAAGTCTACTCGCCGAGTGTCCCGTGACAAACGTATAACCCGGTCTGTCACCATGCTGCAGTTCCCAGGTATCCAGAAGCGCCATTTCGGTAATCAACGCACGCAGTTCCATGCATGGCACATAATAAGGTACTTGGTCCTTTTTGTCGACGACACAATTAAAGTCGCCGCCCACTATATAGTTACCATAGCGTCCAGCGAACAACGGTGCTATCTCTTCGGTGTAAAAAGTCGCCATTTCTCTTCGTTTTGTGGAACTAGATGGCGCGTATAAATTGATGAAACGAACGCCGTCGACAGTGATCGCTATGCCGCGTGCCGAAGGGAGAGACCTGACGTCCTCCACTCCTATTCCTTCCCTGGTAAGAATCGCCACACCGCATCCACTTTCATCGTGCACTGAATAATGTGCCTCGTAACCGTAGAACTCTGGCGGCGATGTGAAACGCACTTCTTGTAGGAGTACAATATGCACGTCCGCAGCGCGTAACATATCTTTCAGCATTTGAATGTTGAGCGGTGTCCGTATGCCATTAATGTTTATCGTGGCAATGCGGTACGCCTGGCTTGTGTTCATCAGTTGTAGGGCGGTGTCATTAAGCGTCCATCTGCACCCCCGGCGCTCCTCAACACACTAAGTTGGTCAACATTTCCCGACTCCTCCCGGCCTCTGGCCTGGACTATCCTCAATCGTCGCGTTCGTATTTTCATCCTGTTCCTGTTGGTCCATTTCTTGCGCCCAGTCCCCCAGCAAATTTCCGGAACTGGTCGAAGGATGGGAGGTAACGTTGTCATCGCTCTGATGTTGGACAGTTGTCATCTCCACTTCCACCTTCCGGTCACCAGAAGGAGAGTTCAAGTTATCATAGCTGTGTAGTTCCTGCATCGTCATCTCGGTATCTGTTGAATCCACTGGTCTCAGGTCGATACTGTCGTTGTCGTCCACTGTCCCCTCGGGACTATGGCTATCGTCAGCCGAAGTCAGTCGACGCTTCTTTCTTCTCTTCGGCGAACGCTGTTTCCGTTGCCTTGCTTCCGCATCGGCTGTTTGGGTTGCGTATCCTCCGTCTTAGGCCTGGCCTATCACGCTCTCGGTGGAAGCACTGGCAGCCGCCACGGATGAGCCTGGAGCGGCCGTCAGCTGCATCTCTTGTGTGGTGTCCTGTGTCTGTTGTGGTGGAACCGATGGTCGGAGTTCCAGTCCGTTGGTGTCCATGTTCTCTATAGGGGGCAGCTGCTGGTGCCCATCGGAAATCTCACTCACGTCGCCTCTCAGGGCTTCCACAAAGGTCAACGGTAAGACAGTCGTCGGTTGTGGCGCCTGAACGTCATCCCGTGGAGTTTGCACTAAACGTCGCTGGAGGCATTCCGAGCTGACGTGACCTTCTTTCCCGCACCCCGAGAAAGTGCGAGGTTGCCCATCATAGATTATAATCGCTCGACAACCTCCTATGTACAAATAAGAAGGGACGTGCTTGCGCAGTTCTATCCGTATCTGTCTCACCCCATTTGAAACGGGATACGTGGTAAAACTCGTCCATTTTTCGGCCACATGGGATAGAACTGTACCGTACGGTCGAAAGGCGTCGGTAACAAGTTCAGACGGGACCTCAAACGGAAGTTCGAAGACTCGTATAGTGCGGATCCCCATTCCCGCGTGATCGACTGTAACCGCACCAACATTCCCGTCGGCACGACAGAAACGATACCCGTTCGGTGATCGTTGTAGAAGTCTGTCGCAAGCAGCCTCGTCAACAAGCTTGACATAGACGACGCTTGAAACGAGCGATAAATTGATTCCCACGATTTCCTGTGGATCGATTTTTACCTCTTCTCTGAAGAAACGTTCAGTCTCGTGTGCCTTTGGTCGTGTATAGTCGTTCGCAAAACTGAACTTCAGAGTCGTTTTTCTGTACGAGTGTGCCATCTCGTTCTAGACTCACAACACCGCACACGCGAAGCTGCTCCGCCGTAAACAAACAGGCGCGCGCACCACAGCGCGGCCGGCTGGCAACACGGTCCGCACTGTGTCACTGCCGAAGGCAGACTGCCAACTGAGCTACCGAAGCACGACTCACGCCCGGCCCTCACAGCTTTACTTCTGCCAGTATCTCGTCTCCTACCTTCCAAACTAGCACTCCTGAAAGAAAGTGAGGTAGGAGACGAGGTACTGGCCGAAGTACAGCTGTGAGGAGGGGGCGTCAGTCGTGCTTGGGTAGCTCAGTTGGTAGAGCACTTGCCCGCGAAAGGCAAAGGTCCCGAGTTCGAGTCTCGGTCGGGCACACAGTTTTAATCTGCCAGGAAGTTTCATATCAGCGCACACTCCGCTGCAGAGTGAAAATCTCATTCTGGAAACATCCCCCAGGCTGTAGCTAAGCCATGTCTCCGCAATATCCTTTCATTCAGGAGTGCTAGTTCTGCAAGGTTCGCAGGAGAGCTTCTGTAAAGTTTGGTAGGTAGGAGACAGGATACTGGCAGAAGTAAAGTTGTGAGGGCTGGGCGTGAGTCGTGCTTCGGTAGCTCAGTTGGTAGAGCACACAGTTTTAATCTGCCAGGAAGTTTGATAAAAAACAACTCTGCAAAACGGAAGCTTATCCACCCAGACTATATGGACTCCCAGAGGTACATAAACCACAGGACCCGTTGAGACCGATTGTGAGTGCCATAGGACCTCCAACACAAGAGTTGCCCAGATATCTCGCCTGCTTGCTGCAACCATACATTGGCAGAATGAAAAACTCGGCGCATTTTATTGAAAAACTGAGGGAGATTAACGTCAGCCCAAGTATTCTTGTGAGCTTCGATGTAGTGTCATTGTTTACCATGGTGCCTGTAAACGAAGCTATTTCATATACAGCAGATATTTTTCCGACTGACATAGTGGCTTTATTTAAACACTGCCTGACGACAAATTATTTCCAGTACAACAACGAGTCTTACGAACAGATCGACGGGGTGGCGATGGGAAGCCCTCTCAGCCCAGATGATGCCAATTTACTTATGGAGATCTTCGAACAGCGAGCGCTGCAGACTGCCAGTGAAAAGCCAGCTAAATGGTACCGCTATGTCGATGACACATTTGTAGTCTGGACTCATGGTGGAGAGGAGCTGGATGTCTTCTTGGTGCACCTGAACAGCATTAACCCGAAGATACAGTTTACGATGGAGAAAGAGAGCAACGGTCAACTCAGTTTCCTGGATGTGTCGGTAATTAAACGGGTGGATGGGACGTTGGGCCAGAAGGTATATAGGAAGAACACTCACACGGATCGATACCTCCACAAGGAATCAAACCATCATTCCAGGCAAAAAAGAGGTATCATAAAAACCTCGGTGGGCAGAGTCAACAATATCTGCGAGCCGGCTTACTTGCAAGATGAACTAAATCACATACGGTCAGCCTTCATGAAAAACGGATATACAAGCAAGGAAATTGATCGATGCCTCCATCAAAGAAGAAAAGAAGCCGAAAGTCCAGAGCAACAACGGTCACCTACTGGAAAAGTTTTCCTACCGTTCATTAATAAAGTCACGGTCCGTATCTGGAAAGTTCTGGCTAAGTATGGGATCTAAACAATCTTCAGACCGACCAAGAAGATTAAGGAATATTTAAGAACTGCAAAAGATGCCCGACACCCCCTAGCAACACTTGGGGTGTACAAAATTCCATGCAGTTGTGGACAAGTATATATTGCAACAACGAAAAGAAGTGTAAACGCCCGCTTAGCCGAACATAGAAGAAACTGTTGCTTAGGACACATCGAAAAATCGGCCGTAGCTGAGCACGTTTTACGAGATGGGAACCACGAAATTAAATTTAATGAGACAAGCGTTCTAGCACGAACATCCCATTATCATGCGCTCAAGTATACAAAAGCAATAGAGATTCACAAACACCATTACAATCTTAATAGAAAAGATGAAGTTTTAAAGCTAGACAAAATATGGATGTCGACGTTGCGCCAGCAGAATGACAATCGATTACTCTTAATCGTGAATGATGACGCCTTCCAAAGATAGATAGGCATACCGTCGGGATCACGTGACGAATGGTGGTGCCCTCTATGCGCTCTATAAATGCGAGAGTACGTGGAGCCGCAGTGGCAGTAGCCGGACGACCTCAGAAGATGTCTAACACAGATGGAGACGAAACGTTAGGCGGAAATTTTAAATTTTATACATTGACCACGGCCTCTCAGCCCGGAAATTTTAACTGAAGACAACACCGGCCGTGAAAGCCTACATTGTATGATCATCATATGGTTGTTGTGTCGGTTCATTTCAGACTTGCAAATGCGTCTATAACGCCATTTTAAGTCTTCCATGTTTTTATTTGTAACCCAAGTCACGATTATGATTCCATAAAATGCCTATTGGCTTCTGTCTCGGGTTCTTCGGCCGACGTTCATCTAATGATTTTTCTGACGTTTCGCCAGCACGAGTGGCTGGCATTGTCAAAGCTTCACCCTCCATTGCCGGTGGTGAACTGGAGCCGAGCTCGCGGGCGCAGACTATATGTACCTGGCGCGCCAACGTCCGAGGGCTTCTCCGCGGTCATTTCCGGTGCGGTTCTCCTCTTGCTACCTGCGACGGTCGTTCGCTGCAGTACGGGAAGCCAGGATCCGTTGACCTTAGGGCTTTCCTCTTTCTTGTTCAAACTGTTCGCGTGTTTTTGTATTTCTACAGCTTCTCTGAACAAGCGCGTGTGATAGTGGTTCTCTACAGCCAGAACTTCCGTGTCGGCGAATTTTATTACGTGGTCGGTCTCATTCAGTGCGTGTTCTGCCACGGCCGATTTTTCCACCCGCCCCAACCTGCAATGTCGCTTATGCTCCTTGATCCTGGTGTTAATGGATCGTCCAGTCATCCCGACATAATGCCGGCCGAAGTGGCCGTGCGGTTAAAGGCGCTGCAGTCTGGAACCGCAAGACCGCTACGGTCGCAGGTTCGAATCCTGCCTCGGGCATGGATGTTTGTGATGTCCTTAGGTTAGTTAGGTTTAACCAGTTCTAAGTTCTAGGGGACTAATGACCTCAGCAGTTGAGTCCCATAGTGCTCAGAGCCATTTGAACCATTTTGAACCTGCAATGTCGCTTATGCTCCTTGATCCTGGTGTTAATGGATCGTCCAGTCATCCCGACATAATGCCGGCCGAAGTGGCCGTGCGGTTAAAGGCGCTGCAGTCTGGAACCGCAAGACCGCTACGGTCGCAGGTTCGAATCCTGCCTCGGGCATGGATGTTTGTGATGTCCTTAGGTTAGTTAGGTTTAACCAGTTCTAAGTTCTAGGGGACTAATGACCTCAGCAGTTGAGTCCCATAGTGCTCAGAGCCATTTGAACCATTTTGAACCTGCAATGTCGCTTATGCTCCTTGATCCTGGTGTTAATGGATCGTCCAGTCATCCCGACATAATGCCGGCCGAAGTGGCCGTGCGGTTAAAGGCGCTGCAGTCTGGAACCGCAAGACCGCTACGGTCGCAGGTTCGAATCCTGCCTCGGGCATGGATGTTTGTGATGTCCTTAGGTTAGTTAGGTTTAACCAGTTCTAAGTTCTAGGGGACTAATGACCTCAGCAGTTGTGTCCCATAGTGCTCAGAGCCATTTGAACCATTTTGAACCATCCCGACATAAACTTTTCCGCATGTGCATGGTATGCGGTATATTCCCGACATTGCAAGTGGGTCTCTTTTCTCCTTCGCCGATCTAAGACACTCTTTGATCTTCCTTGTCGGTTTGAAGATCGTCTTTACGCCATGTTTGCGCAATATACGGCCGATTCTGTCCGTCACTCTGGGAATGTATGGCAGAAAGGCCGTACCCGACATTTCTTTTTCTGGTTCCTTACTTCGCCTAGTGTTTGGCTCAGTTACACTTCTAATATAATTTGTGGAGTACCCATTGCTCCTCAGGACTGTTTCCAGGTGTTGCATTTCTCGTTTGAGGTGTTGCGGCTCACATATTCGTCCTGCTCTCGTTACGAGCGTACTAATCATGCCCCTTTTCTGGCTCGGGTGGTGGTTTGACAGTTTGTGCAGGTATCGGTCCGTGTGAGTCGGTTTTCGGTACACGCTTTGTCCCAGGTTTTCGCCGTCCCTTGTGACCAGCACATCTAGAAAACCTGGGACACAGTGTGTACCGAAAACCGACTCACACGGACCGATACCTGCACAAACTGTCAAACCACCACCCGAGCCAGAAAAGGGGCATGATTAGTACGCTCGTAACGAGAGCAGGACGAATATGTGAGCCGCAACACCTCAAACGAGAAATGCAACACCTGGAAACAGTCCTGAGGAGCAATGGGTACTCCACAAATTATATTAGAAGTGTAACTGAGCCAAACACTAGGCGAAGTAAGGAACCAGAAAAAGAAATGTCGGGTACGGCCTTTCTGCCATACATTCCCAGAGTGACGGACAGAATCGGCCGTATATTGCGCAAACATGGCGTAAAGACGATCTTCAAACCGACAAGGAAGATCAAAGAGTGTCTTAGATCGGCGAAGGAGAAAAGAGACCCACTTGCAATGTCGGGAATATACCGCATACCATGCACATGTGGAAAAGTTTATGTCGGGATGGTTCAAAATGGTTCAAATGGCTCTGAGCACTATGGGACACAACTGCTGAGGTCATTAGTCCCCTAGAACTTAGAACTGGTTAAACCTAACTAACCTAAGGACATCACAAACATCCATGCCCGAGGCAGGATTCGAACCTGCGACCGTAGCGGTCTTGCGGTTCCAGACTGCAGCGCCTTTAACCGCACGGCCACTTCGGCCGGCATTATGTCGGGATGACTGGACGATCCATTAACACCAGGATCAAGGAGCATAAGCGACATTGCAGGTTGGGGCGGGTGGAAAAATCGGCCGTGGCAGAACACGCACTGAATGAGACCGACCACGTAATAAAATTCGCCGACACGGAAGTTCTGGCTGTAGAGAACCACTATCACACGCTCTTGTTCAGAGAAGCTGTAGAAATACAAAAACACGCGAACAGTTTGAACAAGAAAGAGGAAAGCCTTAAGGTCAACGGATCCTGGCTTCCCGTACTGCAGCGAACGACCGTCGCAGGTAGCAAGAGGAGAACCGCACCGGAAATGACCGCGGAGAAGCCCTCGGACGTTGGCGCGCCAGGTACATATAGTCTGCGCCCGCGAGCTCGGCTCCAGTTCACCACCGGCAATGGAGGGTGAAGCTTTGACAATGCCAGCCACTCGTGCTGGCGAAACGTCAGAAAAATCATTAGATGAACGTCGGCCGAAGAACCCGAGACAGAAGCCAATAGGCAGTTTGTCAACAAGTGGCCACGAAAGCCTCAACAATTTTGTATTCCATAAAATGTTTACCCGTTGTTCTGGTATTCCAAAACCCTCTATCATGCGTAAGTGAATGAAAGTGGGTGTGTTTCATTTTGCTGTACGGTGGTTTAGTCTGCTGCAGAGAATCAGCGGTAGTCTTATAGAATGGCAAAACCTTGTACTTTTCAGGTAGGCAAAGAGGTTTGTTCCCCTTGTGTGACAGTTACCGGTGTTAGGTTGGTGGCGGAAGCCTCATCTCTGGGTTCTCCTGGCAACGGCGTTGTGTGGGAAAACTTTTAGTGTGAGACAAACAGTCTCCTTCCAGCTTTCCCAGGGTGTGCAGCCGAGGTCTCTTCGAAGAAGTGTGAGTTGATTTAACCGCATGGTGCGTTGTCTCACAGCGAGAGGGGAGCTTTTAGCTCTTGTTCTCGAGTTTTCTCTTATAAAGATTGTTTTTCTGGGTCGCAGCGACGAATGCAAGGCTTTTGCAGATTTTCAGTTTGATTCCTAATGCAGACTTTGGTCCGTAAGAAGAACGTAGCACAAAGGTGTTGCGTAGGTTGAAGCGGTCTCAAGTAGGAAGTGTGCCCTCGGTTCAGTGTGAATTTTTGTGTGCCTGCGGCTGCGTCTGTACACATTCTAATCTTTTCCGAATCTTGATAATTTTTGCCTCTTCGTGAATTTTCTTTGTTTCATTACTATACGTCCGTTGGAAACCATCCACGTAGGTTAATATTAGGGTTTGTTGCCCTTCTGACATTTACCCTTTGTCTATTCAAATGTGTCCTCTGTAAAATGTTAATTGTTCGCGGCTGCGTGGCTTAATGGTGCTAAAATTTGTTACCACGGTACGTAGAAACTGTGTCTCCTCAAATCATGTGGCCGCAAGAGTTAACTGTGAGCCTAACTTTCCGGTGGCCCCCTTCTCTCTGTCCTCGAGTTTACTTATTGCTCTGATTTTGGAATATTAAATATATTCTGTCCGGATTATTCAGTTGTATTTGTGTTTGTGTGATTTAACGATAATCGCGTGAGTGTGTATGTGAGGCCGTCGTTGATGCGGTTTCCCCAAACCGAGGTTCAACTTTAAATGCAACCCCGTGACATTCAGATCACCCAATTCCCAACCCAGCGGAACGAACCTCCTAGCTTCGTCGCATGTTGGTGTCGGGGCCGTCCTTGCTGTTCTTTGAGTGAATGTGGGTCTGAATGCGAGTACTAAACCCTTCCTGGCCCCTCTCTAATTACGACTGCTGTTCTAAGTTAAGAGATTCTGTTGTGAATCGTATAGCGTTTCACAAGCAATCGTACGTAGTTACTAAGCAACAGCAGTTATATAGATGTCTTATATCAATGTTTTAAGAAATACATAATTTTGTTTCAAGTGTTATCCAGTGTACCGATGTTACGTCTCCATTACCTACGCCATTTAGCTTGTAGTTTCCTTGTTAGCCCATCCATAGCGTTTCTATTCGCACAAGTACAATAATTAGTGTTCCCTTTTTATTTAAAACAAATTCTTTAGAATAGATCTCGTTTTCAGGAAATTTGCTGCAAGCTGCTCTTATTCACAGCATTCACGCACTTTTTACTTTATTCCAACATCTGATTCATCTGAACAATCCCTGGATCATACTGACAATTGCATCCCCTTTTTTATGAGTAACATTAAAATAAATGTTCTTTTGGGAGTTTTTTCCTGATGATTGAATTAATTAATTTTCCAAGTCAGTCGAATCTCTTGTTTGTCGTGTGGCTAAAGTTGGTGGCGAGCCATATCAGACAGCATTTCCATTTCCGTGCAGCTCTTTTAGCCATCAGGATATAGCTCAGGGCTCCACTCAATTCATAAACACCACATAACTGCACGTCACTTACAATGTCTTACCTTGTAACACTACAATCAGTATTGTTAATAATTTGTACTGATTAATTGTGCATAATGTCAAGTGTATATTCTTTACTATGTGATGTCTTTGATCTACTGTAAAGAAGCGGAAAGGTAGTGTGACATGTTTACTCTTTAATTTTTTTAAATATGTTTGCTGGCAACTATGTAATAACTGGTTCATACATAGGGACTTTGTATTGTATGAAGAGAAACCGGAAGTAGTTCCGCTCTGCAACGGGAGTGAGTTGGCGCGCTAGCAGAAGGTGGATGTGGCGCTCAGTGTGGGCGGCGAGTGAGAGAGCTCAGCAGTCAGCAGGCAGCAAGTAACTGACGAGTAAACAGCGCAGGTGCCGAGTCAGACTTACACTGTTACAAGTGGAGTGGAATGGCCTCGGATTTAATACGTGGCTGTAAAATGGTGCTCTCGATTTGGCAAAAGCTCTAAAAATGATATTAACAACGCCAAGAAGAGGTAAATAGAGCTAATTACTGCCAATGGAAAGACCACCTAGCCACCACATGCTCGCCACCACGATTGTGCAACCGCTTCGTCACACATACGAAAGGTCAGAACTGTATTACTATATGAACCAGTAATGTTGTGTTTGGTTCCGTGAAAATATAATCCTAATATTCAAAAATGTGTTTGAACACTGTGTCCATCCTATGCATTTATCCAAGTAGGATCCTCTCCTTAGAGTGATGAAATCCGAGAGTGTCCTTTGCATAAAAAAGTATTAAGCGTTTTAAAGTGCATTTTATTGATGTGTGGCAAAGTTATGCCAGTATTCTCAATGTGCAGGGTAAAATTTACTTGTTTTTTCATACATATAAAAGAGACTATTTATGTTGAGTATTTCAAAATTTAACTAGAAAATGAACTTGAATATCAGTTTGGGTAAGAGTATTACTTGGAAAGAAGAGCGTTCTAATGTTTGTTGCTTTAAAGTTGTTTCCAAAAACTACTTGCTTCACAAGAGTTATCATAAAACACTTTGTCTTCAGGTTGTTTGAAGTAAAAGTTTATTCGAGATTATCTGTGATTTTGTAGAGGTTTTGTCAGGGTAAAGAGTGTTAAAGTAGTACAAAATTAATGGTCTCAAATGAAAGAGTGATCCAATTCTACCTTAATGCCACATAATTTTGATGTGTATGTAGTTTTGTTGTTGCAATGTAAGGGATAGTTTGTGGGACGACATTCCTATTCCATCATAACAAAAAGGATAAATCAGATTAGTAGGTTTATGGTTAATGAATCTTGAAGTGATTACTGAGAAGCAAATGTAGAAGGTTTGTATTCTGTGTCTCCTTATTGCTTTTGTATAGTAAACGTGTGTACTAATTGTACTTCACTATTATCTTGTGCTATCTGGTGTTGTGTGGGTTGTGAAGAGCAAGTTTAGGTTCTATTAGTTAAAGGCAAAAGTAATGATTAAATTAAACAAGAAAAAGGGCTCATTTGCAAATGTTGTGACTGCTTAACTGCTAAAGTGACAACAGCTGCTAACCACTGTGTAATTTGTCAGTTTGGGTGTGTCCATTGCACTTCATAGAACAGTATTTAATGAAAGTTCGTTTTGAATTAGTAAAAATAGGTTCTTCATAAATAATGCTTTTACATTATTATGCGCTATTAGGCTGGGACCGTATAACTATTTCAATTAACAGTAATCAGTTACTGTTACTTTTTGCAAAATTATTCTCTTTCTGCTTACTACCTACAGCTATTCTTAAGAAATTAAGATTCGATACTAAAAACTCCTCTCAGAGCGTAACATCTACTGCAAATCTAGGCCATATTTGGCAAATTTGCTACCGCAGTAGTGTTATACGTGGCTGCCTTGTGACAGAAATAAACCTTGTCGTCACTGGGTGAACTGCATGCCGGTATAACAAGCAGAGCAGTAGTGTTGTAGCCTGTCATGCGACAGTTCTGCAGTGCTATTTTTCAGCCGGCCGGAGTGACCATGCGGTTGTAGGCGCTACAGTCTGGAACCGCGTGACTGCTACGGTCGTAGGTTCAAATCCTGCCTCGGGCATGGATGTGTGTGATGTCCTTAGGTTAGTTCTAAGTTCTAGGCGACTGATGACCTCAGAAGTTAAGTCGCATAGTGCTCAGAGCCAGCCAGCTATTTTTCAGCAGAACAATGCGTGTTCATACATCGCACTCGTCTCTTTCGACTTAATGCTGAGGTACTCCCCTGGCCAGCACGATCCCCGGATCTATCCCCGATATAACATGTGGAGGACCAGCCTGAACATCAGCTCAGTTCTGTTGCCAGTTACTACAGCTGTGAGCCAGCTGACGGCCCGTGAGGATACAACGGCCTTGTGATACCTTTCCCAACCGAAACAGTGCATGCGTTAAGGGCAGATGACGTGCACCGCCATACTGATGCGTGGGCTCATGGTTCTTAGTAAATAGTTCTTTGTAAGTTTGATTCGATTTCTTAGTCAATGACATACACTGCTTGATAACTGCTAAGGAACACAGACATTGTTGAACAGCGATAATAACATGCAATAAATGACGACGTGGAACATAGTACATACGTAACGGAGGTGGAGTGGTGCATTTATAACGAAAAATTGTACTGATTTCACCACATAAGAAAGCAGTATAACAGATTTGAGGTTTGTCATAGGTCAGACTCCCAACAAAAACATCGGTGTCTGGCTCTCAATAAGGAATATGTCTTCTTCAGGCACTAATGCTCATTTTTCACCTGTTATTCATACTGGACACCAAACTGCTGAGGAGCCCTTTGGGGATATTGTCCCACTTCTGTCTCAAGGCGGTTTTCACTTCTTGAACGGTTTGGGGAGGGGATATTTGTTGGGAAACACGACTGCCAAGAACATCCCTGGATAGGGTTTAGGACCGAGGAGTACGTAGGTCATACCATACGTTCAATATCTGCACTTTCTACTGTGTCCGACACCTCAGCAGCCGTGTGTAGGCAGGTATTGTCGTTCATAAACAGAAAGTCGGAACCTACAGCATCCCTAAACGTACCGAAAAAATCCAGAATAATCTCCCTCCAATCCCGCTGTTCTGTAACGGTACTTCGCGCAAAAATGCGTAGCAATGTTCGGCTGATGTGCAGGAATGGCTGCCCCCACACCATAACGGAAAGCCAATGCTGATGCCGTTCACGAACATTCTGTGGTGTGTAACGTGTTTCCTTCTCTCTCCACACTAACTGGTGGCCAGAATCACTTGCCATAGTGAAACAGGATTCGTCGGAGAATATCACCTGGACCACTGTTGCTGACCCCAAACAACACGCTCTCTATACCAACGAACTCTTTGTCGACAATGGTGCGGTTGAAGTGGGATGCTTTTAAAAGGCTTCTGAGCGTACAAACCAGCCTGACTCACAGTCTTTCTGAGAGAGACACACTTACCAATAGCGGTTGCAAGGTCTGCAGTGGTCTGTCTAGGCGTGAGATAACTGTTCCTTTTCGCCACTAGCGCTACGTATCGATCCTCTGACGGTGTCGTGCTTTCTTATAGCATTTCCACCTTCAGCGGCCCTTTTTAATCGCAAGAAGATGCCTTTCGATTCACACAATACTGTGGACACACTTGCCGTATCACACGAATTGTCGCACTAAACGGTTCCACAGCAACCTTCATCAAACACCGTACTGCATGAACTGTCTAATGCATACAGAGATGACGTGCACAAGCTTCAGTGCATTTAACGTGTCCCGTCCTCTACATTTCCTTTTACTATCATTGTCGGTTGCCCCATTGCAATTGGGAGTTCTTCCTCAGCGAGTGTCGCTAGTTCTTTAGCTACTGTCAAGCACTCTAACATCGCGTAACCTCTCAACCAGTGACGTTTCATTTAGTTTCCTTCTCCTCTCTTCCAGGGTGCTTCACTTGTTCTGTAAGGCCGTGTATCTCAAGGACATAACAACGTATACTTAAATCTGTTCTGTTTCAACAGTTGTTGAGTAAGTAAACCTCTGATCGTTATTAAAAAGTATTGTAATAAATGAAACAGAGCGACCTTGATGTTCACAAGCATATCTCGCACAGGTCAGAACGAATACAGCCGGCCGAGGTGGCCGAGTGGTTCCAGGCGCTACAGTCTGGAACCGCGCGACTGCTACGGTCGCCTCGGGCATGGATAAGTGTGATGTCCTTAGGCTAGTTAGGTTTAAGTAGTTCTAAGTTCTAGGGGACTGATGACCTCGGAAGTTAAGTCCCATAGTGCTCAGAGCCGTTTTTTAGAACGAGTACAACGAATCGTTCGCTGGTCACCATTTCATCGCTGAGTTGTAAAGTGGTCCCCTCGTAAAGAGACAACCCGCTAAACAATAAAGCGGCTGTGTTAAAACGCATCACGAGCGCTTCCTGAACCCTCGACTGTATCATTCAGATGGGTTCTTGAGATGTAGAGTTGCGTAGCCGTCGGCAGCTCCCCAGTTACAAAGTTAACAACTTAATGTCGGTCGTAAAAGTCTCCAGAAGGCCAGCAATCGTTAAACAGGTCCACTAAAAGTGGCCTTATTATAATATCTCTTCGTAGTGGCACTTGGCTCTAACCTGGACAGTTACATCTCAATACGCACCAGACAAAACAAAATGTGTAACTCAATGAGTTTTTTCTACTCCTCTCTGAAAATCAAAGAAAGAGAAACATATTACGAGGGTGAGTCAAATGAAAACCTTAAATATTTTTTTAAATATTATTTATTGTGCAGATGTGGTACAAAGCTGTATCACTTTTCAACATAATCTCCCCCACGCTCAATGCAAGTCCTCCAGTGCTTACAAAGTGCATAAATTCCTTTAGAAATTCTTTTGGTAGTTCGTGCAACCACTCATGCACCGCGTGGCGTACCTCTTCATCAGAACAGAACTTCTTTCCTCCCATTGCGTCCCTGAGTGGTCCAAATATACGGAAATCACTTGGTAATGAGGAATGGCGCCACTCCTTGCTCGTTCTCTTCGTTTCCGGTTGGTGGAAGTGAACTCAAGGTTTCGTCCCCAGTAACCATTCTTGCAAGGAAGCCCTCACCTTCTCGTTCAAAACGTCGAAGAAGTTCTTTACAAGAATCAACATGTCGTTTTCTCATTTGAGGAGTCAGCTGCCGTGGCTCCCATCTTGCAGACGCTTTGTGAAACTGGAGCACATCGTGCACAATGTGGTGTGCTGACCCATGACTAATCTGTAAACATGCTGCAGTGTCATTCAGTGTCACTCGGTGGTTTTCCTTCACTATGGCTTCAACTGCTGTAATGTTCTGTGGAGTCACAACTCGTTGTGCCTGACCTGGACGAGGAGCATCATCCACTGAAGTCACACCATTTGCACACTTCCTACTCCATTTGTAGACTTGCTGCTGCGACAAACATGCATCACCGTACTGAACCTTCATTCGTCGATGAGTTTCAATAGGTTTCACACATTCACTATGCAAAAACCGAATAACAGAACTCTGTTCTTCCCTGGTGCAAGTCGCAAGTGGGGCGGCCATCTTTATACTGATACGGCGACAGTATATGTGCATCTGCACTATGCTGCCATCTACAGGCCATTCTGCACGCTTTTTGTAGCACGCTTACCAACTTACAGGATAACGGCACAAAATTTCGATTTTTTATTACAAATTTGAGGTTTTCATTTGACTCTTCCTCGTACATGTATTCTGGAGTGTACAGTTTCCTGTTTCTCAGTTATTCGTTAATTCATCTGTGCTTTCCGACTTGTGTTAGATTCCGATATATAATGGCAGGTGTAGCAACATCGAAGCTTAGAGAGACGTCTTGATGACACACATTCTTTCTTCCAGCCTCCGACTGGTTTAATGTGGATGGCACCGTTTCCTCCCCTGCCAATCTCTTCATCTCGAGAGTAGTATTTACACTAGCGTCCTCGATTGTCGGGTAGACTTACACTATTAAGTCACATTAACGTAACCACTTGTGAAGACCCTGAAGTAACCACCTACTGCAGAGCGGATCGCTGCAAGACGTGCAGCAAGAGGGTGAGTTCCTGGAAGGTACGGACTGAGATGTGGAGCCATGACGACTCCAGTGCCTGGACAGCTGCGCTAAGTTTTCCGATTGAGGATTCATGGCGTTTACAGCCCGATCGAGCTGGTCCCACAGACTAGGTTTATACCCGGGGAGTTTAGTTCAAAAATGTTCAAATGTGTGTGAAATCTTATGGGACTTAACTGCTATGGTCATCAGTCCCTAAGCTTACACACTACTTAACCTAAATTATCCTAAGGACAAACACACACACCCATGCCCGAGGGAGGACTCGAACCTCCGCCAGGACCAGCTGCACAGTCCGCAACTGTAGCGCCTAAGACCGCTCGGCTAATCCCGCGCGGCGGGGAGTTTAGTGGCCAGGGGACTACGGTAAGCGTATCCTGGTGCTCTACGAACCACACACATACGTCTCGAGTTGTGTGACACGTTGCATGGTCCTGCTGGTAGATGCCGTCGAACCTAGGAAAAACAAACTGCATGCAGCGGTGGACGTAGTTCCGAAGGATAGTTGCATACTTTTGTTGACCCATCGTGCCTTACAGAATAGTAATATCTCCCAGGAAATATTCCCCAGACCATAAGGCTTCACAATCCAGACTGGACCCTTCCGACGGTTGTTGCTGGATGTTTGCCTTCAGATGTTGCAAGCGGTACACTCCAACGGGCATCAGTCCGATGGAGCATAACACGTGGTTCACCTGGAAAGGTGACTTATCGCCACTCAGTTGACGTCCAGCTGCAGTATTGGCAAGCAAATTCCAGCCTTCTTCGCCGATGAACTGCAGTCGGCAAAGGAGCACGAATCAGGCGCTCCCTGCGGTTGCCCATGTCCAGCAACGTTCCGTGAACGGCCGCTGAGGAGCCGTAACTGGTTCATCTGAGCGGCGAGTTTCTCGTCAGCTGCAACTCTAGTCGACGTCCACCTCTGTCACGCATGGCCCGTGTTGTGCCAGAGCTGCCTCGTCGCCCGTTTCGGATAGCGCTGTTTTTCCATGCATTATATACTTAACCACGGCGTCAAGTGAACAGTTTAAAACCTTAGCCGTTTCGGATATGCTTCCACCCTTGCCCCTAAAGCCAATGATTACGCCCCTTTCGCCGTCAGATGTATCGCTGCGTTTCCGTGTTTCTGTCCCCTCGCCTCCTCACGACAAGTCTTCTATACCCTCCACTCCTCCGTTTTCAAGAAGGGACGTCGAACAGGTGTGCAGAACTATAGACCTATACCTCTAACGTCGATCAGTTCTAGAATTTTGGAACACGTATTATGTTCGACTATAATGACTTCTCTGGAGACAACAAATTTACTCTGCAGGAATCAGCATGGGTTTCGGAAAAGACGATCGTGTGAAACCCAGCTCGCGCTATTCGTCCACGAGACTCAGAGGGCCATAGACACGGGTTCACAGGTAGATGCCGTGTTTCTTGACTTCCGCAAAGCGTTCGATACGGTTCCCCACAGTCGTTTAAAGAACAAAGTAAGAGCATATGGACTATCAGACCAATTGTGTGATTGGATTGAAGAGTTCCTAGATAACAGACCGCAGCACGTCCTTCTCAATGGACAGAAGTCTTCCGAAGTAAGAGTGATTTCAGGTGTGCCGCAGGGGAGTGTCGTAAGACCGTTGCTACTCACAATATACATAAATGACCTTGTGGATAACATCACTGAGGCTTTTTGCGGATGATGCTGTTGTATATCGAGAGGTTGTAACAATGGAAAATTGTACTGAAGTGCAGGAGGATCTGCAACGAATTGACGCATGGTGCAGGAAATGGCAACTGAATCTCAATCCAGACAAGTGTAATGTGCTGCGAATACATGGAAAGAAAGATCTCTTATCATTTAGCAACAATATAGCAGGTCAGCAACTCGAAGCAGTTAATTCCATAAATTAGGACTGATTTAAAATGGAATGACGATATAAAATTAATCTTCGTTAAAGCAGATGCCAGACTGAGATTCACTGGAAGAATCCTAAGGAAGTGCAGTCCGAAAACAAAGGAAGTAGGTTACAGAACACTTGTTCGCCCACTGCTTGAATACTGTTTACCGGTGTGGGATCCGTACCAGATAGGGTTGATAGAAGAAATAGAGAAGATCCAACGGAGAGCAGCGCGCTTCGTTACAGGATCATTTGGTAATCGCGAAAGCGTTACCGAGATGATAGATAAACTCCAGTGGAAAACTCTGCAAGAGAGACGCTCAGTAGCTCGGTACGGGCTTTTGTTAAAGTTTCGAGAACATACCTTCACCGAGGAGTCAAGCAGTATATTGCTCCCTCCTACGTATATCTCGCGGAGAGACCACGAGGATAAAATCGGAGAGATTAGAGAACACACAGAGTCATACTGACAATCTTTCTTTCCACGATCAATACGAGACTGGGATAGAAAGGAGAACCGATAGAGGTATTCAAGGCACCCTCCGCCACACACCGTCAGGTGTCTTGCGGAGTATGGATGTAGATGTAGATGTAAAAGTGCATTCGGAATATTATTAACTCTTATACAGATATTTCGGGTGACAACACTGCAACCATTCTCAAGGTGAGTCGCTTGGGACATTTTTAAAGCACTTTATACTCTAGAGCAAACGCGCATGCGTAAAAAATAACACTGTTGGTAAAATGAGCGTCAATCATGGCTTGAACCTTATGCCTCTACGAGTAAAACAAAGCAAGAACAGAGTCAGAGAATCTGTCTTGAGAATGACCGGATGACTGTACGCCGAAATGCCAGCGCAAGAGTAATATTCCTGATGCATTCCCTAAAATTGATGGTATGTTCGAGCCACCGGAAAAACTTCAAGAAACACACGGTTGTTTCCGATTGCGTCATGTCACTGCCACACACCAAGCGACGGCCAGCGTGTAGAGCAATACCCTGCCGGCCACTGTTGCGCACCTCCACCCTCAGTTGAATTACACAATAAAAATGTTGAAATTGATGATAACTAACGTAGTTTTGTTAATTTGATTAACAAGAAATGATATTGCGACTCAGTATGCTTACTGATGTCTTACTATCAATATCTGTGATGAACTTGTGTGTAATTACTGAGGATGTAATACAGTTCGCAAGAAGTCAAAATTATTTGTTAATGTTATCAGTCAAGCAGCCTAGAGTGATTCGTAATATCTCTGAATTTTTTTGGAAAATCGCTTAAAGGTTTTTAAATAAAACATGCGTTACTGACATTCTACATCATTATTCTTCATGCCTACAAATTTACAACTCTGTGCCTCTAGAGGGTTCCGAATTGTAGCGTGTAACTGGGTGATGTGTAAAGTAACTATGTCGGTGAGTGAGAAACAGAGTGGTGTAATCGAGTCACGTGGATCGCCTTCATCATGCCAATACCGGACCACACACGAACACTGCGACACCTGCACGGTCCGACGCCTTGGGTTCACCGTAGTCAGCCATCCTATATACAGTCCCAACGCGGCCCCATCCCAAGCTCGTCAGTTTCCAAAACTTGAAGAACAACTTCGAGAAATTCACTTTGATTGTGATGAGGCGGTGCAAGCAGAGGTGTGGTTGTGGCGCCGCCAACAAAGTCAAACATTCTACTGTGACCGTGTCTACAAACTGGTCGATGGTCGAGAGAAATATCTATGTCGCATGGGTCACTATGTTGAGAAATAAATACATAGACATGAAGAATAAAGCTGTAGAATGTCAATAGCGTTTATTTTAATTAAAAAGCTTTAAGAGATTTCACGTAATACATCATGAGGCATTACTTTTCTGTAGGCCCTCGGAATTTGATATTTATGATTCCGCAAATACAACTCAGCCCGAGATTATGTACGGTACAGCTCATTCCAAAGCGAGTTTTCATTGACAATTTTTTGGCGCAGTTATCAGTTTTACAAGGACATTTGGACGTATTTTTGCTCAAACCAGAGTCTGTCATCGTTCGGATCTGCTAATTGTTTATGGGAAAACTTATTTGATTGATTTCAAAATTTAGTTGCCGCTTACACAGTAGTAAACAGAAATTTGAACAGGTCCAGAAAAACTAAAGCTAAAGCAAAGCAAAGCTGATTAACGGACGTTTAGCTTCTGCTTAACTTCTGCGTCAGAACCAGCGCTGAAACGCCACAGTATACTGATTAAAAAGGGATTAAACCAAGGATGGAGCCTTTTCCCTCTACTAAATGATATTTATCTGAATCGCTAAAGTAACTTGGTTCACCATATCATGAGGCGTTTCTGAAGAACCTCAGCATCAGATCTACTGTTTAACCTTCATGTCTAAAAAGCAATGAAATACATAAAAGAGAAACTCAAAAATGGATTTAAAATTCAAGGTTTAAAGATGTCAGTGATAAGATTCGCCGCGACATCGCTGTTTTCTGTGAAAGTCTGGAAGAACTGCAGGATATGTTGATTGAGATGGACATGACAGCTTGTAGACTGACAGTAATCAAAAGAAAGATAGAAGTATTGAAGAGTAGCAGAAATAAGGTTAGCGATAAACTTGACATCGAATTTGGGGTCTACGTAACAACCGAAGTGGAGGATTTCGGCTGTCCTAGGAGCACAACAGGACATGACGGACGAAGCAAGGGAGGATATAAAAAGTGGATCAGCACTGAAAAAGAATGCATTCATCGCTAAGAGAAGTATATTAGTAAGAAACTTGGGTCTTTACTTGTGAAAGAAATTTCTGAAAAAGTGCTTATGGAGTACACCCCTATATGGAACTGAATAGTGGATTGTGGGAGAAGGCGCAACGAAAAGAATTGAAGCGTTTGATACGCGATGATACAGAAGGACACTGAACCATAGGAGGACTGTCAAGAAACGAGGAGATTCTCCACGAATCGACAAGGAACGAATACACAGAGCACACTCACTAGAACAATGACCAGGCTAAAAGGACACTAATTAAGATCTCTGCGAATAGTTTGCGTGGTATTAGAGGCAGGCATAGACGATGAAAACTAACACGGAGAAGCGAGACTGGAATACAGATAGTTAATAATTGAGGAAGCATGATGCAACTTGAGCCTTAAGGTATTCACAACTACCATGGAGTATGCTGTACCAAACTAGTATATGGAATTAAGACTACAACTATATTTGAGGACGTTTGGAATAGCTGATACACTGAGATGCAGAGACCATGATAAAATACGAAACTGTAGAAGCCAGCATGAAGCTGTTAGCAAGACTGAGGATTCAAAAACGTAATAAATCTAAATCTACACTTTTGCATTCAAAATCTCCGATGGCAATGGCTATCGATTTCTTCACAAGAATTTAAATAGAAAATTTCTGTAACACCCGATCTTTACACAGACTGTGAACTATCATTTCATTATATACATATTTAATATTTGTGTAATTAAATTAAGTAAAATTATTTTGAACAGGTGATGTTTTGCAGCTTTAACAAAATGTTGAAAATTACAACTGCAAACTGCTGTATTACTTCAGAATTTATACGTAACTGGTTGCAGTCATTAACAGACCGTCTTATGACGTCTGCATGCTACAGAAAACCAGAATAAGGTACAATGCGTCGTTACAAAACAAAATCGTAAATATAGTGATCAACATATACAGCTTATTGAGAATTACACTTTGAAATTGTATCACATGTGATTACAATTTTAAAATGTAATATCTCAGTAAGATATATATGTTGACCACTATATTTACGATTTTATTTTGTGACGAACATTGCACCTTATTTTGATTTACTGTTTTGTAAGCATACATCAGAAGGAAGTCTGTTAAAGAGTGAAACCGGTTGTACAACACACATTGCAGTAATAGATCTCTTTGCAATCATGAGTTTTCAATACTTTATTTAAAACATATATATTTTTACCCCCATGAACCATGGACCTTGCCGTTGGTGGGGAGGCTTGCGAGCCTCAACGATACAGACAGCCGTACCGTAGGTGCAACCACAACGGAGGGGTATCTGTTGAGAGGCCAGACAAACGTGTGGTTCCTGAAGAGGGGCAGCAGCCTTTTCAGTAGTTGCAGGGGCAACAGTCTGGATGATTGACTGATCTGGCCTTGTAACAATAACCAAAACGGCCTTCCTGTTGTGATACTGCGAACGGCTGAAAGCAAGGGGAAACTACAGCCATAATTTTTTCCCGAGGGCATGCAGCTTTACTGTATGGTTAAATGATGATGGCGTCCTCTTGGGTAAAATATTCCGGAGGTAAAATAGTCCCCCAGTCGGATCTCCGGGCGGGGACTACTCAAGTGGACGTCGTTATCAGGAGAAAGAAAACTGGCATTCTACGGATCGGAGCGTGGAATGTCAGATCCCTTAATCGGGCAGGTAGGTTAGAATATTTAAAAATGGAAATGGATAGGTTAAAGTTAGATATAGTGGCAATTAGTGAAGTTCGGTGGCATGAGGAACAATACTTGTGGTCAGATGAATACAGGGTTATAAATACAAAATCAAATAGAGGTAATGCAGGAGTAGGTTTAATAATGAATAGGAAAATAGGAGTGCGAGTAAGCTACCACAAATAGCATAGTGAACGCATTATTGTGGCCAAGACAGACACGAAGCCCACACCTACTACAGTAGTACAAGTTTATATGCCATCTAGCTCTCCAGATGACGAAGAAATTGAAGAAATGTATGATGAGATAAAAGAAATTATTCACGTAGTGAAGGGAGACGAAAATTTAATAGTCATGGGTGACTGGAATTCGAGAGTAGGAAAAGGGAGAGAAGGAAACATAGTGGGTGAATATGGATTGGGGGAGAGAAATGAAAGAGGAAGCCGTCTGGTAGAATTTTGCACAGAGCATAACTTACTCATAGCTAACACTTGGTTCAAGAATCATAAAAGAAGGTTGTATGCATGGAAGAATCCTGGAGATACTAGAAGGTATCAGATACATTATATAATGGTAAGACCGAGATTTAGGAACAAGGTTTTAAATTGTAAGACATTTCCAGGAGCAAATGTGGACACTGACCATAAGCTATTGGTTATGACCTGTAGATTAAAACTGAAGAAACTGCAAAAATGTGGGAATTTGAGGAGATGGGACCTGGATAAACTGACTAAACCAGAGGTTGTACAGAGTTTCAGGGAGAGCATAAGGGAACAATTGACAGGAATGCGGGAAAGAAATACAGCAGAAGACGAATGGGTAGCTCTGAGGGATGAAGTAGTGAAAGCAGCAGAGGATCAAGTAGGTAAAAAGACGAGGGCTAATAGAAATCCTTGGGTAACAGAAGAAATATTGAATTTAATTGATGAAAGGAGAAAATATAAAAATGCAGTAAATGAAGCAGGCAAAAAGGAATACAAACGTCTCAAAAATGAGATCGACAGGAAGTGCAAAATGGCTAAGCAGGCATGGCTGGAGGACAAATGTAAGGATGTAGAGGCTTATCTCACGAGGGGTAAGATAGATACAGCCTACAGGGAAATTAGAGAGACCTTTGGAGAAAAGAGAACCACTTGTATGAATATCAAGAGCTCAGATGGAAACCCAGTTCTAAGCAAAGAGGGGAAAGCAGAAAGGTGCGGTTAAAGGCGCTACAGTCTGGAACCGCGCGGCCACTACGGTCGCAGGTTCGAATCCTGCCTCGGGCATGGATGTGTGTGATGTCCTTAGGTTAGTTAGGTTTAAGTAGTTCTAAGTTCTAGGGGACTGATGACCTTAGAAGTTAAGTCCCATAGTGCTCAGAACCATTTGAACCATTTTTTTTTTTTGCAGAAAGGTGGAAGGAGTATATAGAGGGTCTAAACAAGGGCGATGTACTTGAGGACTTAATAAATGGAAGAGGATGTAGATGAAATGGGAGATACGATACTGCGTGAAGAGTTTCACAGAGCACTGAAAGACCTGAGTCGAAACAAGGCCCCTGGAGTAGACAACATTCCATTGGAAATACTGACGGCCTTTGGAGAGCCAGTCATGACAAAACTCTATCATCTAGTAAGCAAATTGTACGAGACAGGCGAAATACCCTCAGACTTCAAGAAGAATATAATAATTCCAATCCCAAAGAAAGCAGGTGTTGACAGATGTGAAAATTACCGAACTATCAGTATAATACGTCACAGCTGCAAAATACTAACGCGAATTATTTACAGACGAATGGAAAAACTGGTAGACGCCGACCTCGGGGAAAATCAGTTTGGATTCCGTAGAAATGTTGGAACACGTGAGGCAATACTGACCCTGCGACTTATCTTAGAAGGAAGATTAAGGAAAGGCAAACCTACGTTTCTAGCATTTGTAGACTTAGAGAAAGCTTTTGACAGTGTTGACTAGAATACTCTCTTTCAAATTCTGAAGGTGGCATGGGTAAATACAGGGAGCGGAACGCTATTTACAATTTGTATAGAAACCAGATGGCAGTTATAAGAGTCGAGGGGCATGAAAAGGAAGCTATGGTTGGGAAGGGAGTGAGACAGGGTTGTAGCCTCTCCCCGATGTTATTCAATCTGTATATTGAGCAAGCAGTAAAGGAAACGAAAGAAAAATTCGTAGTAGGTATTAAAATCCAGGGAGAAGAAATAAAAACTTTGAGGTTCGCCGATGACATTGTAATTCTGTCAGAGACAGCAAAGGACTTGGAAGAGCAGTTGAACGGAATGGACAGTGCCTTGAAAGGAGGATATAAGATGAACATCAACAAAAGCAAAACGAGGATAATGGAATGTAGTCGAATTAAGTCGGGTGATGCTGAGGGAATTAGATTAGGAAATGAGACACTTAAAGTAGTAAAGGAGTTTTGCTATTTGGGGAGCAAAATAACTGATGATGGTCGAAGTAGAGAGGATATAAAATGTAGACTGTCAATGGCAAGGAAAGCGTTTCTGAAGAAGAGAAATTTGTTAACATCGAGTATAGATTTAAGTGTCAGGAAGTCGTTTCTGAAAGTATTTGTATGGAGTGTAGCGATGTATGGAAGTGAAACATGGTCAATGAATAGTTTGGACAAGAAGAGAATAGAAGCTTTTGAAATGTGGTGCTAGAGAAGAATGTTGAAGATTAGGTGGGTAGATGACGTAACTAATGAGGAGGTATTGAATAGGATTGGGGAGAAGTTTGTGGCACAACTTGACTAGAAGAAGGGATCGGTTGGTAGGACATGTTTTGAGGCATCAAGGGATCACAAATTTTGCATTGTAGGGCAGTGTGGAGAGTAAAAATCGTAGAGGGAGGTCAAGAGATGAATACACTAAGCAGATTCAGAATGATGTAGGTTGCAGTAGGTACTGGGAGATGAAGGAGCTTGCACAGGATAGATTAGCATGGAGAGCTGCATCAAAACAGTCTCAGGATTGAAGACCACAACAACAACATCAACAACATATCTTTTTAAAGTGATTTCAAGAATAATATTAAACATTTGTAATGAATGTTTGCGACAGTCACTAAATTCTTTGAGTTGTAGGTGTACAATAATATCTGGCTTTCTTCTTGCTCGAGGTTGTCGCGAACATTTCTATGATGGACTTTTGGAAAGACAGTTGAACAGATCAGTTACGTGTAGTTGTTGGAAGATGAGTCTTGTGGCAGCTTTTGTGAGACATGGTTTGTGAACCAAAGACTTACGAAATTTTGAGTATAGAAGATTCGAAGAAGAAGCTGCTTCATTTAGTCATAAAATGAAACATCTACAGCCGTAGTTTGGATGTCATGATGACGCAGGGCGGGGGGGGGGGGGGGGAGGGGGGGCTAATGTCAATCGTACACACGATCCCATCAGTGGCCGACATCTGTGAACTAGCCTGCGTAGAATACCGTAAAAGCCTTTACATTATTCTAAGGAAGCCAGTTCATGAAAGTTGCCAACTGATGGGATCGTGTGTACGATTGCAGTTCACCCCCTCAGCGTCAGTTAAGGCCTGAAGATGGTGTACTGACTCACCGGAACTGTTTGCAATAAAATACCATCAAAACGACAGCTGTAGGTGTTTCATTTTATTACGTAATTGAAGGGTCGAAGTCCCACAGACCATCAGTCACAAGGATGGACATATAGAAAGCTTTATTTAGTAGTTAGTAAGCCGTCAATTCTAAAAACTGGGAAATAGTATATTTATTAGTACAGCAAGTAGCCCTCTTACCTCCGAAAAAAAAACGATGTCATCTTCAAAATAATAAGTAAAGTAAAAAATTGTATTGTTAGTAAAGTGGACATGCCTTTAAATAGCACTTCTTTCAGAAGAATGTGTAGAGGACACTTCATCGTATTGACATAATTGAAGAGGCACATTATAAGGGTGATGCAAATAAACGTATTCAGCAATACGAATGAGATGAATCAGTATTAGATAAAAAAAATTAAGCCTTTTAACATATTTTCCACCTGCTTTCTAAAGACGCACAGTATTTTTGTGAGCTGCCGGTGGTAAAATGGGTGACTGAACGTATCAAGCGGCACTGGCTGAGTGGTAGAGTTGCTCACCGACGTAAAATACTGTCGCCAGGCAGGCAGGCAACCCTATAAAGCGTGGCGCGAGACGAGGATTAGAGCCACTCCTCTGCGAGAAGTGGCGGTAAAAGTCTCGATGACGGCGCCTGCAGAAGCCCACGCACTCGCGGACTACGGTAATCCAGCGACGTGCTGAGCATTGCGACCCTCCTCCCCCTCCCTCCCCCCCTTTCCTCAGAGTAGGCCCACCCTCCCCTCCCCCCGCCAGGCGGTCCAGAGCAACGCGCCGCTTATTAATTGCGACCTCTGAACCCCGCGAAGGTAAATAATGGTGCCGCCTGCAGAACTGGTTGCGGCGCGTTTCCAGGTCGCAGGTTGCGGCGGCGGCGGCGGCGGCGGAGGCGCACGCACTCTCTCCGCGAGATGGCAATCGCGGGTCAGAGGCCCGTGCGGCCCGGTTTGGCCCGGGATGACGCCGCGCGCCCGGAGATAACGCCCCCTGAGAAATGGCGACCGCGCCCGGCCGCTGCGTGACGCGCGTCTCGCTCGCCTCGTCCGCGGCGTCGCCGACTGCTCTCCCGCAAAAGGCAGTCATAAATTCGCAGCTCCAGTCAGCCGCGTCAGGGACGGAGAGGCGCCCGAGCGACCCCTCAGTAAGTGTGAGTCCGTCACGGAGACGCTCGAGGAACGACGGGGGCTGTCTCTACAACAGAGGCGTTTGAGCGACACGGGGAGGTTTGCTACTGGAGCTCCGAGAACGTACGTTCGAAGAACAGCCGGGCAGTACACAGTGGTGTGTAAACTTCAATCCCTTGCAGTACTTTGACGACTCCCAGACGTAGAAACAAATGCAGACCATACGCAAACATCACGAGTCGCGTTCGAGCGAAAGTAATTCGCGTCAAACTTTATTTTGTGTCGGATCTGGCTCTAATCAACACCAACATTATCTTAAAAAACACTACTCGGACACATAAAGGTAACATATTTCAGTAGTGGTACAAGTCCATTTTTATGTGTGATACAGAGTCCTAAAGTTAAATGAATACTGTGGTGAGCATACTGTAAGACTTTCAGTAGACACACCATCAGATTATTGGACTTGTCGCTCTAATGAAGTAGGCGAGTGTCAGCAATATGTCTCGTGGTCTTATCGTGGCGTGTTTATCTTCTGCCGTTAGGTCAGCTGATAGAAATGCCACTTGCACGCTTAGAGTAGCAGATTGACGGTGACCAACTTTAAACAGAACTTGATGAATTTTCACACACATTTATTAAAATAATAAAAATCATAGATATTACGTAACTTGATTCTGGATGCTGTTTACAATTGACAGTCTGAAGTTCCTTTGGTCTTGGTACTTTAATCTTATTCTCACGTATCTCTGATACTTGACAAAGTGTCTACACATGGCTATGTACTGGGATATGGTAATCTTATTAGGCGCAGATTGAAACTTGACTACAGACTAATGCAGACTGGTGCAGACTGGTGCAGACTGATGCAGACTCGTGCAGATTAACGCAGCCTGACCAATCGGTGGTCTGTACACTCGTTATAATACCTCGCGCGTTCAGGTATCACTGCGAGAGTGTGATCCGCAAGGAGAAAAGGTTCTACGTTAGCAGCAATCTCATTGGCTGCGTTACATATTAATACGCGGATCGGCGGAAGCAGAATTTGGTCCGTCTCTATGGCAGCGCCATCTCGTAGTGCGGAGACGGAGGAGCGCTGCACCTGCGCTGTTGTGTTTAGCGGGGCGCGCTCTAGTGGGAAAGTTGTGTACGCGCTGACTACGTGGAACTATGTACACAACAAGCACTGAAATATCTGCAGTTGAGATACTAGAAATATCCAAGCATATGACTTCTTGTTAGAGATGATTCTTTCTTTCTGTTTGTTTGGATCAATAATTGCAGAAGCATTATAGGCAGAAAAGTGCAGGTAATGGACTTGTACCACTGTTCAAATAAGCCCTTCATATGTTGATTAGCAAATAAAACTAGCAGAAGTAATGTTGAAAACGTCTGTTTTGTAAGGTACACGTGCTGTGCTGTGGGGCGATCCGAATGCTTGGAAATGAACACATCTCTTACTCCGCGATCGCAGTGTAGACGCTTTTATTGTTCCGAGATGTCCAGTCCCAACAGTGTTATTCCGCCATAAGCTGATCTGAGGGGTAAACATAAAGGCAGTAAGGGAGATGGGAAGGAGACTCCAATTCATATCAAGGGTTATACACAGGTATCCAAAATTAAAGCAACAAACTGTTATTTCCCCGTCCAGTGTCTAATTCGCAATATAAGCATACAGACTGTCAACATTTGTCGTTACGATCGTGTTCTGCACAGAAGATGGCCTTCCAGTCAACGCCGGTAATGACTTCAGGGCTGCTATCAGGCGGGGTAGTGTTTGCACGGTAGTCCCACTTGCACAATCGCTGTGTGCACAGTCACAGGAACAGGAGTGGCCCCAACACTGATCCCTGGGGCGCCCCCCCCCCCCACTTGACAGTACCCCACTCAGACCCCACATCACAGCCATCATCAACATTCTGAATAATGACCTTTTGCTGTCTGTTGCTAAAGTAAGAGGTGAACCAATTGTGAACTACTCCCCATATTCCGTAATGGTCCAACTTTTGGAGCAATTTTTTGTGATCAGCACAATCAAATGCCTTAGTGAAATAAAAAAAAAGCAAAGCGTTCGGAACTTTTTGTTTAGCCCATCCATTACCTCACAGAGAAAAGAGAATATAGCATTTTCAGTTGTTAAACGACTTCTAAAGCCGAACTGTGCACCTGATAACAAATCGTGCGATATAAAATGATCAATTATCCTTACATACACAGCCTCTTCAATAACTTTAGCAAACACTGGTGGCATAGAAATAAGTCTAAAATTATCTACATGATCCCTTTCTCCCTTTTTATAAGCGGCTTTACTACTACTTTAATCGTTCAGAAAACCGACCATTCCTAAAGGAAAAATTGCAGATATGGCCAAATACAGGGCAAGTATGTGTAACACAGTACTTTAATATTCTGCTAGATACTCCATCATAACCATGAGAGTCCATAGTCTTCAGTGATTTAATTATGGACTCAGTCTCCCTCTTGTCTGTATCACAGGGGAGTATTTCAGACATGAATCTCGGAAAGGCATTTGCCAAGAAAGTTATATGATTCCATGCAGAAACCAAATTTTTATTTAATTCACGAGCAATGCTCAATAAATGATTGTCAAATACTGTACATATATCTGATTTATCAGTAACAGAAATATTTTTACTGCGAGCTGACTTTATATTGTCGCCCTTGTGCTGCTGACCAGACCCTTACTTCACAACTGACCGTATGGTTTTAATTTTATCCTGTGAATTAGCTATTCTATTTGCATACCAGATACTCTTGGCCTTGCTGATAACATTTTTAAGGGCCTTGCAATACTGTTTGTAATGGGCTACTGCAGCTTGATCGTGACTAGTTATAAGATTTTGGTATAATTCCCACTTTGTTCTACACGATATCCTTATCCCAGTAGCCAGCCACCAGGGCCGTCCATTACTGCTAGTACCCCGTTCAGAACATTCTAATGGGAAGCAACTCTCAAAGAGCATGAGAAATGTGTTAAGGAAAGCATTATATTTATCATCTATGTTATCAGTACTATAAACATCCTGCCACTGTTGTGCCTTGACAAGGTTTAAAAACTCTCTGTTGCTGTTGGATTAACTTTCCTACATAGTCTGTAATTAAATATGCCATTTGTTTGAGTACTAAAGCCTATAGTCGACGCATAAAAGATACTCCCCACGTATACACATCCTGATACTAATCCGGTTGGCAAAATGCTCACAGCCGGCGGCGTACTGCAGTGCGACCAGCTTTTGAGAGTCACGTTCGCCTCCACCATGCATCGATGGCACTAGATTTCATGGCAGTTGTACAAGTTGTATAAGGTACGCGGAATTTTCCGTATTTTACACGCCCTATTGCAGCTGATGTCGGAAATCGCTTTCTTCACACGTCGCCCATGTGGGGGTGTCAACGAAACGAAACCTACTGCTGGTCGGGTAAAGAGCTCAGCCACATTCAGCCGTCGTGCCACCGCAAAGTCTGAGATTGCGTGTCTTGCAGTTCCGTTAAATGTGGTTGTAACTGGTCTCGCGGTTAGATGTCGGTGATCCCCTTGCCTGCTACACAACGTAGCGGCCATCTGCTGCTGTAGTCGACCATCTCCTCGCCTTCCGGAACGCTCACCAAGCACGTGACAGCACTCTGTGACCAATAGCAATACTCCTGGGCCACACTCGCCACTCGTCATTCTTCTTCCAAGTTCCTTACTATTCTTCCCCCCGTAAAGCAATCCAGATGATGTCTCCGAGCCATGCTGTAATGGAGAACATCACCTTCACTGCACCGAAACAGCTCGCTGACCGACAAACACTGTCTTTTCCCGTTCCTCCAACTGCCTCGTGTTGTGGAGCCAATGGCATCAGGTGCAACAATCACAATGACCTAAGGCGAAGTGACACCGAACTTTCTGTGCACGATTGTGGGATGCCCCCACACTTTTATTCATTTCCACCGCGTAGTCAGTACGTTATGTTACTTTACCTAGCTCGTCCTTAAGTTTCACATTTACCCAGCGAAACGATAGCGAGGAGAAAATCTGGGAAGCTGCAGCTCATACGGGAATATATCGACAGTCCTTTTTCTTACGCGTGTTTCGCACATTGAACAGAGAAGGTATATATGGTGCCAGAGGTACCCTACGCCATACACCGTAAGGGGTATTGCAGAACATGTAAGTAGATTTAGTTTGACGGCACATATAGCCGAACGAGCAGAAAGAATGAGAAAATAACAAATACCACCATCGTTGTTTCTTGTTCGTTTCAGCACAAACATTGCTCGCCTGCATACGTAACAGATAATTCTAGGTACTTGTAATGGGACATTATCCTCTAACAGCACCTTTTTTTATAGAAATAACTATACTATATACAGGGCGGTCCATTGATCGTGACCGGGCCAAATATCTCACGAAATAAGGGTCAAACGAAAAAACTACAAAGAACGAAACTCGTGTAGCTTGAAGGGGGAAACCAGATGCCACTTTTCAACCAAGTAGCTCGTCAGTTGGCATCACGACGCACCTAGACCTCGGTCCACCACGGAAAAATCCCCGGCGGTAGACCTGCCTCAGGTCTTCCGCATGGCAGTCACTCAGCTATGGAGGCGCACCGTCGATGCAATATAGACAGAAAATATTACATTTCAACTAACGGAATAGGTTTTTACTGGTAGAGGAACTAGCCGGAGATCACATCAACGACCAGTTTGTCAAGTGTCACAATATACACCGACGTGTCAAAAGTCATGGGATGCCTCCTGACATCGTGTAGGACCTCCGCTTGCCCGTCGCAGCGCAGCAACTCGGCGTGGTATCTGCTCAAGAAGTCGTTGGAAGTCCCCTGTAGAAATATTGAGCCACGTCGCATCTATAACTGTCCATATTTCCGAAAGTGTTGCTGGCGCAGGACTTTGTGCACGAACTGACGTCTCGGTTAGGTCCCATAAATGAATCAAAGACTCGAATTGTCCAGAATGTTCTTCAAACCCGTTGTCGCCGGCCGACATGGAGTACTGTAATCCATAAAAATTCCCTTACTTTTTTCGTAACATGAAGGCCGTAAATGGCTGCAGATGGTCTTCAGGTAGTCCATAATCGGTTTACATGTAAACACAGTCCACACCATTATGGAGCCATAACCAGCTTGCACAGTACCTTCTTGACAACTTGGGTCCATGGCTTCATGGGGTCTGCGGATACCATTTGAAATCGGGGCTCATGTGACCAGGCCAGAGTTGTCCTACCTTCTAGGGGCCAATCGATACGTTCACGACCACCAGGAGGCGGTGTCGTGCTGACAGCAAAGGCACTCGCGTCGGTCGTGTGCTGCCACAGCCCATTAGCGCCAGATTTCGCCGCACTGTCCTAGCGGATACGTACGCTGTACGTCCCTCACTGGTTTTTGTGATTATTTCGGCAGTGTTACTTGTCTGTTAGCACTGACAAACTGTACGCAAACGCCGCTGCTCTCGGTCGTTAAGTGAAGGCCGTCGGCCACTGGGCTGTCCGTGGTGAGAGGTAACGCCCGAAACTTGGTTTTCTCGGCGCACTCTTGACACTGTGGGTCGCAGAACACTCAATTCCCTAACGGTTTCCGAAATGAATTGTCGCGTACGTCTATCTCTAATCACCATTCTGGGCTCAGAGCTCTTTAATTCACGCTGTGCGCCCATAATCCCGGTGGAAATCTATTCACACGAATTACCTGAGCGTAAATAACAGCTGTGTCAGTGCGTTGTCCTCTTGCACCTTGTGTACGTGACACTGCCGTCATTTGGGTATGTGCCTATCGCTATCCCATGATTGTTGTCGCCTCGGTGTAGCTATCTACATCTACATCTACATGACTACTCTGCAATTCACATTTAAGTGCTTGGCAGAGGGTTCATCGAACCACAATCATACTATCTCCCTACCATTCCACTCCCGAACAGCGCGCAGGAAAATCGAACACCTAAACCTTTCTGTTCGAGCTCTGATTTCTCTTATTTTATTTTGATGATCATTCCTACCTATGTAGGGTGGGCTCAACAAAATATTTTCGCATTCGGAACAGAAAGTTGGTGACTGAAATTTCGTAAATAGATCTCGCCGCGACGAAAAACGTCTTTGCTGTAATGACTTCCATCCCAATTCGCGTATCATATCAGCCACACTCTCTCCCCTACTACGTGATAATACAAAACGAGCTGCCCTTCTTTGCACCCTTTCGATGTCCTCCGTCAATCCCACCTGGTAAGGATCCCACACCGCGCAGCAATATTCTAACAGAGGACGAACGAGTGTAGTGTAAGCTGTCTCTTTAGTGGACTTGTTGCATCTTCTAAGTGTCCTGCCAATGAAATGCAACCTTTGGCTCGCCTTCCCCACAATATTATCTATGTGGTCTTTCCAACTGAAGTTGTTCGTAATTTTAACACCCAGGTACTTAGTTGAACTGACAGCCTTGAGAATTGTACTATTTATCGAGTAATCGAATTCCAACCGATTTCTTTTGGAACTCATGTGGATCACCTCACACTTTTCCTTGTTTAGCGTCAACTCCCACCTGCCACACCATACAGCAATCTTTTCTAAATCGCTTTGCAACTGATACTGGTCTTCGGATGACCTTACTAGACGGTAAATTACAGCATCATCTGCTAACAACCTAAGAGAACTGCTCAGATTGTCACCCAGGTCATTTATATAGATCAGGAACAGCAGAGGTCCCAGGACGCTTCCCTGGGGAACACCTGATATCACTTCAGTTTTACTCGATGATTTGCCGTCTATTACTACGAACTGCGACCTTCCTGACAAGAAATCACGAATCCAGTCGCACAACTGAGACGATACCCCATAGGCCCGCAGCTTGATTAGAAGTCGCTTGTGAGGAACGGTGTCAAAAGCTTTCCGTAAATCTAGAAATACGGAATCAACTTGAGATCCCCTGTCGATAGCGGCCATTACTTCGTGCGAATAAAGAGCTAGCTGCGTTCCACAAGAACGATGTTTTCTGAAACCATGCTGATTACGTATCAATAGATCGTTCTCTTCGAGGTTATTCATAATGTTTGAATACAGTATATGCTCCAAAACCCTACTGCGAACCGACGTCAATGATATAGGTCTGTACTTAGATGGATTACTCCTACTACCCTTCTTAAACACTGGTGCGACCTGCGCAATTTTCCAGTCTGTAGGTACAGATCTATCGGTGAGCAACCGGTTGTATATGAGTGCTAAGTAGGGAGCTATTGTATCAGCGTAATCTGAAAGGAACCTAATCGGTATACAATCTGGACCTGAAGACTTGCCCGTATCAAGCGATTTGAGTTGCTTCGCAACCCCTAAGGTATCTACTTCTAACAAGGGAACCTCCCCATCGCACCCCCCTCAGATTTAGTTACAAGTTGGTAAGTGGATACACCTTGAAAAACTGAACACAGATCAATCGAGAAAACAGGAAGAAGTTGTGTGGAACTATGAAAAAAATTAGTAAAATATACATACTGAGTAGTCCATGGCAAGATAGGCAACTTCAACGACAGTATGAGCTCAGGAGCGCCGTGGTCCCATGGTTAGCGTGAGCAGCTGCGGAGCGGTAGGGCCTTGGTTCAAGTCTTCCCTCGAGTGAGAAATTAAATTTTTTATTTTCAGACAATTATTATCTGACAAACTCTTATGATTTCATCACTTTTTGAGAGTGATTATCACATACACAAGAAAACCTAAATCAGGCAAGGTAGAAGAATCTTTTCACCCATTCGCCAAGTGTGCAAGCTAGGTGGGTCGACAACGTATTCCTGTCATGTGATGCACATGCCGTCACCAGTGTCGTATAGAATATATCAGACGTGTTTTCCTGTGGAGGAATCGGTTGACCTATGACCTTGCGATCAAATGTTTTCGGTTCCCATTGTAGAGGCACGTCCTTTCGTCTACTAATCGCACGGTTTTGCGGTGCGGTCGCAAAACACAGACACTAAACGTATTACAGTGAACACAGACGTCAGTGAACGAACGGACAGATCATAACTTCGCGAAAATAAAAAAAATAAAATTTTCACTCAAGGGAAGATTTGAACAGAGGACCCCACGTTCCGCAGCTGCTCACTCTAACCACGTGACCACGGCGCCCCTGCGCTCATACGGTCCTCGATGTTGCCTATCTTGCACATGGACTACTCAGTTTGTATATTTTGCTTATTTTTTCATAGTTCCACACAACTTCTTCCTGTTTTCTCCATTGATCTGTGTTCAGTTTTTCAAGGCCTATCCACTGTGCCAAATTATAACTAAATCTGAGGGGGGTGCGATGGGGAGGTTCCCTTGTAAGAAACTCATGCTAGCAGCTGTTCGTGTTTCAAATTCTGGAATATTCCATTCATTTTCCCTGGTGAAGGAATTTCGGAAAATTGCGTTTAATAACTCCGCTTTAGCGGCACAGTCGTCGGTAACAGTACCATCGGCACTGCGCAGCGAAGGTATTTACTGCGTCTTGCCGCTTGTGTACTTTACATACGACCAGAATTTCTTCGGATTTTCTACCAAATTTCGAGACAATAAAGGCATCTCGCATTGAAGTCCGTGCCAAATTTCGCGCGTCTGTAAATTTTAGCCAATCTTCGGGATTTCGCGTTCTCCTGAACTTCGCATGCTTTTTCCGTTGCCTCTGCAACAGAGTTCGGACCTGTTTTCTGTACCACGGGGGATCAGTTCCATCTCTTACCAATTTATGAGGTATGAATCTCTCAATTGCTGTTGCTACTATATCTTTGAATTTGAGCCACATCTCGTCTACATTTGCATAGTCAGTTCGGAAGGAAGGGATATTGTCTCTTAGGAAGGCTTCGAGTGACACTTTATCCGCTTTTTTAAATAAAATTATTTTGCGTTTGTTTCTGGTGGATTTGGAAGAAACGGTATTGAGGCTAGCTACAACGACCTTGTGATCACTAATCCCTGTATCAGTCATGATGCTCTCTATCAGCTCTGGATTGTTTGTGGCTAAGAGGTCAAGTGTGTTTTCGCAACCATTTACAATTCGCGTGGGTTCGTGGACTAACTGCTCGAAATAATTTTCGGAGAAAGCATTTAGGACAATCTCGGAAGATGTTTTCTGCCTACCACCGGTTTTGAACAAGTATTTTGGCCAACATATCGAGGGAAGGTTGAAGTCCCCACCAACTATAACCGTATGAGTGGGGTATTTATTTGTTACGAGACTCAAATTTTCTCTGAACTGTTCAGCAACTATATCATCGGAGTTTGGGGGTCGGTAGAAGGAGCCAATTATTAACTTAGTTCGGCTGTTAAGTATAACCTCCACTCATACCAGTTCGCACTGAGTATCTACTTCGACTTCACTACAAGATAAATCACTACTGACAGACACAAACACTCCACCACCAATTCTGCCTAATCAATATTTCCTGAACACCGTCTGAGACTTCGTAAGAATTTCTGCAGAACTTATTTCAGGCTTTAGCCAGCTTTCTGTACCTATAACGATTTCAGCTTCTGCGCTTTCTATTAGCGCTTGAAGCTCAGGGACTTTCCCAGCACAACTACAACAATTTACAACTACAATTCTGACTGTTCCTTGATCCAAGCACGTCCTGTATTTGCTATGCACCCTTTGAGATTGCAGCCCACCCCGTACTTTCCCGAGGCCTTCTAACCTAAAAAACCGCCCAGTCCACGCCACACAGCCTTCGCTACCCGTGTAGCCGCCAGCTGAGTGTAGTGAACTCCTGACCTGTTCAGCGGAACCCGAAACCCCACCACCCTATGGCGCAAGTCAAGGAATCTGCAGCCAACACGGTCGCAAAACCGTCTGAGCCTCTGATTCAGACCCTCCACACGGCTCTGCACCAAAGGTCCGCAGTCGGTTCTGTCAACGATGCTGCAGATGGTGAGCTCTGCCTTTATCTCGTAAGCAAGACCAGCAGCCTTCACCAAATCAGATAGCCGCTGGAATCCAGAGAGAATTTCCTCAGATCCAAAGCGACAAACGTCATTAGTGCCGACATGTGCCACCACCTGCAGCTGGCTGCACCCTGTGCTCTTCATGGCATCCGGAAGGACCCTTTCCACATCAGGAATGACTCCACCCGGAATGCACACGGAGTGCACACTGGATTTCTTCCCCTCCTTAGCCGCCATGCCCCTAAGGGGCCCCATTACGCGCCTAACATTGGAGCTCCCAACTACCAATAAGCCCACCGTCTGTGATTGCCCGGACCTTGAAGGCTGAGAATCTGAAACAGGGCAGGCAGCTGCATCTGGCTCAGCCAGAGACAGTGCCTGAAACCTGTTTGTCAGACGCACCGGGGAGGCTTTCTGATCAGCCTCCGGGGACGTCTTTCGCTGCCTGCCACGGCTTGAAACGACCTCCCAATCAACCACAGGCGAGGGCTCAGCCCCACTGCGGGCAGCAACCGGGGCAACCACAGCGACAGACCGATCTGGGGACAGACGGGACGAGGTTGACATCCCCGTGATACCCAAGTCCGGCTCCCCACAGTGGTGCCCATTGGCAACAGCCTCAAGCTGCGCGACCGAATTCAGCGCCGCTTGCAGCTGTGAGCGAAGGGATGCCAACTCAGCCCTCATCTGAACACAGCAAGCACAGTCCCTGTCCATTCTAATCGATGTTGAACAACAGTTACTGAAACTCGAGTCCCTGCCTAGATAACGCAAGGGAAACACGCAAAGAATGTATTAACTAACCTGTACAAATGCCCAACGACTGCGCTACAATCTGCCTGAATTTACGATTACAGTAACTAAAACTCGAAATTACACCTCCTATACGAAACTCACACGCAATTTAAGTAAGAATCTACGAAGTAAACACTAAAGCGCGATGCTACACTCTCAAATACTATAATACGCCCGAAATTTATGAATTAAACAATGCAAGTACCCAAAAACACGCAAAGAAATTAAGAATTAAACTATGTAACAAATGAGTGAGCTAGGAGTATACGACTTGCTGCTGCAGCTGCTTATCCAACGGCGGCAGGGAGCACACTGGCTGTGACCAACCGACACTGACCGTTCAAAACAAAAACAGAAGACAGCTATAGTCCGCGTATATCGTACAAGTTTCTTTTATTTATTTTTTATGCAAAACTACTTTTCGAAACAGTACTCCCAAACTGCTTTCGAGATAGGATTTCGTCTCAGTATTTAAACACACCGCTGTTGACGGGACATGAGGTTTAAATGGTACATTCAAACAAAAATATGTCTTTGCTTGCTTTAATGCCGACGATTTGGTTGAGGGACCCACAATATGTCTGAGAATGTGGACACATAGGCAATGTTTGGAATACATTCCATGAAAAATCGCTGACGTCAAATGTACACGTGTATGTAGTCGTAGACAATATGGCGCTCTAGTTTTGCAGGGCTGATCCCGAAGGCTGGTTAGAATCTTAGTAGTGGAAGGACAGATCGTAGAGCGAAGACTAAGCTCACCAGAATTTGCACCAGTGTCCTGGGTTACTTCCTAGCCTCTCTGAAGTACGACATGGAGTGGGGCCACTGTTGTTAGATTAGGTATACCTTGTCCAAGCTCCATAATGCGGAGGTTCTGAGAATTGTAGAATTAATGAAAAAAGAAAACAATACACGTTTATAAAAGAAGAGATAAGGGAATTTTCCTTCCAGAGATCCTAAATGAAATGGTGCACATTCAAATAAATCTTAAAACATTTTAATCTACAGAGGTAATAAATTTTTATCACAATGCATTTAAATGTGTGATACACTTATGTAGTATGATAATGCTTATGATATTGTAGCCGTGAATCATCAAACAGAAAATCAGTTGACAACACTTACTTACATTGAGCGCATTACAGTACTGAAGATGTGCAAAAGTAAGAGTCTACTTAATACTACGTTATTTGGTATTATAAATGATATATGCTTCATTTAGTTCTATTAATAAATTCGTCAGTGTAGTCGAGGATATTGTCTCCTAATAAATCCTTTAGGCTACTTTTAAACTAAACTTAACAGTAGCTAATATTTTTGTCATTGCCGATCAGTTATTGAAAATGTCTGTCGACGCCTTTCTGGACCAAAGTAAGTAACTTCAGGTCCTCGTGAAGATTATTCTTATTTCTAGTACCGATTGCATGAACAGAGAGTTAGTTGGGAATAGGTAGGCGTTATTTGCGACAGAGTTATTTAAGAACTAAATGTATCGAGAAGGTGCACTTACTACGCCCCGTTTCTTGAAACAACGGCTGCAGAACTTTCTTGAGTACACAGCACAAATAATTCGAATCACACGCTTTTGAACACGGAAAACATTGCCTTCACTTTATTTTATGAGTTTGCGTCCTCTCCCCCCCCCCCCTCCTCCTCCCCGCCCCTAAAAAAATCCCATATGTCATCTTGGAATGAAAGTAGGCGAATTATGCTCGCTTCCTCCACATTGCTAATGTATATCCGTTTAGGCGCTTTATTCGTTCTGTGTTCGGCTCCCCCGCCCCCCTCCGCGCCTTCCACCCCAATACAATGTATTGTCAAGTACAAGCCCTCCATCACTGTTTTGAGTACTAGTAGTAGAGTGTTTGGAAAACCTCATCTGGTCACTCTACGGGCGCTGTGCAAGTGTAGTTGGATAGCGAGGCTGCCACACAGCGGAAGTCCAACCTACCCGATTCTCTTTCAGGACAGATTACCTACCCAGTGCCTATGAATCCCCTCTACTCTTTATTGACAACGGAGATGACAGGAAAAAGAAATGGTAAGGATGGGCTTGCCTACCTACCTGGCTTGGATGACGAGAATGGTCACCCAAATAAAAGCTACAAAAATCGAGTATATGCAACAGAGATGGACTTCTGCGAGGAGTCCTCCAGATTCAGAGCACGCAAACCTCCTCGACTGCAGGGACAGTGATTTTATTAAGGCATTCGATGCTGCCGGTAGAGAGAAACGGTGGAGAGTTAAGAGCAAAAGAGGATATCACAGTTAATAAACTTTAAAGAAGTGCAGTTTTAGACATAGACCACAAATGAAGTAGTTAGACAAGTGTACCGTATTTCACTCACACTTTTTCCATTTATTTAGATCACGCAGTCCTGAAACTGAAGGAGCCTTTCGACGGGCGAATTAAGATTAACAGAAACTCCCGCTTGAATTGTGTTTTATCTGCAGACACGCCACGCTGCTAGCGGGGAATGAAAATGACCTACAAAGGGAAAGGCATTTGTTAGGTATGCTTTGTGAAGAGTTTCGTTTGACAATTTCAGGAAAGGAAACATAATCAGAGTACACATAGGAAAACACCGCGTGAGGAGAAAAATTATTACTAATAATAGAATAATACCTCTCCACATATGAAGATTTAACCCAGCTGAGACTAGAAGTCAAGAAAGACAGAGGAAGCGGTAGGTGCTATAACAAGCAAAATAAAAAAGGCGTAATACTTGAAGCGAACACGATGGTGATGCTGTAATCCCAAGAATCAATGGGTCTTGCATATGGTTGTCATCACATTATTGACGTATATGACAGGAAACCGCTTATAAGTTCTGAACCACACATAGTGTGTTTTTTCAAAGAGTAGAGGAAGTTGTTGGTTAGGAACCATTATTAACGTCCATGGAATTGATAAACTACGAACAAAGCAGAATTGTCATCTGGTAATATTCCTAACGAAAGGTCATTAATACACACTAGCAAAAGTAAGGGCTGTGAGATAGAATCTTATGGGGTGCCATATGTACAAGTGATTAATCCCCAGTTGCATGATGGATAACAGTTTAATACATGATTCTGTCCTACTGACACCCTTTGTTTCCTGACGGAGAGATACGATCGGAGTGATTTTGCAGCATCTTCAGATACACAAAAATATTTTAATTGACTTAAAAAGATATTATGGCTCGAATGGCTCTGAGCACTATGGGACTCAACATCTTAGGTCATAAGTCCCCTAGGACTTAGAACTACTTAAACCTAACTAACCTAAGGACATCACACACACCCATGCCCGAGGCAGGATTCGAACCTGCGACCGCAGCAGTAAAAAGATATTATGGATCACACAGTCAACCACCTATTATAAATCACGGAATATACGAGAAACTTACAATCATAATCAGAAGACGCAGAAGAAGGGTACTGTAACCGTGTCCGAATCGTGGGTTTCTCCAGTACAGCTTCTCGCGTTATAAAGCTGCACCATACTCAAAAACTGTTGTTGTTCGTACGTTGCTTAGGGGAAATAAAATTGGCGACTTTCTTGACTCTATAAAAAAATATGCAAGCATTTGTTTTCAATCTCTTCTTTCCTTTCATTTCACACTTACCTATAATGACGCGACACGACACAACACAAACAGCCATCTCAGTCAAATGTGGAACAAACGATATATTTGATATAATCTAATGTATTATGTAATCGAATCAACAATATCACATGTCTCTATGAGATACTCTAAAGAGGCTTCGATATTATCCCAGGACTTCGGCGTAAAGTGTGGCGATCAAGTTCTCCTTGCAATACCAAGATTCGAACCAACAGTTTCCTGAATGAGTACTTCTGTACTGCCCTGGATGCAGTCACCTCGTAGCACTGCAACCAAGTGCCTCACGCATATTTCGGCTACCTGATTACATAAGTTTGAAACCATTTCTGTTACTACATGTTTTAATGAATCTCGTCTGTAATTAGTGTTTTTGGAAATTAAATGCTTAAGAAGAACTAAGAAATAATTATGTCAGGCTTTTGTAGTAACGCTGTGAATGTCATGGAAATTTATGTTACGTGAAACACAAAGAGTGTCTTTCGTGTGACAAATGCCTTTCCCTTTAAACGTCATCTTCATTCGAGTTTGGCGCGTAAATAACAAATATAGATTGTGCTAGAGATGTTATAATATGTGGCAAGGCTAAATATAAATGAGTGAGCATGAATATGGGGACAGTACAAGATCGAAAGAAGATCTTGGCCCAAATTTATTCAAGCTGCACACTAACGAAGAAGAGGCTATTGCCAACAATGGATTTCATAATAAGCGTTACATCGAAAAACAAGCAACTCATAGCAAAGTAAGATCCATTCAGAATTTTTGTAGCTGTGAAATAGGCATACTAGCTTAATAGTAATTTTTTTTGGAACATTAGAGTTTACTCAAAGCATAAACTTAATGTACCCAAGTTGTTATCGATTAGCAGGGCCCGATCCTCCTCACCATAACTTCCGACAAAGTCACGACTGAAAGAAATAGTTAAAAGAAAACATATTCAGTTAAATTTACAGTTCATTTTCAGTCAAGTAGTTATTGTCATAAAAAGCATAAGTAACGATAGTTGTTCACATAGTGTTGCACTACTGCTGCAGACAATCATTTCAAACTAGAAGTGATTTAAATGCAATTCACATTTCATTGACATAAGAATGCCGGCTCTCTTGTACTCAAAGTAATTTTATGATTTTATTTTGTGTTCTATAAATGATATTATGTGTATATGTCTACGTAACATTAGTATTGTCATGAATGAAAATTTTTACCGCGTCATTTGCAAATTATTCAATAAAGAACAGTAATTAAAATGGTCACTGTTATACAAACATTCAAACATGCGGCGCTACCGTGAGATACGTAATACAGTACAGTTTCCATGAAGTGTTGCTAGTCATTGCACGTTACTGGAGACTGTAACTGTAATTAATATCATTGCATCCCAAATTAATATATTCAGTGTTTCATTTTACGCGTTTTTTCTACGTCCAAGCTCGCGTGAGTGCATTTTATTCAGTTGTCGCATTACCATTCTCGCCCAGTATTTGCATATTTGGCTGATTTGAAAGTCGTTACAGTCATTTATCAGATTCATTCTTTGCTCGTTTCGGAACTGGCGACGGTTTTTATCCTACGACCTAAACTCATTAAAATAATTTTTGGTTTAGAAAATTGTGGGTAACTACATTGAATCTTTAACTTGTTAGCATTACATTGCGATCGATGTTGTACACAGCAAACACTCGTGCAATAACGATCAGGCTGTAGCTATCTACATTCTAATCAAAATAGCTGTAGTTTTTGGTGTTTTAAGACGCATCGTGTCGAAGATTTGTACCGCGTACAGGGAAAGAGTTTTCATCATCCGCAAAGCCACAACGCGGAAGGAAGTGTGTGTTAAGAGATCTGTTTCATTTGAAATGATTTCGACGAATAGTTAGAGGATAACAGCTGCAAAAGTCATTGTAGAACCGCATGTCGTATTCGAAGCCTTGTTTTCATCAATTACGGAACATAGGTACACCTGTCACAAGAACGTTTTATACACTGGAGAGTGTAAGTACGTTGCAGCCTCTAATGTACGCTTATTTAGTTATAATTTCGCAACAGATCTGAATGAGGCAATAGCATACCTCTTTCGCAAAGTTACATGTACTTTTTTAAGGGCGTGGGGCTGACATCCGAGTAAATACGTCTTTATTGCCGAAAGGGTTCTGAAACGGTAAATAAAAGGTGGGAGCAAACCGCCGAAACGAATACTGTAGGCCACTAAATTTCGAGGAATCTCGTGTACTTGTTAGGCAATCACTTACCTTCGGAAAGAAGAGATAAAAGTAAAGTTACCACGATGACGGGTTGTAACACCTCCGTTTTCATCCCGAACTGATCTGATCGAATAGCAGCCCAATATTCATTATTAACATGACCGTTAACCTAATGGGGCTGGTAATCGGAATTGACTGCTACGGAAGTTGTTACTTTCCAGTTCGTCCTGTTCAATACTATAATACTGAATGTATGGTAATAAGGAACACAAACACAGTTTTACTAATTACGAACTTATATTCTTCTCAAAACACAAAAAAGGAGACAGGCACTGCCTTCGTCATACATATCTAATGACGGCTAATCTCAGCAGAGGCTTTCTTCATTTGCCATTATCGTCACACGCTAATCCATCACTGCATCCAACACTGCAATCCAAGGTTAGGCCGGCGCGGTAGACGCGAAAGTAAACATCGGCACTAGTAACGTCACTGATCACTTTTATAAAGATACTTCATCACTCTCCCGGTATTTATTTATTATTTAGGGGTCTAACCACGGCGATGGAGACACCCTTCTCGGTTAAAAACCCTGTATTCCAATAATGGCCTCCACACACACACACCATTCCCGCCAACCACTCTGGCGCATCTCGACTCTCGCTCTCGCAACACGTCACAATCGATTGTTCGCCTTATCGACCTGTGCCGAGTGCAACGTTGTAGTAAGGGCCTACGGACCCCTTACAGGGTACGAAGTTACATCAACTTGGGTGCCAGCAGCAACCGAAGCAATGACGACCAGTAAGTCTAAGCAATCAGATGCAGACATAAGCGTTTTTGCAATGGCTCTCTCCTACTATACACAGTGGCAGCACGTGACATACAGGCAATAACGGTCGTTCTCCTGGATGATAGGGGCCGAGCCGTCAACAGCCTCTGAGGGGCATTAAATAAGAATAGGAAGCTCCTGTCGTCAAATGTCTTACCAAAAACGTGAAGGACCTTACTGCACTAAGGCAGGCGCTCACTATGCTGAACGCAGCGCAGAGCCGGGGGTACAACGTGTGAATGGAGAGCAGAAAACGACCGGCTAAGCAGGTCGGCAGGTCGGCCAGGCACGGGAAGAAGTTGACGGAACGCGTGATGGGCGGACTTGTTTGGCCGATCCGTTTTCACTCTCCATCCACGTGCTGTACCCCCGGCTCTGCGCTGCGTTCAGCATAGTGAGCGCCTGCCTCAGTGCAGTAAGGTCCTTCACGTATTCGGTAAGACATTTGACGACAGGAGCTTCCTATTCTAATTTCCCTCAGTGGCAACTGACGGATGAAGCTTATCTTATTACATTTCCACATAACATTATGATGCACTACAGGGCCGAAACACATAATTGTTGTTAATGAAAGCAACTTTGCAACTGTTTTCATTCACATACTTAAATGGGATTGTAAGGTGTCAGGCAAATCCAACACCTTCCATGAAAACCCTGACATGATAAGCAAATCCAGTAGTATGTCACATAGCTCCGAATAAATCGTGACATTAAACTAACCAAAGTAATACGAGTAACGAGTGAGCAAATGGAATACCACAGACTAACACAAGAATGCCTAAATGCATGTCATACCTTCCCACCGTGAGACAGACGCAGTTCCAAAGGGAGAAACCAGAACAGAAGCCGAGAGCAGAACCGTGTTAAGCTAGAAGGCCCTACGATAGGGGACGGACACCCACGTCGCCAGCTAACTGCTAGGACCCCCCCCCCCCCAGCCCATGTTAAAAGCTAGAGCCGTCCAGAAGAACAGTATAGATCTTACGATAACACAAAAAGGGCTACCCCAGCCGCAAGTTTTAGCGTGAGACTTTTTCGCATCTCTGCTACGTCAGGACCACCCCCCAGCCCATGTTAAAAGATAGAGCCCTCCAGAAGAACAGTATAGATCTTACGATAACGCTAAAAGGGCCACACCAGCTGCAAGTTTTAGCGTGAGACTTTTTCGCGTCTCTGTTACGTTGCAAACTTTAAAAACATTGCCCCACCACGAAAAGTATAATGTTTCTCATTGGATAGACAGAATTTTTGTAGGCAGAGCTTAAGGTTAACATTGAGACCCTGATTGGTCAGATGAAAACACAGCCAGATAGTTTTTTTTAAAAACAACTTCGGTAAATTGTAGTAAGGAGAAGTTAGGAGAGAGCTGCTTCCGAGGCGGCGAGGTGAGTGGAGCTGTGTTGCCCGCCGCCCCCTGACGAACACCGACAAGGTAATGAACGCACGCGATGCCGCATTTTTGAGCGCATAACGCTTCACTCAGAACTGCAGAAGTCTTATCTGTTACATCCCCTTGTTACATAATACTAGTGTCGATCGTCAATTGAAGCTCATGGTATTCACATTTGCTACGTAAGTTAAAATCTGAAACGCGATGATTTTTCTGTTATATAATTATTGAGAAGCCACATCAGCCACTGTAATTTTCGACAAGTTAGATAAGTAATTAAAGATAATTGAGGGTCACTCTAGATCATTTTGATAGTTTTCTCTTTTGTGAAACTTAATTTAAACCTAGATTATAGATATGATATGGCATAGGTCATCCTTCGATCCATTGTAGAACTTGGAAACCCACTCAGGGAATATTCGTTCACATTTTTGTTGAATGCAGTTGGTTTTTATCATCCCGTATTAAAATATTTCCTTTTATCAATAGTGCAATTTATAAACAATGTTTTGTGAGTAGAATAAAATTTCCAATGGTAAACTTAACTGCTTTTTCGACGTTATTTTACCAGCTAACTAAAAATAGGAAAGCCTTGAACCCCTTCCACTAAATTTAGTTAGTATTAAGATTCTTTTACAAGGAGTGCAGTGGAGCTGATGCTGAAATCATTAAGTATTTGGTTATATCATCGCTAGTCTCACTGAACTCTTCTGAACTCTACATGTCATGTGTGGTTTGGCGTCTCCTTACCAGCAACAGGTCCCAGGTTCAAACTAGTCAATTCCCTAAAAAACACACTCAGAGCGTCGTTGCGCGAAAGTGGTAGGGAGACACAACATAGAACAACAGACACCACGCAGAATGTTAGAGGATTCATACAATAATAACTGATAAATGAAATCATTTGCAATCAGGGCTGAAACTTGGACCTATGGTAGGATTATAGACCAAAAATGTTGCATTCATCTAGGACAATACAGAAAGCCACTTCAAACTATTCTCCAGGTGAGAGTCGCATTCTCCGTTAAAGTATAACGTGGTTAATCTTACTTTTGATGTAACGTCAGACAGTCTCTGGTTAGCGACATTTTTGTCTACAGCTGCAGTTCTCGCTAAATGCCAATAAGCGCAGCTAGCAACGGCTGGAGCAAAGCCTTGCGAGAGGTGCGAAAGCTACCATTGTACGTCGCCACCACCAGGTAATAAGTTTTCCCACTGAGAAACTTTCGCAAACCGGGGAATTAACGTCAGCGTTAATGAAGTATGGTTCAGCTCCGCGGCATTGCACAGAAGCATTCTGCGGGTACAAGTAACCAGTGCTCCTGGAATGCCAGTAGCGGTGTTGGCGAGATCTGGACAAGATGCATATCACCAGAACATTTTTCTTCTCGTATCTCATGTGAAACTACTGCTACCATTTTCAGAATCTTTTACATTCATTGAAATGTGACCGTAAATCAAATTCACATAAACTGGTTTCTTCTAGATTCTTTTGCTTGGAGCAATAAATTCTGCGTAACGCGTTTCGTCATGTTTCATCAGTAAGATTCGTTTTTAATTATTGCCTAACCATCAGAGACATGTGTGACGATTGTAATGTGTCAATGATACGTTTGTATACTAAAACGTTTTTCCTTCACTGTCATATACAGTATGTACCTGAGGAATATGGTGATACAATGACAGCATGTTAAAGTTCAGCTCACACAGGCATTGGACAAAAATATGGACACACTGCGAGAAACGCACGCCTGTACGTAAATGCAGGTGCTGCCCAAGCCTGCAGCTTGGGCTGACCACGAACGGCACCTGTCCAGTGTCCTCAATACCTTGCAAATGTCTGATGTGGTCAGAACAGTGTTATGTGTAGTTGTGAGTACATTATGTGATCACCGAAGTTAGGCGCTCTCGGGCTGGGCTAGCGCTTGGATGGGTGACCATCCGGTCTGGCAAGAGAGGGTCCAATCAGCCCTTGTGAGGCAAACTGAGGTGCTGCCCGGTTGCGAAATAGCGGCTCCGGTCTCGTAAACTGACATACGGTCTGGAGAGCGGCGTGCTGACCACATGCCCCTCCATATCCGCATCCAGTGACGCCTGTGGGCTGATGATGACACGGCGGCCGGTCGGTACCGTTGTGCCCTCATGGCCTGTTCGGGAGGAGTTCAAGTTTAGTTTAGAGAACATTATGTCGGAGCTAAGTGAATTCGAAAGTGGGTAAATCGTTGGTGCTATTATGGTGTGTACTTGCGTACGCAAGGTAGCAGAAGTGTTTGGTGTTTGAAGAGTCATCACATCGAAGATTTATACTGCATACAGAGAAAACGGTAAAACATCATCCACCAAGTCACAACGCGGAAGGAAATGTGTGTTCAGTGGTCATTCAAGAGGATTGTGGTGAGAAGCTAGAGGACGACAGCTGCAGAAGTCACTCCAGAACTGAATGTCTCACTCAAGAACGCTGCAGCAACAAAACAACACGAAGTAAGTTCTATATGCAAGGAATTGCAGGGAAAGCTGGAATTTCTAAACCAGCCATAAGGCCCGCCGTGGTGGCCGAGCGGTTCTAGGCGCTACAGTCTGGAACCGCGCTACCGCTACGGTCGCAGGTTCGAATCCTGCTTCATACACTGGTGTGTGTGATGTCCTTAGGTTAGTTCTGTTTAAGTAGTTCTAAGTTCTAGGGGACTGATGACCTCAGAAGTTAAGTCCCATAGTGCTCAGAGCCATTTGAACCACTGAACCAGTCATGAGTGATGCAAATCACCCTAACAGGGGAACGTGAAGCCGAAGCCATAATAGCTGCGCTATGGAGTAATGGAAGAAAGTCATTCGGTCGGATGAGTCTTTTTGTACACTGTTCTAGCCGAATGTACCGGGTCGTTAGAGTGGAGCTACTCACAGAGGTCTAATGTGAGCTGTAATTATCGTGTGGCAGCGAACCTTGGTAGATAGTGTAATGAGTTACGGCGGAACACATCCACAACGGAAAAAATTGGACCCAATTTTGGCCACAGCGTATAAATCTGGAACTGTGAATAGAAACGTCTCCATGTGTAATGGATTACGAACGGGACATGGGCAGAAACGGGCCAAACATGTGAGAAAGGCATAATGTTGATTTTATAACTAACCGCTGACCACACAGTTCGTTCAGCGTGAACACCGGAGACGTCGACGAGATGCTTCATCCGTAAAACGGCGTGATCAACAGCTGCTCGCAGCAGTCCCGGCGGCATCTGAGCAACGTCTTTCTGCACACCTGCGCTAAACAGATCGCACGTGTGCAGCGTGGTCTGAGGCGCCTCGCCACGGTTCACGCGGCTGCCACCGTCGGAGGTTCGAGTCCTCCCTCGGAAATGGCTGTGTGTATTGTCCCCAGCGTGAGATATTTCAGTTAGAGTAAGCAGTGTGTAGATCTAGGGACCGATGACCTCAACCGTTTGATCCCATAGGAACTTCCACCACCATCGAACGTGTCCTTACTAAAGGTAGTTCTTCTAGATACCCCCAGAGTAAAAAGGCGAATTCAGATCGGGTGGTCTTGCAGGCCATAGATCTAGAATACCCCTAGAGATAACACATCCTTGGAAGATTGTGTTAATCATAGCTTTCACCAGGAGAGTGACATGAAATGTGGCCCCACATGGTTTTAAAAATGGTTTCCACACAGTTGCTCTCTTCTAAAACAGCAATCAAATACTGTACAAGAAGGTCGCGATAGAGTGCAGACGTCACGCTACAGCCGACGGGCGTTCTTACACTACTGGCCATTAAAATTGCTACACCACGAAGATGACGTGTACAGACGCGATATTTAACCGACAGGAAGAAGATGCAGTGATATGCAAATGATCAGCTTTTCAGAGCATTGACACAAGGTTGGCGCCGGTGGCGACACCTACAACGTGCTGACATGAGGAAAGTTTCCAACCGATTTCTCATACACAAACAGAAGTTGACCGGCGTTGCCTGGTGAAACGTTGTTGTGATGGCTCGTGTAAGGAGGAGAAATGCGTACCATCACGTTTCCAACTTTGATAAAGGTCGGATTGTAGCCTGTCGCGATTGCGGTTTATCGTATCGCAACATTGCTGCTCGCGTTGGTAGAGATCCAATGACTGTTAGCATAATATCGAATCGGTGGGTTCAGGAGGGTAATACGGAACGCCTTGCTGGATCCCAACCGTCTCGTATCACTAGCAGTCGAGGTGACAGGCATCTTATCCGCATGGCTGTAACGGATCGTGCAGCCACGTCTCGATCCCAGAGTGAACAGATGGGGAGTTTTGGAAGACAACAACCATCTGCACGAACAGTTCGACGACGTTTGCAGCAGCATAGACTATCAGCTCGGAGACCATGGCTGCGGTTACCCTTGACGCTGCATCACAGACAGGAGCGCCTGCGATGGTGTACTCGACGACGAACCGGGGTGCACGAATGGCAAAACTTCATTTTTTCGGATGAATCCAGGTTCTGTTTACAGCATCATGATGGTCGTATCCGTGTTTGGTGACATCGCGGTGAACGAACATTGGAAGCGTGTATTCGTCATCGCCATAGTGGCATATCAACTGTCGTGCTGGTATGGGGTGACATTGGTTACACGTCTTGGGCACCTCTTGTCCGCAATGACGGCACTTTGAACAGTGGACGTTACATTTCAGATGTGTTTCGACCCGTGGCTCTACCCCTCATTCCATCCCTGCGAAACCCTACATTTCAGCAAGATAATGCACGACCGTATGTTGCAGGTCCTGTACGGGCCTTTCTGGATACAGAAAATGTTCGACTGCTGCCCTGGCCAGCAGATTCTCCAGATCTCTCACCAATTGAAAACGTCTGGTTAATGGTGGCCGAGCAATTGGCTCGTCACAATACGCCAGTCACTACTCTTGTTGAACTGTGGTATCGTGTTGAAGCTGCATGGGCAGCTGTACCTGTACAAGCCAAGCTCTGTTTGACTTAATGCCCAGGAGTATCAAGGCCGTTATTACGGACAAAGGTGGTTGTTGTGGGTACTGATTTCTCAGAATCTATGCACCCAAATTGCGTGAAAATGTAATCACAATCTGAGCACTATGGGACTTAACATCTGAGGTCATCATTCCCCTAGAAGTTAGAACTACTTAAACCTAACTAACCTAAGGGTATCACACACATCCATGCCCGAGGCAGGATTCGAACCTGCGACCGTAGCGGTCACGCGGTTGCAGACTGAAGCGCCTAGAACCGTCGGCCACACCGGCCGGCGAGGTTTTAATTGCTAATTGCTGCACTCTCTGGATTTTGTACGGGTACCAGTGTAAAACAGCGCCCAAAACTTCCCGTACTGCTGACAACGGGATGGACAATTCTCGTGACACTGGCTGGTCCACGTTCTGCATGGTCAGGTACAGCAACAGAAACCTCGGCATTAACCTCCACCGCGACAGGACGCCTTCCTCTTGCCACACCAGGTGTACCCGTTTTTTCCAACATTATTATTATCTTCTTGAAACCATTTAATGACATCGGGTCTCTTCTCAGACCTTTCAGTTGGCGATACTCTCTGAATGCAGCACTGTAATGGCGGTCGTTCACGAAACACAGTTTCACTAACAGCACACCGTCTCTCTTCTCTACAGCCATACTGTTCATTCCGCGTTGTGACTTGTCAGAAGACAGCGTGGATGCCACACCGTCGTACAAACATTGTACAGGGTGAGATTTGCTCCTGGTGGCTGAAATCGGAACTAATTCTTTCCAGCGTGAATCTGTGCCGCATTAACACATCCACCAAATTTCGTTTCCATATGACAATTACAGCTCACGTTGGATCTCCGGTAGTAGTTGCACTTTGGTTATACCCACCCCGTACACGAGTGAAACGTGGCGGGCTTCCGGCGACGATTTGGGCAGCCTCATTGTGGTATTCCACAGTTGCTCTAAGAATTATTATCACTATTATTGCGTATTAGGCCATGGCCTTGCCGCAGTGGATACACCGGTTCCCGTGAGATCATCGCAGTTAAGCGCTGTCGGGCGTGGTCGGCACTTGGATGGGTAACCATCTAGGCCGCCGTGCGCTGTTGCCATTTTTCGGGGTGCACTCAGCCTCGTGATGCCAATTGAGGAGCTGTTCATCCATTGACGGTGCGTCATGTTTTATTGTCCTGTCATCGTTTTATTCACTCTCGTGTTGTCCTGTGTGTGCCGTCTACCCTACAGGAAATTTTAGCTGATGACGCTCGAGCAGCTGCTCGTGTCCTTCGTTTTATTACACTGACGGACTTGTCCAAAGAGATCTAACTCTTTCATTTTGTTTCTCTGCGTCCTTGTAAGTACTTTCTGATGTTGCCCCCTTGCGTTATTCTACGCTATTAGTGCACTAACGTTTGTGACTGGACGCTAATGACCTTAGTAGTCGAGCGCCCTAAACAAAAAAAAAATCAACCGAATAGTAGCGGCTTCGGTCAAGAATACCATAACAACGACCGGGAGAGCGGTGTGCTGACCCCACGCCCCTCCTATCCACATCCTCCACTGAGGATGACTCGGCGGTCGGATGGTCCCGGTAGGCCACTCGTGGCCTGAAGATGGAGTGCCTTTTTTTACTGTTATTACTTTATTATGAGACAATTAACATGTGTAACGTCCCATTAAGGTTTCTCTTCGTGAAAATGTCAACTCTAGGTTGCTTGGTATTCCCCTCTTTCCATTTAATTCGTTTTTTCTTTCTTTTTTATTTTATTACTTTACTCTCTACACCAAATTCCACAGTCAGGTCACCAGTTATAACGATATGTCATTGACCTATTGTAATTTAATTGTGCCAATGTACAGCTGTATGATCTTCGTTATGTAAATAATCAGACTCGTGTATCGAATTTGTATGTTCAGCGCATTCTTCTTGTGTCTAGCTCCCCCTCTTCCTTTCATTTTTCCTCTCTCCCTCTCCAACCTCTATCGCTCTTCGCTTGCCTCACGCCTCTTCCCCTTTTCTTGTTTCTCTCTCTTCCCCCCTTCCTCACACATGTTGCTATTTATTGACACACGACTGTGAAGAGACTGGTTTCTGTTTGATACAGTACATTTTGATTCTATTCAGTTCTTAAAAGTGGCTCATAATCACTTATGTAGGAAGCCTGAGTTATCTTGCAACACGTGCAACAATAGAGAATCCTATAACGTCAATAATATAAAACGATTGCCAAGGCGGTTCCTTAGAAATTTCCCAATCTATCTTTATACGTACTAGCACTCATTCGCTAATGCTCTCGACGTCAACGAACAGTTCAACCAACGCTTATCCTCTTTTCCTTTAAAGGAAACAGACATGAAACCACCATGTGACCAGTGGGTTATATTCTGAGCTACATCTTATGAGTTACATGAAGTACTTATCAGCTTTGCCGCAACACTTAGCAAAAACAGATAAATATATAGAAGAAAATAATCTATTTAACATTCGAAACATTACACGGCTGCATCCGGCGTCACCTTACGGCTGCAAACCTTACGACCACGGTGTTTCCTTCATAACAATTCCCCGTTGTCGTTTATTTTCCTATTGTCATCATGTCACTTTATTTCAGATGCTGTAATAAGTTTAGAAATTATTAATTAGTTGCTGTCTCAGGGACGTGGAGAACGCTGTCACGAGACTAGATGTCTTAGTAAACAGTTTTATGGACTACATGAATCACGACGCCCCAGCCCGAAAGTTTCAGCTCAAATTCATACGAATTCTATTGTAATTCGTATGAACTGATGTTTTGTTATCAAAGCTTTCGTAGATAAAGTGCAGCTTTCCAGATTCGATACATTTCGTTTGCAATGTAGAGTGTTCGATCAATTTGATTGCTGCACTATATATGGTAATGCATGTAACTCCTAGTTACTCGCACTACTACACTTATTTCAGTTCTAAATCTACACGATGTTCCACAATTCCTATTACCTGCATCTAGGGGTTGTAGATGGGCTTGTAGACAAAGTTTTGATAAGGAACCCACGTCTGGAAATGTACCATTTTGATTTAAAGTAAGTTTGAAGATCAAGTCACTTTGAAATCTCTAGCTTTCCGGTACGGTGCCTTACAGTAGAGCTGGAGAGTGCATATTTCGAGAACGTTTTGGAAAAAGGGCACAGATCATCCCCGTTTTCAAGAAGGAACGTCGAAGAGATGTGCAGAACTCTAGACCTATATCTCTAACGTCGATCAGTTGTACAATTTTGGAACACGTGTTATGTTCGAGTATAATGACTTTTCTGGAGACTAGAAATCTACTCTGTAGGAGTCAGCATGGGTTTCGAAAAAGACGATCGTGTGAAACCCAGCTCGCGCTGTTCGTCCACGAGACCCAGAGGGCTATAGACACGGGTTCCCGGATAGATGCCGTGTTTCGTGACTTCCGCAAGGCGTTCGATACAGCTCCCCACAGTCGTTTGATGAACAAAGTAAGAGCATATGGACTATCAGACCAATTGTGTGATTGGATTGAAGACTTTCTAGATAACAGAACGCAACATGTCATTCTCAATGGAGAAAAGTCTTCCGAAGTAAGAGTGCTTTCAGGTGTGCCGCAGGGGAGTGTCATAGGACCGTTGCTATTCACAATATATATAAATGACCTTGTGGATAACATCGGAAGTTCACTGAGGCTTTTTGTGGATGATGCTGCAGTATATCGAGAGGTTGTAGCAATGGAAAATTGTACTGAAATGCAGGAGGATCTACAACGAATTGACGCATGGTGCAGGGAATGGCAATTGAACCTCAATCCAGACAAGTGTAATGTGCTGCGAATACATAGAAAGGAAGAATCTTCATGAGTTAGCTACAATATAGCAGGTCAGCAAATGGAAGCAGTTAATTCCATAAATTATCTGGGAGTAGGCATTAGGAAAGATTTAAAATGGAATGAGCATACAAAATTAATCGTCGGTAAAGCAGACGTCAGACTGAGTTTCATTGGAAAAAACTTAAGGAAATACAATCCGAAAACAAAGGAAGTAGGTTACAGTACGCTTGTTCGCCTACTGCTTGAATACTGCTCACCTGTATGGTATCCGTACCAGATACGTTTGATAGAAGAGATAGAGAAGATCCAACGGAGAGCAGCGTGCTTCGTTACAGGATCATTTAGCAATCGCGAAAGCGTTACTGAGATGATAGATAAACTCCAGTGGAAGACTCTGCAGGAGAGACGCTCAGTAGCTCGGTACGGGCTTTGTTGAGGTTTCGAGAACACACCTTCACCGAGGAGTCGAGCAGTATATTGCTCCCTCCTAGGTATATCTCGCGAAGAGACTATGAGGATAAAATCAGAGAGATTAGAGCCCACACAGAGGCATACCGACAATCTTTCTTTCCACGAACAATACGAGACTGGAATAAAAGGGAGAACCGATAGAGGTACTCAAAGTACCCTCCGCCACACACCGTCAGGTGGCTTGTGGAGTATGGATGTAGATGTAAATGTAGTATCTACCACTGGAGTCTGTTGATAATCTCGATAATTTTCTCGCACAGAACGAACTATGCCATGAAGAAATGCGCCGCTCTTCGTTGGATCTTGTCTATCTCTTCCTGCAGGTCGCTACAGTCTCTTGCCGTTGCTGCCTTCTTATGAACAAGAATACCAGCTACGAGCAGGCTCATAGAGCTTCCGACGTTGTCCACCAGATCATCTATGCACAGTGCAAACAGTAAGTGTCTTTATCAATTGTCAAGGACAACGTGTTGAACTCCATTGGCAAGGATATCCTGAAAGCAGTCACACCTGTGTCTCGATACTACTCACTGTCAGAGAGCTCGTCTCTTTTCACTAAACCACATTGCGGAACTGTATGAAATGCATTCCTGAGTCAGGGGACACGGCGTCAAGTCGGGCGCCTGGACGAACAGAGCAAGATGAGTTTCTCAAGACCCTTTGCGGAATCCATGTTGATTTTTGTAGAAGAGATTGTCTTTCTCCAAGTACGACATAATACGTCACTATCAAACATTTCTAGCACTCTGTATAAGACTAACGTCAGCGATATAGGCCTATAATTATATCGATCTGTTCTACTGTCATTTTTGAAAATGATAATGGCCGGCACTCTTTTCCATTTGCTAGGTATCCTTCGTTGCTTCAGCGACCTACGATAAACAGCTGATGAAAGGGAAGTAAGCTTTTTCTCTTAATCGGTATAGAATCTTGAAAGTATCTTGTCTGGTCCTCCGAATTACTCCACGACGGAGTAGTAGGGTATTCCCTGTAAGCTTTCAGCATCAAGTTTGTATGAAATCACGAGCTTTCGACGACTACCTCCATCCTCGAGGAGGGTCTACGCCAGACAGTTGTAAAACTAGCGAGGCTCCAACATTTACATCAAATGGGTGCCATCTGATTGGCTGGAATGTGTCATGATGACATCACAGAGATGGTGCGTACTGAGGTAGCGCTCTCTAAGCCCATTGCTTATGTTTGCCATCTCTTCCAGCGCTGCTTGCAGCAGGTTCATTAGCATCAGGCGCTAAACTACGGGCTAATACTAACCAGCCAAACATAGGGATTGCGCCCTTCCACAATCCTCGACATGCATCAATCCCTGATCTGACCCACCCTCTACTATGCAGATGTGGGCCGAATTTCTGTTCCTTCCTCCTTTTATCACGGCCTACAGATCCTCATACGCACTATGCCTAGTCTTTCGAATTGGCTTATCCTCCCCCACCCGAATTTTCCCCCAACTCATAAAATTCCTCACCCTACTCTTCCATCATTGAACACCACCGAGTATCCTACGTTACTTGTAAACTTGACACTACCCAGCCACTAGTTTCCCACCGACTGGCTGCCCCTCGTACTCTGGGTGCGTTTACTACCACATTCACCCAACGCTACACCTCCACGCTCTCCGTGTCCTCTCCCACCAAACCTTAAATCACACTCTCTTATCCAAAAACGAAATCTGCCCTAATATATACCCGTCCTGTCAGATCTAAAAGGACCCACCCTACCTCCTCCAAGTCACGACTCCTTTCCTTCCCACTCCTCTTCACCAACATCCTAAGGTTTGGTCCAAAACAGCATCCTTCTTCACTCTCCCAAATCCCTCTGCCAAACGCACACTCACAGAAACACACATTTACGCACTACAACTGCTCTGCTTCCAACATAGCGCTCTTCCTGGAAGTCTTGACCAACTTATCACTTCGCTCGTGTATGTCTCTGTCTTAATCAAGCACATCAGCTCTTCTTTTTTTTAGCGTATGCAATTGTAACTTAGCATTAAGAAAACAGTCTTAATCGCATTTTTTATTTATTCAGTGCCGACCGGTTTCAGCCCATCGCAGGGGCCATGTTCAGGGCGAACATATGGTCGTCTGGTAGTAGCGTCACGTCTACCAAGGTGTGGCAGTCTCCTCATTCCTTACCTTATCAGTCCACCTAATTTTCAGGATTCACTGTAGCACCACATCTCAAATGCCTCGATTCTCTTCTGTTCCGGTTTTGCCAAAGATCATTTTTAACTACCATACAGTGCTGTGTTCCAAACGCACATTCTCAGAATTTTCCTCCTCAAATTGATACTAGTAGACTCCTATTGCCCAGGAATGCCTTTTTTGCCAGTGCTAGTCTGCTTTTGATGTCGTCCTTGCTCCTTCCTTCATCGGTTATTTTGCTGCCTAGGTAGTCGATTTATTTAACTTCATCTACTTTGTGTCCATCAATCCTGATGTTAAGTTTCTCGCTGTTCTCATTTCTGCTACTTCTCATCACTTTCGTCTTTCTTCGATTTACTCTCATTCCATATTCTGCACTCATTACACTGTTCATTCCATTTAGCACATCACGTAATTCTTCTTCACTTTCACTCAGGATAGCAATTTCATCGGCGAATCGTATCATTGATATCCTTTCACGTTGAATTTTAATTCCACTCCTGAACCTTTCTGTTATTTCCATCATTACTTCTTCGATGTACGGATTGAACAGTAGGAGCGAAAGTTTACATTCCTCTCTTACACCGTTTTCAATCAGAGCTCTTCGTTTGTGGTCGTCCACTCTTATTATTCCCTCTTGGCTCTTGTGCATGTTGTATATTACCCGTCTCTCCCTATAGCTTACGGCGGTTTTTCTCAAAATTTCGAACATCTTCCACCAGTCTCACTGTCCATCGCCTTTTCCAGGTTGACAAATCCTACGAACGTGTCTTGAGTCTTCTTTAGTGTTGCTTCCACCATCAATCGTAACGTTAGAATTGCCTCTCTGGTGCGTCTACCTTTTCTAAAGCCAAACTGATCGTCGTCCAACACATTCTCAATTTCCTTTTCCGCACTTCTCTATATTATTCTTGTCAGCATCTTGGATGCATGGTCTGTTCAGCTGATTAGGCGATAATTCTCGCACTTGTCAGCTCTTTCAGTCTTCGGAATTGTGTGGATGATATTTTTCCGAAAGTCGGCTGGTATATTGCCACAGTGATACATTCTACACACCAGCTTGAATAGTCGTTTTGTTACTGCTTCCCCCAATGATTTTAGAAATTTTGTTGGAATTTCACTATCCCTTCTTCCTTATTTGATATTAATTTCTGCAAATCTCTCTTAAATTCTAACACTTGATCCCCTATCTATTCTAAATCTTCTCCTGTTTCTTCTTCTATCACACCAGACAAATCTTCCCCCTCATACAGCCCTGGAATATGTTGTTTCCACCTCACCGCTCTCTCCGCTGTATATAACAGTGGAATTCCCGTTGCACTCTTAATGTTGCCACCCTTGTTTTTAATGTCACCAAAGCTTATTTTGACTTTATGATTAGTCAGTCCTTCCGACACTCATTACTTTTTCGATTTCTTCGCATTTTTCACGAAGTCATATCGTTTTAGCTTCCCTGCACTTCATGGTTATGTCATTCAGCGACTTTTATTTCTGTATCCCTGAATGTCCCTTAACATTTTTGTACTTCCCTCTTTCATCGATCAATTGCAGTATTCATTGTTAGCCATGGTTTCTTCGCAGTCCCAACTTCTGTGATTGCCCTTTTTCGAAATGTCCATTCCTCTTCAACTGTTCTGCCTACTAAGCTATTCTTTATTGCTATATTTATAGCCTTAGAGAACTTCAAGCATATCACGTCATCCCCTTGTATTTCTGGATCTCATTACTTTGTGTATAGATTCTTCTTGACTAATCCCTCTGAACTTCAGCCAACTCCTCATCACTACTACCAGGGTCTCCTATTTTTTTATAAGTACATAGACCTGTTTATTTCTACAATGGTTCACACCAGTTTACAGTTTGAACATTTAGCTATTTTTTGACATAATTACCATTACTGTCGATGCATTTTTGTAGACGCTGCGGCAGTTTTTGTATGCCCATGTCATATCAGCTCGCCGTCATGCTGTTCAGAAAGTTATGAACTTCTTCTTTCACCTCGTCGTCTGAGCTGAATCGCTTTCCGGCCAAATGTTCTTTTAACCCAGGGAACAGGTGACAGTCACTGGGCGCCACGTCAGGACTATCGCGTGGGTGGGTGATTATGTTCCACTGAAACTGGTGCAGGAGAGCAACGGTTTGCCAAGCGATGTGTGGGCGAGCGTTGTCATGGAGAATGTGTACGCCCTTGCTCAACATTCCTCTTCTCCGGTTCTGAATTGCCCGTTTGAGTTTCTTCAGAGTCTCACAGTACCTGTCAGCGTTAATTGTGGTGCCCGCGATTCAGCTCCGACGACGAGGTGAAAGAAGAGGTTCATAACTTTCTGAACAGCATGGCGGCGAGTTGGTATGACATGGGCATAAGAAACTGCCACAGCGGCTACAAAAATGGTGATTATGTCGAAAAATAGCTAAATGTTCAAGCTGTAAACTGATGTAAACCATTGTAGAAATAAACAGGTCTATGTACTTATAAAATAAATAGGAGACCTTACTTTTGGGATTACCCTCGCACATTTTGATCTGAGTCTATATCTGCTAATGAGTATACGCTATAATCCATTATCTGATTTCGGAATCTCTGTCTGACCATGACATAATCTAACTGAAATCGTCGTGTATCACCCAGTCTTTTCCAAGTATGCCTTCTCCTCTTGCCACTCGCTATTACTGACTGAAATTTATTACAGAATTCAGTTGGCATTTCTACTCACTCAGTCCTTGTCCCAAGCCCATATTCTCCTGTAACCTTTTTTTGTACTCATTCCCCTACAACTGCATTCCAGTCCCCATGACTATTGGGTTTTCATCTCCCTTTATGTGTTGTGTTACCCTCTTCATCTTCAGCTTGCGAAGTCAGCATGTATACCTGAACTATCGTTGTCGGTATTGGTTTGCTGTCGGTTTCGATAAGAACACGCCTGACACTGAATTGTTCACAGTAGCACGTTCTGTGCCCTACCTTCCAACTCGTAACGAATCCTAGTGCCGTTATACCGTTTTCTGCTGCTGTTCATATTACCCTACACTCATATGACCAGAAATCCTTATCTTCTTTCCATTTCACTTCACTGACTCCTAGTATATCCAGACTGAGCCTTTGCATTTCCCTCTCCAGATTTTCTAGCTTCTCTACCAGGTTTAAGCTTCTGACATTCCACGCCCCGACTAGTAGAACGTTATCCTTTCCTTGATTATTCAATCTTTTTGTCATGGTCATCTCCCGCTTGGCAGGCCCCTACTGGAGATCCGAATGGGGGACTATTCCGGAATCTTTTGGCAATGGGGAGATCATCATGACACTTTTTCAATTAGATGCCTCATGTCCTGTGGATAAACATGTGTCTTTAATGCAGTGGTTTGCATAGTCTCCTGTGTCTTCATGCCGTCGGTCACGTAGACCATTTTTACGATTATTTCATCGATATGATGTGGAACAAGTCAGATAACATATATATACACACATGAATAGTGTTAATATTACTGAAATTTTTAGTTCTACAGAAGCAACTACATTTAGAGATACTTTTTTTTCAAAAAATGGTTCAAATGTCTCTAAGCACTATGGGACATAACATGTGAGGTCATCAGTTCCCTAGAACTTAGAACTACTTAAACTTAACTAACCTAAGGACATCACGCACATCCATGCCCGAGGCAGGATTCGAACCTGCGACCGTAGCGGTCGCGCGGTTACAGACTGAAGCGCCTAGAACCGCTCAGCCACACCGGCCGGCTTTTTTTATCAGTTCTGAAACAGAAACTCGTCCATGGAATAGAAGGAGTTGTCCAAAAGAAATGATTTTAAGCTAGTTTTAAAACTTGATCCGCTACCTGCCAGACACTTTATGTTGTTGGGCAATGATCAAAGATTTTTGTTGCTGAATAATGTAATCCTTTTTGAGCAACTGACAGCTTCAGTAATGGAAAGGAAAGGTCATTTTTCCCTCTAGTGTTGTACGTATGAATATCACTGTTCTTCACCAACTGAGGTGGATTATTTGTAACGAATTCCATTAGCGAATATATGTACTCTGATGGTGAAGTTAAAATACCTAACTCCATGAATAGGTGCCTACATGACGTCATTGGGTGAACCCCACTAATTATTCTCACTGCTCTCTTTTGTGCAATCAGACATTACTGAGTGGAAATATGCAAAGTGCGTTTGGAGGCTGATCTGTTTATTACCAAGACTAGCGACTGTACGAAGAGCGAAAAAAGCTGAACTTAGTTGTCCGAGAAGCTCAGTAATATGCTTCTCCGAGTTCAAGTTGTCATCAATGTGAACACACAAAAATTTGGAGAAATCTACCCTGTTAACTGAGCCCTTTTTGTATGCTACAGCAATTGTCGGTATGACTATTCGGTGTAGACAACTGGATATAGTGAGTTTTTTCAAAATTAAGGGAGAGTCCTTTTTCTGAGAACCACTTAATAATTCTTTGGAAGACATCCTTAACAATAGCTTCTACTGATTCTTCCGCCTTTAGGGGCAGTTTCCCACCCCAAGGGCAAGAGAATGCCCTGAACCTGTGTCCGCTCCTGTACCCTCTGCGACAAGGCAGTAGGCAGAATGAGCGTGACATTTTATGCCGGAAGTCTTCGGCCGCCAAACCTAATTATTAATCAGGTTTTAATCGGTCGCGGATTTCGAACCCAGGACCGAGGACCCCCTACCAGCCATCTACCCTGCTCCGCATTGGAGCTCTTCTCTCTCTCCGTTTCCCTCTCCATCCTCCCCCCATCCTTTTCCTCTTGTAGCCACTGCCCTACCCATGGGACACGCTACTCCTCTTCGTCTGCCTTTCTGACCGACTGCATTTCCCACTAACCACCTCAACTCCTGCTTATCATCTTCATAGTCTTACTACCTATCATACCCCTATCTTTTTTCCACACCCCTCAATCGTATGAAATATACTCTCTTCTCCGACACTATTTCTCACTCAGTGTAGGTGTTTCAGATTTTAAGTGAAAGAGCAGTGCTTCAGAGATTTATCAGAACAACTTCACGTTTCTGCGATGGTTTTTAAAATGTGGATATTTTCGTTCTGTTTAACTGCCGTCTTTAATTTTTAGTTTAAAACATAATAGCAACATCAAATATTGTTTCTGGTTCTCATTATAATTTTTTTTTCAGTTCGCTTGCCTGAAGAGCAGAAAACTGTACCTCCCCATATTGGGCGAGGGGGATCAAATAACTGTAAAGGGAAAATAGTCACAGCTGATTTTTCAAAATTTCAGTGCTTCAGTTGATTTGTCCCAGTATTTACCATTTCGGCATTCGTATGACGATAGAAAGTTTATCCTTCCGTTCGGTATCGTCCTTGTTTTACTTGTGAAGCACTGCAGTTACTATGTCCTTGTTGGGCAATAGTTGCGAGCTGACGGGTACGAATGGTCTCGTGGAACTGGAGATGTGATTTGTGGAGGAAAGTCAGCGCTAGGAGCTGCGGCTGCTTGTCTCGAGTCAACACCGCGAGCAACAAGTGGAGAACGCGCGTGACATGACAGCACAGCTGGTCGCCCGGGCGGGCTGTCCACCACGGCTGGAGGCCGGCAGGTTCCAGCCAGCGCTCCAGCAGGCCGTGACGCGGAGCGCGCCAGGTCTTGCGGTCAGCTGCGGCCTGGAGGACAAACCTGTCGCAGCCGGCGTGCTCAGCTGCTTCACGGTGCCACACGACTCGGTCGCCCAAAAACGTTTGCCTTCCGAGACAGCCGTCTAGATCCAACATCCAGTGCTAGACGAAAAGTACAGATTAGTGTGCGATCTAAATGATTAATGGAAAATCTCATACAAAGATGTGAAACAAATACTAACAAAGAGATAGAGGGGCTGGCCAGTACTTACCTCATCTCAGTACAGCCGATAGATACACAAAACAGAACAGAAAATTTACTTATCCTAGCTTTCGGAACTTTGTTCCTTCGTCGGGGAGGAGAGAGGGGAAATAATGGGAAGAAGGGAAAGTGGATTCAGTTACTCACAACCTAGGTTATGAAGCAACAGGGGAAGGGTAAACAGGGAGCCTAGCAAAGATGGAGGCATGGGTGTCAGAAGGAAGCCAAAGATATTCTACTGTAAGTACTGTGCCAGCTTCGAACCAAAGAGGATGCATACAGAAGTAAAGAGGTATATTGTGTAAAGATAAACACAGCTATGTAGGATGAAAAGATGCGTGAATGGCTAAAGAGGAAAGGGAAAGAGGAGAAGACTGAAGAGTAAATGGGAGTGAATTTGGTTAACGTCGGTTCAGTCCAGGGGGATGGTGGGATGAAAGGATGTGTTGGAGTGCAAGTTCCCATCTCCGTAGTTCCGAGGGACTGGTGTTGGGCGGGAGAAGCCAAATGGCACGTACGGTATAGCAGGTTCCTAGGTCCCTAGAATTATGCTGGAGGGCATGCTCTGCTACTGGGTATTGGACACCTCCTAGGCGGACAGTTCGTCTGTGTCCGTTCATGCGCTCAGCCAGTTTAGTTGTTGGCATACCGATGTAAAAGGCTGTGCAGTGCAGGCATGTCAGCTGATAAATGACATGTGTAGTTTCACACGTGGCCCTGCCTTGAGTTGTGTATGTTTTACCAGTAGCGGGGCTGGAGTAGGTGGTTGTGGGGGGATGCATGGGGCAGGTTTGGCAGCGGGGTCGGTTACAGGGGTAGGATCCGCTGGGTAGAGAAGGTGGCCTGAGAATAGTTTGACAAGGATGTTACGGAGGTTAGGGGGGCGACGAAAGGCAACTCTGGGTGGTGTGGGGAGAATATTGTCAAGGGATGATCCCATTTCAGGGCTTGGCTAGAGATAGTCATAACCTTGGCGGAGTAATTTGTTGATGTATTCGAGGCCAGGATAATATTGGGTGACAAGGGGGATGCTTCTGTGTGGTATGGGGTAGGAACATTGTTGTTGGACGGGGAGGAATGTATTGCTCGGGAGATCCGTTTGTGGACAAGGTCTGCAGGATAGTTGCGGGAGAGGAAAGCACTGGTCAGGTTATTGGTGTAACAGTTGAGGGATTCGTCACTGGAGCAAATACGTTTGCCACGAATACCTAGGCTGTAGGGAAGGGAGTGTTTGATGTGGAATGGATGGCAGCTATCAAAGTGAAGGTACTGTTGTTTGTTTGTGGGTTTGATGTGGACAGAGGTGTGGATGTGAGCTTCAACAAGATGAAGGTCAACATCCAGGAAGGTGTCTTGGGTTTTGGAGAAGGACCAGGTGAAATTCAACTCCAACACATCCTTTCATCCCGCCATCACCCTGGACTGAACCTACGTTAACCAACTTCACTCCCATTTACTCTTCAGTCTTCTCCTCTTTCCCTTTAGCCATTCACGCATCTTTTCATCCTACATAGTTGTGTTTATCTTTATACTATATACCTCTTTACTTCTGCATGCGTCCTCTTTGGTTTGAAGCTGGCACAGTACTTACAGTAGAATATCTTTGGCTTCTCTCTGACACCCATGCCTCCATCTTTGCTACCCTCCCTGTTTACCCTTCCCCTCTTTCCCTTCTTCCCCTTTTTTCCCCTCTTCCTCCCTAACGAAGGAACTAAGTTCCAAAAGCTAGGATACGTAAATTTTCTGTTCTGTTTTGTGTATCTGTCGGCTGTACTGATATAGGTACAAAAGAATATGTATAGGCAGTAGTAAGTTTTAGTATTCGTAGAAATCTTCCCTTTATTGATTTACACATGACGTGTCCACCTCTACTTGTGGTAGAGGTTGTAAATGGGCTGTTTAGGTTTTTATATTGGTAACGCCATGTAGCGCTCTATATGAAAATCACTGGCTGTGCTGTGTGAAGTCTGTGACTGGTTGGCATTGTTGTAATATTCGCTATTGTAGTGTTGGGCAGTTGGCTGTTAACAACGCGTAGCGTTGCGCAGTTGGAGGTGAGCCGCCAGCAGTGGTGGATGTGGGGAGAGAGATGGCGGAGTTTTGAGCGCGGATGATCTGGACTGGTGTCCATGACTGGTGTCCATCAGAGACAGTAAATTTGTAAGACTGGATGCCATGAACTGATATATATATATATATATATATATATATATATATATATATATATATATATATATATATATAATGGCTTTTGAACACTATTAAGGTAAATACATTGTTTGTTCTCTAACAAAATCTTTCATTTGCTAACTATGCCTATCAGTAGTTAGTGCCTTCAGTAGTTAGAATCTTTTATTTAGCTGGCAGTATTGGCCCTCGATGTATTGTAGTAGTTCTAATAACGAAGATTTTTGTGAGGTAAGTGATACATGAAAGGTATAGGTTACTGTTAGTCAGGGCCATTCTTTTGTAGGGATTATTGAAAGTCAGACTGCGTTGCGCTAAAAGTATTGTGTGTCAGTTTAATGATGATCAGAATAAGTAAAGTGAGAAATGTCTGAGTACGTTCAGTTTTGCTTAGCTGTTTGAAAATCAAATAATGTAAGAGGTTTATCAGCACAGTCATTCATTAATTTTTTTGAGGGGATGTTTCAAGGTTTACGCAGGGGGGAGGAGGGGCAAGGGGAGGCTTAGTGGCTAATGACTCCAGTCCACTGCATTCAGTACATCACGGTTGTCTCCATCAGATGTCAAGCAGCACGAAGCAAGAGTTCCTTCTCATATGGCATAATATTCATATTTCTATGAGCAAAAGTTGTAACAGAACATTAGGTGTACTGACTAACCAATTTAGTGCCCACTGCCTCGCACGCGTTTGAATAGAAATTACAAAAAAAAGTAATTTCATAAACATACAGTTGGTCTACTGAAAACTGAATGTGTTAAAGAGTCATCCTGACAAAGCCGATTTGTCGTGGTGAGTGCTAAATACTCGTAGCTTTCTTTGAGGTAGTTCACTAATTGCAAATCCATTAAGTTTCCACGCAAGTTAAGGCCATAGAAAAGGGTCTTTCCCGAAATTACTTCTGACCAAAAAACGATTCCTGTAGCTGGAGTCGGAGGTTATTGATAATCCTGCTTTTTGAGCTCTTGTCGTGATATTACCATCGAAACTTTCATCCCCCAACACATATTTCTTTATTTGTAAACAGGAGTCAAATACCACTTTAATAGATTTAGCTTTTAAAATGTTTTAATATCATGAAATATTTTAACGAAAATATTCATCCCCCTTTTTTTTTGGGGGGGGGGGGGGAGCACGCGAGAGACCTCCACGTGAGCAAATACTTTTTTCGCGTTCGAATGCCTCTTCATGTGCCTTGATCACTGCCGGTGCTCCCTGGGCAACTAATTGGTCCTTTCCAATTAGGCTAACTCTCGCAGAAGGCGATTTAAAGATAATTCCAACAGCGATTACGAAATTAACAACAATATGAAACCCTATACAAATGGCACTGTTCAGAGCCAACCTGGAAACGTGCTCAGAATATGTCGACTGAATGTTGAGGGACTCTCCAGAAATAAGGGCGAAATACCATCTAAAATTTCGAGAGAGAATAGGGCGGACCTCTTAGCGCTGCAAGAAACTCATACTGAAGACAACGCTCTGTGGAAGAGAGGGCGCATCTCAGGCTATAAATTAGTGTCCCGAATTAACCACCCTCAATATGGAGTCGCCAGCTTCGTCCACAAAAACGTAAAGGATGTCTCAGTTATTCTCGAGGAAAAATCAGACAAAGAAAACGTAATGGTAGCGGTGATTCGGATCGGAAATATAAAAATAGCAAATACCTACAAACCACCGAATAGCACTTGGCGCAAACAACTCTCAAACTAGAACATCCTGCAATATATGTAGGCGATTTTAACAGCCATAGCTATGCCGAAGACGATGAAAATGGTAGAAGTCTGGCGGAATGGATGGAAGCAAACAACTTAAAGCTCCATTATGATGCAAAGGGAAAAGGCACATTCAGGTCTGGAAGATGGGGTACAGAGAGCACACCTGACCTCTGCCCTTCAGCTATGGACCCTTCGGAGAGTAGTAGCGGAACTATCATCAGAAAGGTCCTGCATGACTTTCCCAGAAGCCAACATCGCCCCCACTCTCCTCTCCTACTGGCTACACATTCCCCCAGTGCGATCTGCTCCTGTATCCCGCTAGAACCTTCGAAAAGTAGATTGGGATAAATTTTCTAAATTGCTGGACGAGTCAATAACACAGGTCCCTGCACTTCCCAAATAATACTCAAAGTTTTTAAAGATCGTAATATCTACTGCCAAAAAGAGCATACCCAGAGAATGCCGGAAAGAATTCATTCCTCGCTGGAATGAAGAGATCAATCAGCTGTTTAACCAATTCAAGGTAAGTGGAGACAAAGACACAGCTATGGGCCTTATGAATTCCTTGACTGAACAAAGGAGAGAAAAATGGCATAAAAAACGAGGGAACTCGATTTCACACACTCCAGTAGAAAAGCATGGACGCTGATTCACAAACTTGGAGAATACCATTCCCACAGCAAAGAAAACTCAACGGTCTCATGCGACTTAATCGCCAGCCACTTAGTGAGAGTTTCCAAGGTCCCACAAGATAATGCAAATCTTCGGCAAGTAAAGAGAGAGCTTACGAAAGTCAAGAAATCTCTGCAACGTAACCCGGAATTCTCTTCTCCATTTACAATCACTGAACTGGAGACAGCCCTTAAGCATACGAAATGTATATAAACACTTCCGCTCAATATCTCTACTTAGCTGTGCTTAAGAGCTATTGGAAAGAATGATTCTAAACCGAATCCAAGATCAAATTAATGCTATGATACCATCTGAACAAGCTGGATTCAGACCTTATTGAAATTTTTGAGAGCAGTACCCTGCAAAACTCTAGGCAGCCTCTTAAGTAACATGTTAAGCAATAGGCGGTTTTAAGTACATCAAGGAGGAGAGAAAAACAGATGGCATGTACTCAATGACGAATTACTTAAGGGCTCTGTTCTTGCCCAAGTGTTATTCAACCTCTACACAGCTGCCCTGCCGAATTTGACCTGCCGAAAACTTCAATTTCAGATGGCCTGGCAATTTCATATCAGAGTGAAAACCTTTCTGAATGTGCAGAACGCCTAACGAACAGCCTTACTAAACTTTATGAGTATTTTGAGACATAGCGACTGAGACCAAATGTTTCTAAAACCGAGGTAAGCCTGTTCCACCTCTCTAATCGCCTTTCATCAACAAAGATCAGTCCACAGTTCGGCCCTCTTGGCACAGTCAGATGCAACGAAAGCCCAAAATACCTGGGAGTCACTCTGGACCGAACTTTAACATACAAGAAACACCTTTCCAATTTGGCCAAGAGATACAAACACGAGTGAACCTTGTGAGAAAGCTGGCAGGCAGTACAGGGGGAGCGACCACATCAGTCCCCCGAGGAGCATCCCTTGCACTGGTATACTCTGCAGCAGAAGACTGTGCATCAGTTTGGCTCCGAAGTGCCCACGTAGTGAAAGTAGACTTCCAACTCAACTCGGTTATGAGAGTAATTAGTGGTACAGTCCGGTCTACACCTACTTGCTGGCTACCAGTGCTTTCAAACATCTGTCCACCAAACCTCCGTCGAAAGGCTGCTCTTTACAACCTCTGTCAGCAAGTTTCTGAAAACAACTCGATTCCTCTTCATGACGATTTGCTATCACTGCCCAGGAAACACCTCAAATCTAGAACACCAGCATACGAAATGGGAGTCCAAATGCTATCCACAGGATTCGACCAGGACGCAGAATGGAAACGTGAGTGGCAAGCTACAAGAACCCGAAACCACGAACTTGTAGACAGTCCAACAGTTCCAGTTCCAGGCTTCCACCAACCTAGGAAGGTGTGGGTGCAGTTAAACAGATATCGGACTGAAGAGGGTAGGTGCAAATACAATATGCACAAGTGGGGCTTTTCAAGTGACAGTGTGTGTGACTGTGGTGACATGCAAACATTGAGCCACATTGTGAATGAATGTCCAATCAGACGCTTCCCTGGTGGCACTGAGAAGCTCCGTCAAGCATCCCACGAGGCACTCCGCTGGAACGAGTCCATCAACATTCGAGTGTAGTCTGAGCCGTCTTAATACTTGTGTACTGGATATAATTTCACATGTTCATTTTTACATATATCTCTTTGTTTTGCTAAATGTGTATTACTGTAATTGATGCATACCATAATAATAATAATACATTCCCGTTTTCACTCTATTAAGGGTTGAATTACCCGAAATACTGTATATTTATTTTTTATTTCTAACTGGAAAGCCAAATACAAATCTTCATAGATTTAGTTTCAAGAATGCTTTCATAATGAAATATTTTCATAAAAGCTCTCTTCCCTATTTCTACCCCTTAGCGGTTGAATTACAAAAATGCTGAATTACGTGATTTTTTTTCTGACCGACTAAGCAAATACCAGTTTCCTTAGTTCTAGCTTCAAAATTGCCTTAATAGTAACATATTTTCAAAAAACCTTTCATGCCCTATTTCACCCCATTAGAAGTGGAATTTCGTAAGATCCATTCTTAAAAGATGCCTAAAATAGTTCAGGTCTGAAGATTCTATCCTTGGCGCCTTGTGCTGGGCGATGCTGAGTCAGTGAATCAGTCAGGATATTTTCTTTTACATACAGAGCTTCGAGATTATTAATTACGCTATGCTGCCTTCTTATATTTAGGTAAGCGATTTAAGCAACCCTGACATGGATAATTTCCTTATTTAATCGTTAAATGGGCTCTGCAAGTCGTTATACTCGCATTTATAGTCATTCAATTAATGATACACTTTATTTATGTACTATTTATGATGGTTCTCCCCACAGTAAAAATCTCCTTTACTGATTTTTCTGTGCGAGAAAAAAAATTCCGTGCTAATAAATATTATTAACGTGTAACATACATAGAACGGTTGTAAACTCGTGTTCCCACCTCCTTTCCCCATTTTCTTCTCTTACAGTTCACAATTTCCCATATTCAATTTTAATATTACATGCTACCACACAACCAACCAATCCAGGTATAAATAATTACATTTACTTAAAACACATGTATACGCATAATGTCGGATTTTTATCTTTTCCAGAGAGTCTTTCCATGTATTATGCTGTAGACTAAGAGATACGAAAATGAGTTCTGAAGATAGAAACCGATCATGATCCTCGATCCTCGGTCCCGGATTCGAGACCCACCACCGCTTAAATTCTGATTAAAAATCAGCATTGGTGGCTGCTGAATTCGTTCAGTGCACTCTCTTATCCTTACGGTGGGAAACTGTCCCTAAAAGCCGGAGGAATCAGCTATGATCAACGGCATGAGGATGAAAAGGCAATGAAAACCACTGCTTTAAAGACACATAACGTGTATCCACAAGACATGTGGCCTGTTACTGATAAAGTGTCACGATGATCTCCCCATTGGCCAAAGATTCCCGAATAGTCACCCACTCGGATCTCCGAGAGGGGACTGCCGAGATGGAGGTGACCGTGACAAAAAGATTGAATAATCAACGGAAGGATAACGTTCTACGAGACGGGTTGTGGAGTGTCAGAAGCTTTAACGTGGTAGGGAAGCTAGAAAATCTGAAAAAGGAATTTCAAAAGCTCACTCTAGATATAGTAGGGGTCAGTGAAATGAAATGGAAAGATGAAAAGGATTTCTGGTCAGATGAGTAAAGGGTAATATCAACACCAGCAGAAAATGGTGTAACGGGACTAAGGTTCGTTATGAATAGGTAGGTAGGGCAGAGGGTGTGTTACTGTGAACAGTTCAGTGATAGGCTCGTTCTTATAAGAATCGACAGCAGACCAACACCGACGACGATAGTTCAGGTATACATGCCGATTTCGCAAGCTGAAGACGAAGAGATAGAGAAAGTATATGAGGATATTAAAAGGATAACACACCACGTAGAAGGAAATGAAAATGTAATAGTCATGCGGAACTGGAATGCAGTTGTAGGGGAAGGAGTAGAAGAAAATGTTACAGGAGAATATGGGTTCGAGGGAGAGGGGAGTTCTGTAATAAATTTCAGTTAGTAATAGCGAATACTCTGTTCAAGAATCGCAAGAGGAGGAGGTCTACTTCGAAAAGGTCACGTGATACGGAAAGATTTCAGTTAGATTACACCGTGGTCAGTCAGAGATTCCGTAATCAGCTACATGTTTGTAAGGCGTAACCAGGAGATCATAATGTAATAGTGATAAAGAGTAGGCTGAAGTTTGGGATACGGAAGTACTAAGCAATGACGAGATTCGCTTGAAGTTCTCTAAGGCTACAGATTCAGCAGTAAGGAATAGCTCAATAGCCAGTTCAGTTGAAGAGGAGTGGAATTCTATAAAAAGGGCAATCACAGAAGCTGGAAAGGAAAAAATAGGTACAAAGAAGGTGACTATGAAGAAACCATGCATACACAAGAAATACTTCAACTGATTGGTGAAAGGAGGAAGTAAATAAATGTTCAGGGAAATCCAGGCATACAGAATTACAAATCGCTATGGAATGAAATAAATAGGAAATGCAGGGGAGCAAAGACAAAAGTGCTGCATGAAAATTGTAAAGAAAACGAAAAAGAAATGATTGTCGGAAGGACTGACTCGGCATATAGGAAAGGTAAAAAACCTTCGGTGAAATTAAAGTCAAAGGTGATAACTTAAGATTGCAGAGGGAATTGCACAGTTACATGCAGAGGAGAGAGTGGATACGATTAAAGAGTACACTAAAGGCCTATTTGAGGGGGAAGATTTTTCTGATGTGATAGAGGAAGAAACAGGAGCCGATTTAGAAGAGATAGGGGATCCAGTGTCAGAATCAGAATTTAAGGGAGCTTTGCAGGACTTAAGATCAGATAAGGAAGAAGGGATAGAAGACATTCCATCAAAATTTCTAAAATCATGGGAAGTAGCAACAAAACGACTATTCAAGCTAGTGTGTGGAATGTATCGCTCTACCACCATACCATCCGACTTTCGGAAAAATATCATCCACACAATTCCGAAGAGTGAAAGAGCTGACTTGTGCGAGAATGATTGCCTAATCAGCTGAACAGATCATGCATCCAATTTTCTGACAAGAATAATATACAGCAGTGCGGAAAAGAAAATTGAGAATGTGTTGGACGACAATCAGTTTGGCTTTAGAAAAGGTAAAGGCACCAGAGAGGCAATTCTGACTTTGCGGTTGGTGGTGGAAGCAACACTAAAGAAGAATCAAGACACGTCCATAGGATTTGTCGAGCTGGAAAAGGCTTGAACATTGTAAAATGGTGGAAGATGTTCGAAATTCTGAGGAAAACAGGAGTAAATTATGGGGAGAGACGGGTAATATACAACATGCACAATATCAAAGAGTGGACTACGAAAAACGAAGAGCTCGGATTGAAAAGGGTGTAAGACAGGGATGTAGGCTTTCGGTCCTACTGTTCAATCTGTACATCGAAGAAGTAATGATGGAAATAACGGAAAGGTTCAGGAGTGGAATTAAAATTCAAGCCGAAAAGATATCAATGATACGATTCGCCGATGACATTGCTATCCTGAGTGAAAGTGAAGAAGAATTACACGATGCGCTGAATGGAATGAACAGTCTAATGAGTACAGAATATGGATTGAGAGTAAATCGAAGAAAGACGTAAGTAATGAGAAGTAGGCGAAACGAGAACAGCGAGAAACTTAACATCCAGATTGATGGTCACGAAGCAGCTGACGCCAAGGAATTGTGCTACCTATGCAGCAAAATAACTAATGACGGGCGGAGCAAGGCGGTCATCAAAACCAGACTAGCACTGGCAAAAAGGGCATTCCGGTCCAAGAGAAGTCGGTATCAAACATAGGGCTTAATTTGAGGAAGAAATTTCTGAGAATGTACGTCTGGAGCATAGCGTTGTTTGGTAGTGGAAGATGGACCTTGAGGAAAACCGGGACAGAAGAGAATCGCGGCATTTGAGATGTAGTGCTACAGACAAATTTTGGAATGATAAGGTAAGGAATGAGGAGGTTCTGTGAAGAATCGAAAGGAATATGTGGAAAACACTGACAAGGAGAAGGGACAGGATGATAGGACATCTGTTAAGACATCAGGGAATGACTTTCATGGTACAACAGGGAGCTGTATAGGGCAAAAACTGTAGAGGAAGACAGGACTGGAATACATAGGACGTAGGTTGCAAGTGCTACTCTGAGATGAAGAGGTTGCTACAGGCATCGAATTCGTGGCCAAGGTAAAAGTATCAATAATTTTACTTTCATTTCTATCATATCATTCAAAATCAGGTGTTATTATGAACCTTGAGATTCCTAGTTGGTGTTAATCTTTGCCGTTTCTGATGGGGAGAACAAGAAACTAGATGTCATGCCAGCCCTCCCACATCTACCTATCCTGAATCGTGTTCTGCAGTATCTCGCACTGTTAGATTGAATCTGACACTGAACGATAGACATCAGAGGGAATTTCACGCCACTTGCATGGCGATAAGCTTAAAAACTTTAAACCGCTTGTAAATGATTGCCATCTGCACGCACGGGGATCGGTCTCCATTACTTGAGTCGTAACATTCGATTAACGCCAGTCACACCTCGTCCGGATCAGTCGACGGAACGGTCGATAGCAGCGGAACCGCAGTTATTTGGCCGCCAATGAGGCAGCAGAGCCGATCGCCGATGAGAACGTACCTGACGTCCCTAAACGGCCCGCCGAGGAGATAAATCCGTGGGCAACGCCTTGGCCGACACCCCTGCCCTTCTGGGTGTTTCGAACTACACTAGAGTAATCGAGAAAGAACTCTTGTCCTTGCGAGTTGTAAACATATTTGTACACGGATCGCTTCGTACCCAGTCCTTCACTACAAACAATCCGATGGCACAACTTTACACTCACGTGATAACGTGTGGGTTTATATCTTTTCTTCAGAATTTATATGGAAGCAACGACTGTTTGCAGAAAATGAGACTACTAAAAGAAAAACTATAACAAGCGAAGGAATGCGGCTATAATTCATTTCCGCAGTATTGCTCGTCCTAACGTACCGTCTTCTAATGTAGTTGTCAAATTACATCAAAGACCGCTACAGTAATATTTCTACAAAGGAAACATTGCTTTCTACACTGAAACGCCAAAGAAACTGGTATAGGCATGCGTATTCAATTACAGAGATACTATACAGGCAGAATACGGCGCTGCGGTCGGCAACGGCTATGTAAGAAAATAAGTGCCTGGCGCAGTTGTTAAATCGGTTACCAAGATTTAAGTGAGTTTGAAGGTGGTGTTACAGCCGGCGCTCGAGCGATGGGACACAGCATCTCCGAGGCAGTGATGAAGTGGGGATTTTCTTGTTCGACCTTTCAAGAGTGTACCGTGACTATCAGGAATCCGGTAAAACATCAAATTTCCGACATTGCTGAGCCCTATAAAAGATCCTTCAAGAACTGGACCAACGACGACTGAAGAGAATCGTTCAACGTGACAGATGTTCAACCCTTCGCAAATTGCTGCAGACTTCAATGCTGGACCATCAACAAATGTCAGCGTGCGAACCATTCAACGAAACATCATCGACGTGGGCTTTCGGAGCCGAAGGCCTACACAAAGCTTTACGCTTCCCCTGGTCCTGTAACACCGACATTGGACTGTTGATGGCTAGAAACATGTTGCTTGGCCGGGCGAGTCTCGCTTCAAATTGTATCGAGCGGATGGACGTGTACGGGTAAGGAGACAGCGTCACGAATATATGGACCCTGCGTGTCAGCAGCGGACTATTCAAGCTGGTGGACGTTGTGTAATGGTGTGGGGCGTGTGCAGTTGGAGTGATGTGAGACCCCTGATAGATTATGCGATCAAAAGTGACCGGACACCTTGAAACGTCCCCTAGTTAGTGCCTTCCATAGTTTGAATCTTTTATTTAGCTAGCAGTAGTGGCGCTCGCTGTATTGCAGTAGCTTGAGCAGCGAAGATTTTTGGTGAGGTAAGTGATTTGTGAGACGTATAGTTTAATGTTAGTCAGGGCCATTCTCTTGTAGAGAATTTTGAAAGTCAGATTGCGTTGCGTTAACAAAATATTGTGTGTGGAAAGTCAGATTGCGTTGCGCTATAAATATTGTGTGTCAGGTTAAGGACAGTCGTGTATATTGTTAAAAAGGGGACGTTTCATATGTCGACCCTGCCAAAATAATATGTCGCAAATGTTCAGGCAGTTTGATTAAGCAAATGCGGATGAGTTCTGAGGGGCTGTATGGGTTTGACAGGTACTGATTCTTGTGCAACATGTCTTCAAAATATTTCACAAGACTGGAGAATTCAGATTGTTCGAAATGTTTCATCATTATGATGCCATGTTTTACTCGGTCTTGTGTGGCTTGAGACCAATATGCTGAGAGGAAGGCATGGTAAAATTCTCCTTCACTATGACAATCGTGAATGACCGAACGCATTCTTACAGCTGGTTCATTCTCTAAATAGCCACACATAAATTCTAATCTGTGTTCTAACGACCAGTTAGGGGGAAAACAATGAGAGAATTCATGGAGCCACGCTTGTGGATGAATGTCGTTGGCAGAATTTTTAAACGTTTTGAATTTACGTGTAGTAATGAACAGCTTATAGTCAAAGTCATCATGTTGGCGAGTCGCATATCGGTCATTATTACGTCGTTTCGGCGGTTCCATCTCAAAATTCGGTGTGCCTTGCCAATTTCTGTCATAATTTCCGAAGTGTCCTGTGTTATTATTTTGTGGCTGTTCCATATTGCTAAGTCCCTCTTCCCGTACTGGAGCGCGACTGTCCTCTGAAATATGTAATTCTTGTATTACTTGTGTCAGCTGATCTTGTACTTCGCGGATTTCTCTTTGGTGTTGCGTATTAATTTGATTTTGATTTTGTTTGAATTTTCTAATTTGTTCATACTCTTCTGTGTCAGTGAAGGCTACAGGTCTTGTGTCATTCAGATCATCATCTACCTTTGTAGATAAATTAGTGACCTGATCCGAAAGTTCGGCTACTTTCTCCAATAATGAACTAATTTCCTCAGTGTGTTTTTCTGAACCAAGTTTCAGAGTATCTACTGTGTCCTTTAAGTTTTCCTGAGTTTTTGCAAGTTGCGTAACCGAATCGGTAGATGCAACTGAGTCAAATTTAACTTGCAAGGTCTCATGATTTTCATAAACAATAGTTTGCAGTTCTTTTATGGCTGCTTCGTGATTCTGTAGTGCATTTTCATGCCGCGAAAAAATAAGTTGGAAATGCTCACAAATTTGTGTTTTTACGTCGTTACAGACTTTTTGACATTTCGATTCAATGTGATGTAACTCATTAGTTACATCCTCACGTGTTTGTTCAAGAGTTTGCTCCAATGAGTCTAACTTTTGAAGCTGTTGCTGTGTTTGACTCTGATTTTGTTCCATTTGTTTCTGATTTTGTTCCATTTGTTTCTGATTTTGTTCGATTGTGTCTAATTTTTGAAGATTTTGTCCCATTTGTTTCTGATTTTGTTCGAGCGTTGTGTCTAACTTTTGAAGCTTTTGTTGTGTTTGTCCCATTTGTTGTATTAATTGTAATAACAATGCACTGGTGTCTGGAACATGTTCCTCAGTGCTTTTCGGCAGTGAATTTGCACCGGAAACATTCACATTTTGACAAGCAGAAAATGTGTCTTGACTCATTTGAGAAAACGGTGAGGACCCAAATCCTGAATTCACAGCATTTGCGAGATTGTTTCCTGTCGTTTCGGATTCCTGAGGCGAGCTGTCGCCGACCGATCGATCGATAATGCTTCCCTGTTCTCTAATTGTTTCGCTGTCTACACCATTGTTTGCAGCCCGCTCCATTTCCCTATGCACAGCTACCAAATTATTACTTTGAACATCTGTTAATTCATTACACAGTGGTGCTGGCAAGCTACGCTCGTCGTCACTATTATTTCTCAGTTTGCTTTGGAGCCTAGTGTTACGTTTTTCACACGCCATTATTGTCACAGTATTTCACACGACAACACAGAAAAACACAATTTGAAGAGCAAAAATAAGAAAACACATTAACATAGCACTGAAAATAATATCTAGTTAATTGCAAGCGCAGCTGCGAAATACTTGCTGCAAATCTACATGCATGCCACAACTGTTTTACTGTACAACAATGAAAAACTACAACTACAAAGGAAATTCTCTCTATAATTACGCGCTAGCAATAAACAAAATCTACACTAATTACACAAACTACAAGGAAAAAATCAGAAGATTCCAGTGAGGTATCCTCGGCTAAGGGTCGACATATCAAACGTCCCCTTTGAACAATATACACGACTGTCCTTAACCTGACACACAATATTTATAGCGCAACGCAATCTGACTTTCCACACACAATATTTTGTTAACGCAACGCAATCTGACTTTCAAAATTCTCTACAAGAGAATGGCCCTGACTAACATTAAACTATACGTCTCACAAATCACTTACCTCACCAAAAATCTTCGCTGCTCAAGCTACTGCAATACAGCGAGCGCCACTACTGCTAGCTAAATAAAAGATTCAAACTATGGAAGGCACTAACTACTGATAGGGATAGTTAGCAAATGAAAGATATTAATAGAGAACAAACAATGTATTTACCTTGATATCATGACAAATTACAAAACTCCGCCATCTCTCTCCCCACATCCACCACTGCTGGCGGCTCACCTCCAACTGCGCAACGTTACGCGCTGTTCACAGCCAGCTGCCTAACACTACAATGGTTGAGTATTACAACAATGCAAAGCAGCCACAGACTGCACACGGCACAGCCGGTGATTTTCATACTGAGGTGGCGTTACCAATAAAAAAACCTAAACAGCCTACTTACATAGTTAGCAAATGAAAGATATTAATAGAGAACAAACAATGTATTTACCTTGATATCATGACAAATTACAAAACTCCGCCATCTCTCTCCCCACATCCACCACTGCTGGCGGCTCACCTCCAACTGCCCAGCGCTACGCGCTGTTCACAGCCAGCTGCCTAACACTACAATGGTTGAGTATTACAACAATGCAAAGCAGCCACAGACTGCACACGGCACAGCCGGTGATTTTCATACTGAGGTGGCGTTATCAATAAAAAAACCTAAACAGCCTACTTACAACCTGGCTGAAAATGACTTAGAAGTTCGTGGCGCCCTCCATCAGTAATGCTGGAATTCAATATGGCGTTGGCCCACCCTTAGCCTTGATGGCAGGTTTTACTCTCGCAGGCATATGTTCAATCAGGTACTGAAAGGTTTCTTGGGGAATGGCAGCCCTTTCTTCACGAAGTGCTACACTGGCGAGAGGTATCGATGTAGGTCGGTGAGGCCTGGCACGAAGTCTGTGATGCGAAACATCCCAAAGGTGTTCTCTAGGATTGAAGTCTGCACAGAGTCTCTCCTGACCTGAAGGTCTGTACTATGTAATAGACAACATGTGACTGGGTAATCTGCCTTGACACCTGTTATCAAGCATCGTATTCCTAAACGCGTTCCCAGCTTTCTGCAACACTTTTATGGCTTCTGAAATAAAAATGGTCTTCATCGTTACTTCCTCAATTTTTCTTTGTACCCACCTATACGAGAGTGGTTTCAGAAATCGTAAAAATGCAAGAAAAAAATGTTTGTTTGGTAAACAACTCACCTTGCTCCTCTACGTACTCTCCTTTGAGACACGTGCACTTGGTCCAGTTATCTCCCAGCTTTTCCATTCCGTCGGAAAAATAATTTCTGTCAAACCTTGCAAAATACTCGTTGACAGCAACTATCACTTACTCATTCGATGAAAATTTCTTCCCAGCAAGCCAAAGCTTGAAGTTAGAGAACTGGAAGAAGTCACGTGGGGCTATGTCTGTTGCACAGACTGAAGGAGGAACAATTCGTGTACTTTCGCCGTTGTTATCGTTGATGTGTGGGCCCTGATGAAAGAGCGTCTTCTTACGTGCCAGCATTGGTCTTTTCTTCTGTCAACGCAGTTTCAAACGATCCAACAATGACTCAAAATAGGGTCTAGCTACGGTTCTGCCTTTTCCGAAATAATCTTTGAGGATTATTCCTTGGGAATTCCAAAACGACGTGGCCATCATCTTACCAACTGACAAATTGGTCTTTGCCTTCTTCTGTGTACTTTCACTAGCACTAGCCGTTTTGGCTTTGGTGTGTAATGGCGGATCTAGGTATCATCAACAGTCACAGACTGCCACAAAAAGTCATGTGACTTGTGATTAAACATCGCCAGACGTTCTACATCTACATTTATACTCCGCAAGCCACCCAACGGTGCGTGGCGGAGGGCACTTTACGTGCCACTGTCATTACCTCCCTTTCCTGTTCCAGTCGCGTATGGTTCGCGGGAAGAACGACTATCTGAAAGCCTCCGTGCGCTCTAATCTCTCTAATTTTACATTCGTGATCTCCTCGGGAGGTATAAGTAGGGGGAAGCAATATACTGTATTCGATACCTCATCCAGAAACGCACCTTCTCGAAACCTGGACAGCAAGCTACACCGCGATGCAGAGCGCCTCTCTTGCAGAGTCTGCCACTTGAGTTTATTAAACATCTCCGTAACGCTATCACGGTTACCAAATAACCCTGTGACGAAACGCGCCGCTCTTCTTTGGATCTTCTCTATCTCCTCCGTCAACCCGATCTGGTACGGATCCCACACTGATGAGCAATACTCAAGTATAGGTCGAACGAGTGTTTTGTAAGCCACCTCCTTTGTTGCTGGACTACATTTTCTGAGAACTCTCCCAATGAATCTCATCCTGGTACCCGCCTTACCAACAATTAATTTTATATGATCATTCCACTTCAAATCGTTCCGCACGTATACTCCCAGATATTTTACAGAAGTAACTGCTACCAGTGTTTGTTCTGCTATCATATAATCATACAATAAAGGATCCTTCTTTCTATGTATTCGCAATACATTACATTTGTCTATGTTAAGGGACAGTTGCCACTCCCTGCACCAAGTGCCTATCCCTCGCAGATCTTCCTGCATTTCGCTACAATTTTCTAATGCTGCAACTTCTCTGTATACTACAGCATCATCCGCGAAAAGCCGCATGGAACTTCCGACACTATCTACTAGGTCATTTATATATATTGTGAAAAGCAATGGTCCCATAACAGTCCCCTGTGGCACGCCAGAGGTTACTTTAACGTCTGTAGACGTCTCTCCATTGATAACAACATGCTGTGTTCTGTTTGCTAAAAACTCTTCAATCCAGCCACACAGCTGGTCTGATATTCCGTAGGCTCTTACTTTGTTTATCAGGCGACAGTGCGGAACTGTATCGAACGCCTTCCGGAAGTCAAGAAAAATAGCATCTACCTGGGAGCCTGTATCTAATATTTTCTGGGTCTCATGAACAAATAAAGCGAGTTGGGTCTCACACGATCGCTGTTTCCGTAATCCATGTTGATTCCTACATAGTAGATTCTGGATTTCCAAAAACGACATGATACTCGAGCAAAAAGATGTTCTAAGATTCTGCAACAGCAAAAAACATGTTCTAAAATTCTACAACGTTGTGTTGATATGTTGTGCCGGGTGGACTTCAGATCGACTGTGAGGAATAGCGGCACTCACCTCGCACACGTCTTCTTGCTAGACGTCTTTCCGTGCAGGGTGTGACGCACTGCCTCAGTTGAGATGCCTGCAGTCTCAGTCACCTCAAAAAATTTTATTTAGCAGTCTTGCGTTACCAGATCACGGATTTTGTCAGTGGTTTCCATGGTGCGGTGACCCCAATTGGTCGGCCTGAGTCATCTTCGTTTTCGATACTTGTCTGACCACCTTTAAAATCGTCAATCCAAAGGTAAATGCTCTACAATGATGGTGCACAGCCGACGTGAACTTCATCCAGTTCTGCTTTGATACGTGCGGCAGCCCAACCCTTGAAATGAAAATGTTTAATAACAGTAGGCAACGGCTTTCCGCAGTGGCTACACCGGATCCCGTGAGATCACCGAAGTTAAGCGCTGTCGGGCGTGGTCGGCACTTGGATGGGTGACCCTCCAAGCCGCCATGCGCTGTTGCCATTTTTCCGGGTGCACTCAGCCTCGTGATGCCAATTGAGGAGCTACTCGACCGAACAGTAGCGGCTTCGGTCATGAATTCCATCATAACGACCAGGAGAGCGGTGTGCTGACCCCACGCCCCTCCTATCCGCATCCTCCACTGAGGATGACACGGCTGTCGGATGGTCCCGGTAGGCCACTCGTGGCCTGAAGACGGAGTGCTTTTTTTAATAACAGTACCATACTTAGTTTAGTCCATTTGCAATTGCAGTAGACACAGTGAACAAATCAGACGGATGTGAACAATGCGCTGTACGCTGTTCATTGTTGAAGTTCGTTATACGATTCTTGGAATAATCAAAATTACCAAACATGAAGGCGCAAAAAAAATGCTCCGTTCTTTCCTGTAAGGCACACTAGTACGTTTGTCAAAGCCGGCGGTTTGTAAACATTAGTAGTGTTCGGATTCGTCTATTTTACGAAGACTATTTCTAGACAGAAATCACGGTCGGTGACGGTATATGAGCTACTCAGTGTGAAAATCGGAGTTGCTGATATCAGTAAGAAATTGAATGTAGCGGCGACGAAAACGGCGGTCCCAAATGACTGTTGGTAAGAAGCGTACGCATTAGACGATAATGAGTCAACAGTGTTGGCGCAAGCCCGACATTACAGAAAGTGTATCCCCCTTACTGCTGGAGCCGCGATGATTAACACTTCTGCCGGACACACCCAGTCACGTGACGCGGTGGGCGATTGTTATCTGTGTGAGTGTTCATTAGACGTAATTGCGTTGCGTAGCCAGGCGGGCCGCGTGGATCGGGTTCCGAGAAGTCGCGCGGCTGCTCGCCCGCGCCTCCGCTCTGCGTCTAACAGCCAGGTTGCGTGTCGAGCTGCGCCACACGGCCGTCTCAGCTGAGCAAAAACGTCGAAGCGAGGCAGCTGCATTCTTGGACATCAGGCTAGAAGGATGTCTCCTGCGGTGCAGATGAAGACTTGAGGGTAAGTGGGAGAAAAAAGCCTCGAAAGAAAGAGGTCAGGTGTCTAGCGTAAAGAGCAAAGGTGGCAAAAAGTGTGTAGCACGGATTTCTCGTGCTGTCACCACTTTCTGAGGTAGAGAGCAGCTACATGTAGCAACTGCATACCACTAGATGCTACTAATTTCTCAGTCAGAGATCAGTGGTACATTTTTATTTTATTTTCGTAGTACTTATTTATCGAGAAACTCAGTAGGTTTACCTTCAAGAATGACTACCAATTTCCTCCTGCAATATGCGTTGTACGCTCTCAACCTTCCATCAGTGCCGAGTAGAGCTAATATTTCGCTCGTAATTCAGTCTGCGATTTATATCCTCTAGAAATCGAACCTTTCATTGTTGTAGAAAACGCATTAGCAACATCTGATGACGCGAGGGGCTGATTCACGTATTTACTTAAGCATGCGGGCCGCCGCGACAAGTGGCACGACAGCTACGCACAAAGTGAAAACTATGGAGCCTGTGAGCTCAGTGTGTACGGGTAACTACCGACACGACTGGTACGCTTTCCAGACGCGTCATGCCACACCGTCAATGTATGCCTCCAAACGCTTGCTTTTGAGAATACTTTCATTTTATGTCCACCCAAAATACATTAGAATTCGTACCACTGACAATAAAACGGCCGGCCGGGGTGGCCGACCGGTTCTAGGCGCTACAGTCTGGAACCGCGCGATCGCTAAGGGTGCAGGTTCGAATCCAGACTCGGGCACGGATGTGTGTGATGTCCTTATGTTAGTTAGGTTAAAGTAGTTCTATGTTCCAGGGGACTGATGACCTCAGAATTTAAGTCCCATAGTGCTCACAGCCATTTGAACTGATTAATTACTGATGTATTATAACATATTATTAATAAAGATTTTTAAATTAAATACATGATAAATTATTTTTTTACATATGTAGTTTATGCTTCACAGAACTGCTAGTAGAAATGCACGTTAATTTAAAGATTTTAATAAGTTGGGAATCGAACCCAGCCCCCGTGCCCAGGTGACTACTCTACCTCAGAGGCTCGCTGCCTGTCGAATTCACGAACTAACTTCAGCACATCAAAAATGGTTGGAAAACTTCAAAGGCCAATTTCACTAAAAGTTTTGAGAGATGCATTGAGCCGCCTTTACTTATAGATACCGAGCGGTCTAAGGCCCTGCAGTCATGGACTGTGTGGCTGATCCCGGCGGAGGTTCGAGTCCTCCCTCGGGCATGAGTGCGTGTGTTTGTCCTTAGGACAATTTAGGTTCAGTAGTGTGGAAGCTTCGGAACTGATCACCTTAGCAGTTAAGTCCCATAAGATTTCACAGACATTTCAACATATTTGAACTTATAGATACTTGAGTTCTGAACTTCACACATCATAGAATAAAAAAACCTAATTGCAGTGTGGTCATCTTGTGAGTCTAAAGTGTGCACGTATCACACGATATCATGCAATTACCCAATTTGTGTGCGATAACAGTAGCATGCGCGCCTTGAAAATCAGCAGGAAAGGACTGAACGCGACCCGCAAGTATCGGCTTTGGTTTGTTTCACAGAGAACTTAAAACACAAATACCTCGTTCCCCTCTCCGGCTATACGCGCTAGAGGGGATAGTAATGTAATTTGAGGATAGACTATCCAGGAAAACATAATGTTTGTTTCGTGGTTGGAGTTTCAATGTAGTGGCCGATTTTAGGATCACATGGAGCAATGCGCGCTATAGACCGCCATAGGCAGTTCCAGACATTTTTTACTGTTCTGTTGTTGTGAGTCACGTAGTTGTATTATGAGCTGTGTTTGTAATTGTTTACATATCTACCCATTTACTCGAGGTATAATTTATCAAAACTATTTGGAAGAATTGTTAATTTTTGGGTTACAATATTTTGTGATGAACTAAATTCTGTACGTGTAGCATGCGGACGGTGCACCACCTAGTACCGCGAAGCGGAAGAAGGTGTTCTACATTGGAACATGATTGTCACAGTGACAAATCAACTAAAAGTTCCTTTACTGTCTTAAAAATTTTACCTGCCTTCAAAATGGAATCTTGTCTTAGTTTTCGGTAGCTTATTTTTCAAAATGTATTGCACTTGTAGATGGTTTTTGATAAAACTTGTACTTAATCTGACGTCATTTACTGATTATTGATGTGTAGAGGAGTCATAATGTAGCATATAGAGTTTGTATTCAGTATTGACAAGATCTTTTCCACTGCAACACTCTGAAATTTCAATAGCGTATTTTTTCACTTGTAGAAACCTTGCTTTTCCGGAGTAACTATTGTAATTTCTGTAAAAGAATGCAGCACAGAAAAAATAAATGCCATGATTCAAAAATGGAATAAGAAAATATACTGAACTTCTATAATAGGGTTGGCTAGAGACGAAGGTCTGACAGGTGTTCCAAGGTACAGCACTCTCCCAAACTGCCAGTTATGACACTCGAAGTGAAGCCTGCAGCAGGAACCCTGTTTATGTAGAAAAAAAAAAGTTATTCTCGCAGAACAGTACATTAACGACTGTCAGCGACACCGTTATCCCCCGACAAAGAGATGTTCTACAAAATGCTGGATTCACTTCCTATCTTTCAGAGGTAAGTGTTAATTGCAATCACACAACGCCTACGTTCTCTCTGAATCATAAAGCACAACATACTCAAATAACATGCCACAGTTTAAAAGTAATAGACACCTAAAGATAACTGTGTAGAGAAATTACCTTCGAGACGGGACATTATGTATCTTACTTGATATGAAGCATTCATACACAGCACTTCTTCTTAACTGTGGAATAAGGTAATCCACATTTCAAATCATTTACAGCACATTAAGATATGTTTTAACAGGGATTACCGTTGAGACTGGATTCTAAGTATTAACAGGGATTACCGTTGAGACTGGATTCTAAGTATTTAATTCGGTACACAAGATATGTTTTAACAGGGATTACCGTTGAGACTGGATTCTAAGTATTTAATTCGGTACACAAGATATGTTTTAACAGGGATTACCGTTGAGACTGGATTCTAAGTATTTAATTCGGTACGCAACTTATACACAAAATACTTTCAACGCTTGGTTCTATAATAACACACGTGTCAGCAGACGACTGCGAGAAAAATTCCCTAACACACTGAACATCTGGCACTTCACAACTACGGGTGTCTCAAAAGGAAGTTTATAGTTCAAGAGATCTCTGCGCACGCACAACAGTGCGTAAGACAGTTGGGGGTACGTTTATTGCTTGCTTTTTCCTTTAGGAACTCAGTCGGTATGGAGCGCTTCTCGGGAGCGGACCGCACGTTCTGTGTTGCTGAGGAAATTTTTCTGTGATAGTGGATAGCGTAATGTAAATGATGCTCCAAGTGTTCCCCTTATCTGGAAATGGGTCAAAACGTTTGAGGAGACCGCTCCAACACTAGCTAAACCGAAATCCGGGCTACCAAGGTCATAGAGAACGGGCGAACCCGCGGAGAGTGTAAATCGGTCTGTTCGTGACATCTTCTGTTAAAAGATCTGAAACTGCACCCTTACGAAATCCAGTAGCTGCAAGAATTTTAATCCTCAAGATACCACCATAGTCTGCAGTTCGTTAATGATGTGACTGAGTGCCCTTCATTTATCGACATCTTGTTTTCTGACGAGACTAACTTTCACCTGAACGGTCACGTCAATACGCAGAATAGCCGCTGCTGGGTTGCAACGGATCCTAAACAGAAGCATGAGAAACCACTTCATTCATCAACATTCACTGCGTGGGCTGCGGTGTCGGCTCGAAGAATAATTGGCCGGCACGTCTTCGAGGACGAGAGTGATAGTGCAGTTACAGCGAATTCGGAATGTTATTGGGCGATATTAAATGACTTTTTTGTACCTGAATTTCGAACCTTTTCTAGTTGTAACCAGAGAACACGGTTTCAACAATACAGGTCCACAGCTCACAAGTCCAATGTGTCTATACTTCGAGGTCGTGAAATTTTTCCTGGCAAACTGATCTGCAGGGCGGAGGGGGGGGGGGGGGGGGGAGGGAGGAGGGGGGGGGCATAAATTACCCCCCAGGCAGTACAGATTTGACTGCCATGGATTTTTTTATAACAGTGTTATGTCAAATCTGTATGTGTACGTCAATAATCCGACTTTACTGGAGCATCTACCAACGTCTACACGCCGAGTCGTCCTGCAGAATTTTGTTAGTCGTTTAAACGAGTGCCGTAGGCATGCTAGATTGCATTTAAACGACATTGTTTATAAGATATAAATTCATAAGTATATATTTCAACAATAAATAAAAATTTTGTCAATAGAAGCAAACTTTCTTTTGAGACACCCTGTGTTTGACTGACATTAACTATTTTCTGTTCTGTTTTAGCTACCTGTATGTAACAATAAATGATATTGCAATCAATGGTTTTGTTGAATGCTGTTCCCAAGTTGTGAAGCAAATGCTTCACGCCGAAAAAGTTGATTGTTTACATTATGTAATCTTATACATTTGATCGTAATGACTTTTTTGTTTAATGACAAATGAGTTCTTTCTCGTAAGCGATAACGTTGTATTAGCTTTAATTCTAATTCTACTTTTGTAGCTGTAAAGCTCATAATCATAAGAGAATACTGAGATACAAAGTTCTCAACAACTACACTGGATTTTCGTGCACCGCTGACTTTGTCAAAGGCGAGAGAGATGTCAGAGAATACCGGGTGATCAAAAAGTCAGTATAAATTTGAAAACTGAATAAATCACGGAATAATGTAGATAGAGAGGTACAAATTGACACACATGCTTGGAATGACATGGGGTTTTATTAGAACCAAAAAAATACAAAAGTTCAAAAAATGTCCGACAGATGGCACATCATCTGATCAGAATAGCAATAATTAGCATAACAAAGTAAGACAAAACAAAGATGACGTTCTTTACAGGAAATGCTCAATATGTCCACCATCATTCCTCAACAATAGCTGTAGTCGAGCAATAATGTTGTGAACAGCACTGTAAAGCATGTCCGCAGTTATGGTGAGGCATTGTCGTCGGATGTTGTCTTACAGCATCCCTAGAGATGTCGGTCGATCACGATACACTTGCGACTTCAGGTAACCCCAAAGCCAATAATCGCACGGACTGAGGTCTTGGGACCTGGGAGGCCAAGCATGACGAAAGTGGCGGCTGAGCACACGATCATCACCAAACGACGCGCACAAGAGATCTTTCACGCGTCTAGCAATACGGGGTGGTTCTAATAAAACCCCATGTCATTCCAAGCACGTGTATCAATTTTTACCTCTCTATCTACATTATTCAGTGGTTTATTAAGTTTTCAAATTTATACTGACTTTTTGATCACCCGGCATATGATATATCCTCGATGATTCTGCAATATCTGCGACCGCAGTTTCACCTAGACAAAATAGATGATCCTGGGAATGGTGTACCGCCAAAGTCTTATATCAGCAAAAAGCCAGTTACAGTTCAGCCTGTAGGAATTTTGCGCTGAGAGTCTACCATATGACTGAAAGTCTCAACAATCACGGACGGATGCAGAATACGGTTAATGCAGTCAACTGTACAATTCTGTTCCAAGTTTATTTTATCAGAGGGGACACATTTCCTTTTTAGTCAACGGACACAACACGTAAAATGCGCGAATAGCCCATACAATCGGAAGCTTCTTTCTCATTAAACTTCACTTTGCTGTGCATACAAAAGCGAATGCTTAAAATCATAGACTTTCCTTAATACAGTCGTATATTAAAAATGTAATGAAGACCTTTTATTTACAACTGTAGATATAGAAGCATTTTTTATTTGTTGTTCCGGAATGAAAGCAGTAATTTTCAACAGAGAGATCGGTGTAATTTACGTCGTTTCTAATTTTTAAATTTAATTTTAATGATTTTTCATTTTGACATCGAAAAATATTATTTCTCTCCTTGTTGATACGATGGTATATCCTTAAGTCTTTCTAAAATGAAGTAAGTTGGAGTAGTAGCTAAGACACTGCACTCCCATTCTGGAAGACGAAGGTGCAGATTCCGTCTGGCCATTCCAGATTTAGATTTTCCGTGATCTCCCTAAATCGTTGCAGACAAATGGTGGGATGGTTCCTTTGACAAAGGCAAGGCCGATTTCCTTCCCTATCCTTTCGTCCTCTGGGCTTGTGTTGCGTCTCTGATGACGTCGCAGTCGATGGGACGTTAATTTACAATGGTCTGTCTTTCCTTTCAATAATAAAGAAAGGTGCTGTTGTCCGTTGGACATTTACTATTCTAACTAGTCGTATCATCTCAAATCTTTTAAAATGCGGATGCGCAGTACCACCTAACAGCTGCAGCTGTCCGTGTTTTGAAGGCCAAACAAACCAACAACAGTATTGCTGCCCTGGTTAGACCGCCTGGTACAACCTTGAAGACGTCTTTCAGCAACTCCTAGTGCGGTTGAAGCCTCCCGCTTCTGAGCTAAGCTAACCTATCTGTATTCTTTCCTACATATTCACTTACCATTGTCCTGTTGATTATAAAGTTTAAATCAGTCAATGCTCACAAAGTTTTTATTCATTTCCTGAATGTAATGCCTCGAATCTGGGATATTCTCCGCTTGGACTGGTACCCTGTGTTGAGCTCATCATCATTTCATCGTCATCATGGACGCGCAAGGCTCCGAAGTGGTGTCAAATAAGAAAACTTGTACCAAGCTGGCAAACTCCCCCTTATGGCATACACACATTTCATTTCGTAGGACTAAATGTATCCTCAGGGCTCCTACCAGAAACATTATTACCTACTGACAATAACTGAAAAGTCGAAACCGGTAAGTGAATATATTAAAATGGTGTAAGCAGTGACTGACTGATATAAACATTATAGCCCAAATTACTGAACGCACGGATTCTCTCCTTGAATAACATGGCAAATTTGAACTTACTTTTCCTGGTGTTTTCTCTAAGGCTTATAAGACCTGTAAGTGTAGCAGTTAGGTTTAATCTCATAATTTCTACTTCTTTACAGGGTTTCGCATCTGTTTTCTACACCAGTGTAGAGTCAGCAAGGTTACATACGGATTTGGCATGGCTCATGCAAGACAGCCTGCATGCGGCCCGAATCAAGTATTCGTGTGGCCCACTGTTCTCAGCCATATTTTATAATAATGTACTTCTAACAACAAAAATCCGAATCCAGAAACGTCAATTAACGTTAAGAATGTCTTGAGGCGTAGTTTTCCTGTTCAGCACCAAGAAAAAAATACTTAAGAAAGACAATAATATTTGAATGTGAGCTTAACGTTAATTGATGTTGCTGAATTCGGCCGTGAGCTAAGTAAAGTTGGTCGCTTACCTCAGGGGCAGAGTAGTAAGTAGCTCAGCCACTTCGGAGTCAAAAGGATTTGAGAGGGGGAGTATTTTGCTGTATTTCTTCCAACACCGACATCTCACAGGCGTGTACGACCCGCACCGAGCACCTGCTGTGGTATAGATTTTGAAGGAATAAGGCAAGATTGGGTTTAATGTCCCGTCGACATCGAGACGGAGCACAAGCTCCCATTATGTCAAGAATGGGGAAGGAATCCGGCCGTGTCATTTCAAAAGAACCAACGCGGTGTTTTACGGAAATCACAGGAAACCCTAAAATCAGAATGGTGGGAGGCGGATTTGAACAGTTGTCCTTCCGAATGTGAGTGCACTATGCTAACCTAATGCAACGCAATGTGTAACGGAAAAACGACATTCACAACATTCAGTAAACATTTATGATGGCGTCTCGTATTGCATAATGCATTTTGATATACGGGCAGTTAATTCCCTCTTTCTTTCTTTGGGCTGATGCCGTTCCTGCCGCCACCCTGAACCCCCTGGAAAGGAAGTAGTGTCTAGTGTAAGTCGTGAATTAGTGTGAAAGTCTGCAAATGTCTGTGAGTCGTGTTAACTGAGGCGGAACGTGGGTACCAGCCCGGTATTCAGCTTGTGAGATGTGGCAAACCGCCTAAAAACCACATCCAGGCTGGCCGGCTTACTGGTCCTCGTAGTTACTCCACTGGGCGGATCCGATCCGGGGTCGGAGCGCCTACGTGGGTCCAGGAAGCAGCGCAATTGCTCTCTAGGCTACACTGGCGGGTCAGTTAATTTCCTCTCTGTTGAACCTTATATCCAACGAAATATTTCAGGATAGATGCAGTGGCATAATACGAAAGAAGGAGAACAGCCGGCATTGGAGTTAGTTGAGGTAGGCATACGGCCATGAAGCGGAGATAAACTCCCTAAGCCACGATTATTCCAGCCGGGTCACTTAGAGAGTGTGTACCTCTCACAGTTCGTTAGGGGACGTCTAGGCCAAAAATATGTCGCCGATTTACTTATTTATATTCCAGAATATGAAGTGCCACTTCAACACATAAATGTCAAACTTATTTTTATAGTGAAGTCTGATGTCGTAGTCACATACTTTCGCATCTCACATTTGCACGAACTTTAATTGACGTGCAAATCAAATTTCGATTGGTATTGAAAACTTTTTTTGAAGTGTATCAGTTCGTCGTTGGTTAACAGAAACTGAGTTTGCAGGTCCACAGGCAACTTGTAGGACACTGAAGGAAAAAACTGGAGGTGTAAAGAACAGTGACAGTAGGTGCTAGAAAGTAAAACAGCTACCTCAAGGCTATTTTACACTTTGCATCACACTTACTGCTGTCCGAGTCGTGCTTAACTTCCATTCGTTCTGCCGTTATTACTGCAAAATACACGTGGCCGTTAATAACCCTTACACGTTCCAATCCGACCAAGCAACAACATAGTAGGCTTTGCATGTTCTAAGCAATCTCTACGTTGATTTAAATCTTTCATATGTTCAGTGTAACGGTAATAAAAGCGACCAAATTAGTAATTTGTGCAGCTATATTAAACACAATAACGTACTGGATCGAACTGTCAAATTAATTTCAGCTTGTTAGAAAGTTGCCGTACTGCAACATAGAGCGTTAGCTCCGGGTAGCCATTCAACTACGTTGTCTCTCTTGTGGTGCTCTCCTCTTAAGGCACCCGTTGCGTTAGAGGTTGCATAAAAAACCATATCTCTGATCCGCTATGAAACACTTCGGGGAAACAAAGTCATAATTTAGAAAGACACGTGGAAAATTTTTCATAGACACCGCAGGAGGTAACACTTTAGCTAATTGAAAAAAATTCCCATACATAAGTATATCTGAAGGAGAACTTTGACAGTTCTGTTTACTCCTTAAGATCTGCAACTTCCGTGAAAGTAACGACAACGATTCAACCTGTTTCCCTTGAAGAATTGCTGCAGTTAACATCCACGTGTATTGTCTTCACATGTCTCATACGAACATCCATTACATTTATTTATCCGGTACCCTGTACTGACATTCCATTTCCAAGGAATGATATGACACTGAAACCTAAGGTCTCTGTAGGACCCAGCATAGTCGTTCGTTTGCAGAGCGAGATTTCTTCAGGACTTGTGCTTTGACTTTGCGTTACTACAGACTTGAAAAGTGCTTACACATGAAAAGAAACGGCACATACAGTATTCTTTTAAAATTTGTTGTTTTTGAGTTACATTTTATGACTCCATATAGTCTCATTCACAGCGAGGTGGTTCGTCTGAGGTGGTTCGTGTTTATCAGTTTTCCGGGATTCCTTCTCTACTGAAATGCTGCTTGGGGAGAGGAGGGCAAGACCTTCAGATAAACATAAATCCGCACAATAAGAATTTTATTGAAATAACTAGAAATGCACTCATTAAGTAAAAAGATACAAATGGTTACCCAAAAATTTACAATGCAATTATAAGTGACGCCAGGGGTGTAATTAGCTTCCTTTCACAATCAACAGATATGAGGAGGACTCAAACTAGGCACCAGTTCACTGTGCTGGACATGCCATGATCCAGGACGCTGGCCAAATAGTGCAGTAACTGGTACTTCTAAAACATATAAATAACTAAGAACTAGTAAGAAACCGACAGTAGACCAGAGGGGAGTGAAGTTCCATCAGGTAGCTCTCTACCAGACTGGACAATATGTTAAAGATGGCTACGCGACGCAAACACACAGCAAAGAAAAAAAACTCTGAAACGTGCTCACCAAGCGACAGTAGACCAGAGAGGAGTGAAGTTCCATCAAGTAGCACCCTACCAGACTGGACAATATGTTAAAGATGGCTACGCGACGCAAACACACAGCAAAAGGAAAAAAACTGTGAAACGTGCTCACCAAGTTCAGTTCTTTATGGTGAAACAATATTGCTATAGCAGTCTTCCCTTGGATACCCGACAATTCCTTCGGCCGATCTTCACCCTGCCGGATTCGCATGCTTCTGGACAATTGGATGCATCTACAAAAGGAAATATCTCAGAGTGAGGATACATGCATCCTAAACTTTAATGACACGTTGTGTCATACTCCCTGACATAAGCCCGCATCTCGTGGTCGTGCGGTAGCGTTCTCGCTTCCCACGCCCGGGTTCCCGGGTTCGATTCCCGGCGGGGTCAGGGATTTTCTCTGCCTCGTGATGGCTGGGTGTTATGTGCTGTCCTTAGGTTAGTTAGGTTTAAGTAGTTCTAAGTTCTAGGGGACTGATGACCATAAATGTTAAGTCCCACAGTGCTCAGAGCAATTTGAACCAGCCAACCCTGACATAACAAATAAGATGTTGAATGACATGACGGCACGTGTCATGTTACGCTACATGACATCATGTATCATGTTAATTGACTATGGCCGGCCGCTGTGGCCAAGCGGTTCTAGGCGCTTCAGTCTGGAACCGCGCGACCGTTAAGGTCACAAGTTCGAATCCTGCCTCGGGCATGGAAGTGTGTGATGTCTTTAGGTTAGTTAGGTTTAAGTAGTTCTAAGTTCTAGGGGACTGATGACCTCAAATGTTAAGTCCCATAGTGCTCAGAGCCATTTGAACCATCTCAGCTTGACTATATTCGCCGCTTTATGGGCTACAATTGGAGAATTTCTCATTTTGGTTACTTTTTGTTCGTAGGACACATATAAACTAAACAATGTGCGTCATACAAAATTGTTAAGGCTTTCGTGGCCACTTGTTGACAAACTGCCTATTGGTGTTGATGTCGGAATGACTGGACGATCCATCAACACCAGGATCAAAGAGCATAAGCGACATTGCAGGTTGGGGCAGGTGGAGAAATCGACCGTGGCAGAGCACGCACTGAATGAGACCGACCACGTAATAAAATTCGCCGACACGGAAGTTCTGTCTGTAGAGAAGCACTATCACACGCGCTTGTTCAGAGAAGCTGTAGAAATACAAAAAAAAAAAAACGCGAACAGTTTGAACAAGAAAGAGGAAAGCCTTAAGGTCAACGGATCCTGGCTTCCCGTACTGCAGCGAACGACCGTCGCAGGTAGCAAGAGGAGAACCGCACCGGAAATGACCGCGGAGAAGCCCTCGGACGTTGGCGCGCCAGGTACATATGGTCTGCGCCCGCGAGCTCGGCTCCAGTTCACCACCGGCAATGGAGGGTGAAGCTTTGACAATGCCAGCCACTCGTGCTGGCAAAACGTCAGAAAAATCATTAGATGAACGTCGGCCGAAGAACCCGAGACAGAAGCCAATAGGCAGTTTGTCAATGTGCGTCACTTAAAATCCCTTAAATTACTACTTTGTGGATATAATTGAAACAGAGAGTTCTGGAGCTCGTGACTAGATCAAGCGAAGCGTGTGCTTGAAGGGTCAATAGTAAAATACGAGCGAACGAGGTGGTGCAGTTGTAACCTCCCCCTCGCTTATCGACCTTAATGACAGTGAAAAATTAAACCGCGTGTGCCTAATGGAAATTTGGGAAAAGCAATCGTCACCGAAGTCAATTTGTCGGTAAAGAGGGAGGAAAGGGTTACATCTAAATGAAAGGAAAAATGCAAATGAAACTGGTGGAAATTAATTTTGAAAAGGGGTAAAGTTAGTAAAGAAAGTAAATGTGCGGCCGTTACGTTAACAATTAACTAGCGGTAATTACATATTTGAGATTTGGGGGAAATTACGGTCGCCAGTCCTATGGACAATTACTATAGTAACTGCAAAAGAAAGGTTATTACACATATAATTAGCACTAGAAGCGTGGCAACTGAAGGTTGACACGTGTAGTGTGAAAACTGAAAGTTTGTCAGAAGTAATAAATTTCGCTACACTCTGACTTAATTTAGCAAAAGAATTAATGAAACCGGAAAATCGAAAGTTAATTTAGTGACTGAAGTTAATAGTGAGCTTTCTTTCTGAAGCACATCGAAATTCAGTAAAATACGGTTAGTCTTGGACCACCTCATCAATCATTTAAAAAGCTACGTGAATCTACGCAATTTAGAAATAAGAGATTTAACTTTGAACTTGAATTAAATGATTCTGAACAATTAACAATAGTAAAATTTAGTACGTACCAAGCTGAGCTGCAGTCACAGGTAACTAAAATACGGTAACAAAACTCGCACTCTTAATTTGTGCTTGTGCAATCTAAATATTGTAGCCAGCTATGAATAACTTAACTGAACTATCAAATTAAAGCAGTGAAATCGAATGATGCTGGCGTTTGAATTTCAACGACACTCGGGCTCATTTCGGAAAAGGAAGGGACCCTGCTTGGCAATTCAATTGGGACAATGAGCAACAAATGTTCATGCTAAGTTGCTGTAATTTTGTGATGCAACAATTTTAAAAGTTTGAAAAGCTGAGGTCTGCCATACAGTTCTAAAACTTTACGTGCTTCCAGTCTTCCTTGTTTGTTGATTGAAGGTTTGAAGCCGTCGATCGAGGAGGTGGCGACAGTCACTCATTGTCGGCCGTCGCTGTTGCAGAAGCTGGATGTTGGCGCGCCTTCTTCTCGACACGGTCACCAGACGAAACGGGCTCTTGATGTGCGCCAGCTAATGCTTCCCGTCCGCGACACCATGTCAGAAACTATCATCGCAAGTCGAGCGTAATTACATGCTGCCCAACCCCGAAAGCGCGGCAACTCGCGGGAGCTTCACACAACACACCTGCTCCACTGCACCACCCCAGCCAGACTCTGCTCTGCTCTGCCCGCGCTCCACGAGGCAGAGTTAACACTACCAAAGATCCTAAACACTTTGGTTCTCCACACGACCTATCGATGTAATGGTTCGATAGCATAGTTTCTCTAGGCCAGACCCAGCGTAAAAATACAAATAATCTTTACACAACAAACCAATTATACATCGACTTAAATGCATCTATATACAAATAGTAAAACAATTACAATATACAAAGACACAGAAACGTCATATATTCAGGTAACAAAATAAGGAAAAAAAATTATAGTACAATAGATGGAAATACGAGGATATGCATTTCCGGCGTTACACAGTGACTGAGTCACTAGGTTACCACCTGAGAGGAGCAGGATTCAAATCCCCGTACGGCCAACATAATTTTCGTTACTGCGACTCCTAATCTGAATGTCAGGATGGTTCCTTTTGTAACTGGGTAACCTCTTTTGATACCAGTCAATTGTCAGGATGAGCATTACTGCAAAGGGCATTTGATTCTGAAGCATTATGTCAGGGTGAAAAACACTAAATAAAGTACTTTTTCTCTCCTAACAACATGTGGGTAGGGTGGGTTCTTCCTTGGCTCGGGAATGAGGTAGAATGAAACAGCATTTTTACGTAAGATAACTTTTATTGAAAGATTTGTACAACTGTTTCCTTACTGGATTGTTCTGGAGCCGGCCGCGGTGGTCTAGCGGTTCTAGGCGCTCAGTCCGGAACCGCGCGACTGCTACGGTCGCAGGTTCGAATCCTGCCTCGGGCATGGATGTTTGTGATGTCCTTAGTTAGATTTAAGTAGTTCTAAGTTCTAGGGGACTGATGTCCACAGATGTTAAGTCCCATAGTGCTCAGAGCTGTTTTAGATTGTTCTGGCTGGGAGAGCGGCAGCTGTGTCGTTTGCGAAGCCTTCTGCTGCGTGAGCGGCGGCGTCTGATTACGCCTGGCGGTGTGTATCTCGTGTCGCTGTTTCGCCCAGTTGACTGGAGATGCGCATCGTGAGGTGGCCCGTTTAATTATTGAGAACGAAGTCGTGAATCGGATGGTGATACCTCGGATGTGGCATCCCAGTGTTTCTCTTCTCTATGCGGCCGCGTGTGTCAATGTTGTGCGTCGGCCAGCGGTGCGGCGCGGCGGGGGAAGGCCAGTGTCCCGGACTCGAATAACGGACTCCCGCTTGCCAGTCTTCGGCTGTCAGATCTTCATCACCAGCTCACAGGTGACTCCTGATGTGAGGCCGTCTCCTTCCCATCCTCACGAGTCACCCGGGTACGTAAAAATCAGTCTTCAAATACCTTCTAACTTCTGTCTTCTGGCACCGAGGCTGCTGCTTGCTATTCCATTACAGTGGCGGACTTGGTGCATCTGTGTACGATGTAGTCTCTTCCTGCATAATGGTCTTCAGCACTGACTGAACTGTACTGGAACTGAACTCGAACCGAAACTGAAATCAAAACTACTGTCGGGCTCACTGCATCTCGCGTATTTATTTATTTCAGTTCACCCTGACGGCTGAATCGACAGCTTCCACTTACGTGGGGAGGGCGATGGCTTCTCTTGAACATGCTGACTCGCAAGCGCCGGCCGTTGCCACTGCTGCTCTGCCCGCTGTTTGCCAGTGTGTAACTCTTCTAAACTAAACTAAGTTTTCCATTTACTTTCTAATTTCTACTTCACTTCACATTGATTTCACTAATTTATTTACCTATCTTAAGTACCACTCAACACTTTGTAAAGGGGCATTACATGTTTTCTTCCTGTATGGTTGCAATTTCCAACCTGTTTTCCCAACAGCTCCTCATTGAAAGGATAGTCAATCTTCATCTACATTGCTGTAACTGTGTGTATTAGATGTAAATGTTCCAGTCTGGTTGGTATCCTAGTGGAGGTCAGCAACAAGAGGGCTGCAGAACAAGGTGGAAATGGCAAGACGAAACAGTTGATTTTAATTCTAATTGTAGAGAGGATGATACTTACTGCTCTGGGGACGCAACCCACTCCATCTTTCCTCACATAACAGCACAAATCTGCACATGTCTGTAATCGCCACACACACACACCAAGCTATAACAAGCAGTGAGAAATAAATAAGTTTTTTTTCTACCCTAATGTTCTGCAGACGATTACGTTTACTTTACATTATTCTGTGAAATTTTCGTTAATACATAAACTAAAAGCCGTGCACTTCCTTAGCTTCTCCCTATCACAGTTTTAAAAAATACTGTACATGCACTAAATGGAGAGTAAGGACGAAAGTGAGAACGTTGTTGTGGCTTTCAGTCCAAAAACTGGTTTCATGCATCTCTCCATGCTACTCCATCCTGCGCAAACCTCTTCTTCTCCAAATAACCACTGCAATCAACCTATATTTGACCCTACTTAATGCACTCGTCTCTTGGTCTCCCTCTGCAGTTTTTACTGCCACCCTTCCTTCCAATAATAATTTGACGATTCTTTGATGTTGAGAATGTGTCTTATCAATCGATCCCTTATTTCAGTCAAGTTATGCCACAAATTTTTTCTGCCCACTTCTATCCAGTACCTCTTCATTAGTTTCACGATCTGCCGAGCTAATCTTTAGCGTTGATCCGTAGTACCACATATGAAATACTTCTGTTCTCTTCTTATTCTGTCAGCTTGTCATCCACGATTTATTTCTGTTTAAGGCTACACTGCAGACAAATTCCTTCAGAAAATACTTCCTAACATTTAAATTTTTATGCAACGTTGACAAATTTTTCTCCTTCAGAAACGATTTTGCTGCTATTTCCAGTCTATATTTTATATCCTCCTTACTTCAGCCGTTATCTGTTATTTTATTGCCCAAATAACAAGACACATCTACTAGTTTTATAGCTTGATTTCCTTGTATACCTCCCTCAAAATCATCAGAAATAAGTCGACTACATTCCATTAAGCTTGTTTTACATTTGTTAATGTTCATCTTATATCCTGGTTCCAAAACAGTCCATTCCGTTCTTCGAATCCTGCCTCGGGCATCGATGTGTCTAATGTCCTTAGGTTAGTTAGGTTTAAGTAGTTCTAAGTTCTATGGGACTGATGACCTCAGAAGTTAAGTCCCATAGTGCTCAGAGCCATTTTTTTAGTCCATTCCGTTCAGCTACGTTCCAGTTCCTTCCCTGTCTCTGGCACAATTACAATGTCATCGGCAGACTTCAAAGATTTTATTTCTGTTCCTTGAACTTTATTTTCTTCCCTCTGTTTTTCTTTGGTTTCATTTACTTCTTTCTCAATGCGTAGATTGAATAACACCAGGGATAAGTTACAATCCTGCCTCACTCCCTTCTCAGCCACTGCCGTTTGGTCTCAACCCTTAACTCGCTGTATTTCCCCCCGTCCCTCATCCCCTCCCCCTACCCCCACCTCCCCGTTACTTAAAAAATTTCTAAGAGAGTATTTCAGTCAACACTGTAAACAGCTTTCACTCACTCTACAAAATCTATAAACGTAGATTTATTTTTCTTCAAAATGCTTCAAATGGCTCTGAGCACTATGGGACTCAACTGCTGTGGTCATAAGTCCCCTAGAACTTAGAACTACTTAAACCTAACTAACCTAAGGACAGCACACAACACCCAGCCATCACGAGGCAGAGAAAATCCCTGACCCCGCCGGGAATCGAACCCGGGAACCCGGGCGTGGGAAGCGAGAACGCTACCGCACGACCACGAGATGCGGGCTATTTTTCTTCAACCTACAACCTATCTTCTATGATAAATCATAGGCCCAGTATTGCCTCACGTGTGGGAACATTCCTTCGAAGCCTGAACCTATCCTCCTCGTGATCGGCGTGTACCAGCTCTTCCATTCTTCTGTAAAACAATTCGTGTTAGTGTTTTACAACTATTAATTACGACACTTTCAATGTTCTGTCCAATTCTTCTCGCAGAACTGATTTCCTCTTCCCTTTCTATAATACTGCCTTCAAGTTCATTTCCCTTGTATAGACCCTCTATACACTGCTTACATCTTTCAGCTTTCCCTTTTTGCTTCGTTCTGGCTTTTCATCTGTTCATCACCTGTTTTGCTCCTAAGGCTTCATTAACTTTCCTGTAGGCGGTATCTACATTTTCCCTGGCCACACGTGCTTCTATAAACTTACATTTGGCCTCTAGCGATTTCTGTTTACCCATTTTGCACTTTCTGTTAATCTCATATTTTACACATTTGTATTCCCTTTCATTTGCTTCCTTTAATGCTTTTCTATATCTTTTTCTTTCATCAATTAAATATCTCCTGTGATATTCATGAACTTCTATGAGGCCTTGTCTTTCTACGTACTTCATCCTCTACTGCGTTCACTACATCATCTCTCAATGCTAACCAGTTGTATTCTACTGTTTTCTTCTTTCCGGTTCCAATAAATTGTTGCCTATCTTTCCCTTTCAAACTCTCAACAATCCCTAGTATTGCAACTTATACAAATCCGATCTCCTTAATTTGCTACCTCTTTGCAATTTCTCCTGTTTCAGATATGTTTCCGAAATCTTTGTCCTACCATTACATAATCAATCTGAAACTTTCCGGTGTCTCCAGGTCTCTTCCACGTATACAACCTTCTTTTATGATTCTTAAACCAAGCGTTATCGATGATTAAATTATGCTCTGAGCTAAATTATACTTTCCTTTCATTCCTTACCGCCAGCCCTTATTCACCTACAACTTCTCCTTTTCTTCCTTTTCTTATTATCGAATTCCAGTCCCCCATCAAAATTAAATTTTCGTCTCCTTTAACTATCTGAATAATTCCTTTCATCTCATCATACATTTCTACAATCTCTTCATCATCTGTGAAGCTAGATATCATGCAAACTTCTACTACTGCTGTACGCTTTGGCTTCGTGTCCATCTTGGCTACAATAATGCATTCACTATGCACTTTATAGTAGCTTATCCGCATTCCTATTTTCTTATTCATTTCTAAACCTATTCCTGTATTTTCCCTATTTGACTTTGTGTTTATAACCTTGTATTCATCTTACCAGGAGTCCTCTCCCTCCTGCCACCGAAATTCATTAGTTTCCATTATATCTAACCTCATCCTATTCACATTCCTTTCCACATTTTCTAACGGATCTAACATTTGTGTAGTCCCCGCCTGGACATCCGAATGATCGACTGTTTTACCTCCGTAATACACTACTAGCCATTAAAATTGCTACACCACGAAGATGACGTGCTGCAGACGCAAAATGTAACCGACAGGAAGAAGATGCTGTCATAGACAAATGATTAGCTTTTCAAAGCATTCACACCAGGTTGGCTCCGGTGGCTACACCTACGACGTGCTGACATGAGGAAAGTTTCCAACCGATTTCTCGAACACAAACAGCAGTTGACCGGCCTTGCCTGGTGAAACGTTGTCGTGATGCCCTGTGTAAGCAGGAGAAATGTGTACCATCACGTTTCCGACTTTGATAAAGGTCGGATTGTAGCCTATCACGATTGCGGTTTATCGTATCGCGACATTGCTGCTCGCGTTGGTCGAGAGCCAATGACTGTTAGCAGAATATGAAATCGGTGGGTTCAGGAGGGGATACGGAACGCCGTGCTGGATTCCAACGGCTTCGTATCACTAGCATCTTATTCGCATGGCTGCAACGGATCGTGCAGCCACGTCTCGATCCCTGAGTCAACAGATGGGGACGTTTGCAAGACAACAACCACCTGCACGAACAGTTCGACGACGTTTGCAGCAGCATGGACTAGCAGCTCGGAGACCATGGCTGCGGTTACCCTTGACGCTGCATCACAGACAGGAGCGCCTGCGATGGTGTAGTCAACGACGAACCTGGGTCCACGAATTGCAAAACGTAATTTTTTCGGATGAATCCAGGTTCTGTGTACAGCATCATGATGGTCGCATCCGTGTTTGTCGACATCGCGGTAACGCACATTGGAAGCGTGTATTCGTCATCGCCATACTGACGTATCACCCAGCGTGATGGTATGGGGTGCCATTGGTTACACGTCTCGGTCACCTCTTGTTCGCACTGACGGCACTTTGAACAGTAGACGATACATTTCAGATGTGTTACGCCCCGTGGCTGTACCCTTCATTCGATCCCTGCGAAACCCTACGTTTCAGCAGGATAATGCACGACCGGATGTTGCAGATCCTGTACGGGCCTTTCTCGATACAGAAAATGTTGGACTGCTGCCCTGGCCAGCACATTCCCCAGATCTCTCACCAACTGAAAACGTCTGGTCAATGGTGGTCGAGCAACTGGCTCGTCACAATACGCCAATAACTACTCTTAGTGAACTGTGGTATCGTGTTGAAGCTGCACGGGCAGCTGTACCTGTACACGCCATCCGAGCTCTGTTTGACTCAATTCCCAGGTGTATCGAGGCCGTTATTACGGCCAGAGGTGGTTGTTCTTGGTACTGATTTCTCAGGATCTGTGCACCCAAATTGCGTGAAAATGTAATCACATGTCAGTTCTAGTATAATACATTTGTCCAATGAATACCCGTTTATCATCTGCATTTCTTCTTGGTGTAGCAATTTTAATGGCCAGTAGTGTATTTTGCCCAAGAGGACACCAACATCATTTAAGCATCATTGATCTGTATGCCCTCCGGAAAAGTAAGGGCTGTAGCTTCCCTTTGCTTTTAGTCGTGCCCAGTGCTAACACAGTAAGGCGACGTCGGCTGATGATACAAGGCCAGATCAATCATTCGGATGGTGCCCCTGTAGCTACTGCTGCCCCCGATCCTTAAGTGACAGAAACATTGATCACTTCTGCCTTTTCATCCTCATGTGTATAATCGAACAGTACATATCTTGTAATCAAAACTACAATCCATGCCTGTTTATTGGTTTTGGTACACATTTTTTTGTCCCGTAGCACTGAAATACAAGTGATATAAGTTGGAATTCAAGTGTGCGTCTTTGATAAGTAAGCAGTATTTGTAAGAAGTGAAGAAGTGTAATGGAAACAAACTTTCTCGCCAGCGGTGTAGTTTACGCTCGCTCTGAGACGCAACCGCCCTGTGACGGTCATTTGCGAGGATCAGGCACGACATGTGGCGCCGGGGAAAGCGCAAATTGTATTGCAGTTGTGAAATAAACCTCGTTAGCAAGAACCTCCCAACCATGAGAAATGTAATGCGCAGTTGCCGATATGAAATTACTGTTCGTTTCAGTGCCGCCCCTTGCTCATTGAGTGTAATCAGCGAGCTTACGGACCCGTCTAACCTGCACAGTCCGGGAGCAAATGAAAGGTCTAAATAGTCTTCATTGGCAGCTATGCGTCTGTGTCATTAAGCGCCTTCGTCATGCAACAACGGGAAGTCTCTGCAAGTAAGCCGGCGTAACACAGCACCTGCTCTGCTCCAACACCCTGCAATAATTCTGGAGAATTCTAGACGCCTGTGCAATTCACTTGAAATACAACTTAACATCTTGTCCAGAAAATTTTAAGTTCATCGTTTCTCTACTGCGTAGCTACAACATAACAACTGGCAGAAGTTTACGGTGATTGTGGGAAGGAGCAAATGCTGTAAGAAATAAAAAAGTATCGTAGGTATCTAGTGCAACCAATATGAATGTGGGCGTTGCTCCTATATGGACAACTCAAGAACTTCAATTTATAATGAAATGGCACTTGAGTGAATCATTACCCTGTGCAATACCTATAAACCATTACTTCTTGACGATTTGTGTCTCAGTCTCACCAGGCGAAAGAAGATTTTTGAACTTATTAAACTAATAAAAAATTATCTTCTATCTCCGTTGAATGAAGAACAACTAGCCATTCAATCCATTTTATCAACTGAAAGAAAAGTTTCAACCGAAATATATTTAAACAACGTTATTGAGAATTTCAGTAACAAAAGGGCACGTAAACCTGTACTAAAATAATATCAATAATAACTAATATCTCTTACTAAGGTTAGGAAACTACCGCATCTTGTAATTGTACAATCTTTGTTTCCAGGCATCCTGTTCTTCAGTATTTCTTTGAAATCTGTCCGACGGTCGCTGTGCTAAATGCTGATTCGCATTCTAAGTTTCTGTCCTGTATCCTTAAAAATGTATATTACAACTACAAGAGCGCAGCGTACACACATTGTAAATACTGGATTTTTTATCAGCTGTTGTATCAAGATTATTCTTTTTTTATAAAATGTACTAGACAAATATATTAGTTTGCAAGAAGACCGGGGGCCTCATCCGATAAACTTCGTCCGCCATTTTCTACAAGTTTGACATGCATATTGTGGCAATTCTTTTAACACGGTGGATAATTACGAGCTAGTGTATGTTCAATTCTTTGCATGCACAATGTTTCTGTATAGTTAACTATTAGGAGACCTTCACGAAGAATCAAGAACTCTGATACCCTGAGACTGGCAGTTCTTCGATGTTCATCGTTAATTGAAATGATGTGTCTAAAGAACTAGCGAATTACTTGCGATAGTCACACAGTTTAATAATTTTATTTATCTTGACCACAGTATTTCATTCAATTTATTATCTCTTACATGTTTCGGAGTTACGCACTTTTCAAAGGTTCTAAAATAAAACGCTATCGATAGCAAAAATCAGAATGAATCTGTCCTATAAACAGGGTGAGGCATTTAGAAATGTTTCTGAAACTATCTGGAAAACTGCAAATCCAGTTAGAAAAAGTTTATGACGAATGTTGTTTGTTTTGAAGGGGAACATCCAATGGTCGCAAACTCGAGCTTTTGTTCCAACCCCCGGAAAAGGGATCGTGGTTGACTTTGGTATCTTAAAGAGGAAGCCACATTTCTTATTGTGGATTCTGATTCTCCGCGAAAAAATACATAACTTTTATGTTTAACATTTTCTTTTCGTTGCTTGGTAGCTGGCGCTGTAGTCGAAAAAAATTAAAATCGGTTAAAAACCATCTAAAAACGATAATATATCGAGAAATACACATCACATTACGGCCCGACGGGGTTAGAAAGCCAGTTGCTCTAAAATCTTTAACGAGAGACCAGTCCTTTATAGCAAAAAACTTGAGTATTCAGGACATACTGCGTTATTTTGCCCATATTATCACTGTTATTTCCTTCACAGTTTCTGGGTAACGTTCAAAGTAGTTTTTAATTCATCGATAAACAAATTGTTTCAAATGCTTTTCATTTCAGCGATATCTGTGAAAGAATTTACACCAATAATGTGGAAAAGGTAACGTATTATGTTTTGACAATGAAGAGTGCTTGCTATAAAAAAACAGCTTTCTCATTAGAGATTTTAGAATAAAACGCCTTTCTAACCTCCTGGGATCCTGAACTGATGTGTATTCCTTTAGACCGCTACGGTCGCAGGTTCGAATCCTGCCTCGGGCATGGATGTGTGTGATTTCCTTAGGTTAGTTAGGTTTAAGTAGTTCTAAGTTGTAGGGGACTGATGACCTCAGATGCTAAGTCCCATAGTACTCAGAGCCATTTGAACCATTTTTGAACCTTTACGTTGGGGAGAATGTACTTTCAACCTTCAATAACTACCAGTTTTGAATATTAGTAAACTACTGTTTCAGATTTATGACATTTTCATAAGAAAAAATTACAAATTTCCACGTTAACTCGCGAAAAGCGCCTATTTCGCGTAACTTCTCTAAAGCCACAAATTTGTTTTTCGTGTTTTCGTTACGCAGAATTTTCCTCTCCTTACACACAGCTCAATTCGGTACTGTACAGTGACTGCCAGATAGGCGTGTTGGACCGCCTAACGGCGTTACTCATAAGGGAACCTCCCCATAGCACCGCCCTCAGATTTAGTTATAAGTTGGCACAGTTGATAGGCCTTGAAAAACTGAACACAGATCAATCGAGAATTAGGTTTTCCGTGATTTCCCTAAAATCACTCCAGGCAAATGCCGGGATGGTTCCTCTGAAAGGGCACGGCCGACTTCCTTCCCCATCCTTCCCTACTCCGATGAGACCGATGACCACGCTGTCTGGTCTCCTTCCCCAAACCAACCAACCAACCAATAAATCGAGAAAACAGGAAGAAGTTGCGTGGAACTATGAAAAAAAAGCAAAATATGCACTCAGTAGTCCATGTGCAAGTTAGGCAACATCAAGAATATAGCGAGGTTAGGAGCGCCGTGGTCCCGTAGTTAGCGTGTGCAGCTGCGGAACGAGAGGTCCTTGGTTCAAGTCTTCCCTCGGGCGAAAACTTTGATTTTTTATTTTCAGACAATTACCAAAGTTCAGGCACTCACACATAATAAACTTCGCTCTCCAAAATTCCATAACATGTTCAGATTTGCTTGGACATACGCAGGATTTGACGGTCTACACACGGAAAAATTTGAAAACGTTAAAAACATGTTTTGACGGAGCACAGGGAAAACTGTGCGACTGTGAAACTGTTTCGTTCATTTGTTGCAGTTTATGTGACAAACTCTTATGTTTTCATCACTTTTTTGGGAGTGATTATCACATCCACAAGAAAACCTAAATCGGGCAAGGTAGAAGAATCTTTTGACCCATTCACCAAGTGTACAAGTTAGGTGGGTCGACAACATATTCCTGTCACGTGACGCACATGCCCTCACCAGTGTCGTATAGAATATATCAGACGTGTTTTTCTGTGGAGGAATCGGTTGACCTATCACCTTGCGATCAAATGTTTTCGGTTCCCATTGGAGAGGCACGTCCTTTCGTCTACTAATCGCACGGTTTTACGGCGCGGTCGCAAAACACAGGCACTAAACTTATTACAGTGAACAGAGACGTCAATGAGCGAACGGACAGATCATAACTTTGCGAAAATAAAGAAAATAAACTTTTCACTCGAGGGGAGACTTGAACCAAGGACCTCTCGTTCCGCAGTTGTTCACGCTAACCACGGGACCACGGCACTCGTGTGCTCACACTCTCCTAGATGTTGCCTATCTAGCGCATGGGCTACTCAGTTTGTATATTTTGCTTTTTATTTTCATAGTTCCACACAACTTCTTCCTGTTTTCTCGATTGATCTGTGTTCAGTTTTTCAAGGTCTATCCACTGTGCCAACTTATAATTAAATCTGAGTGGGGTGCGATGGGGAGGTTCCCTTGTCAGAAGCGGCGTGTCGTCACGTGACCCGATGCGAGCGCCACGCACGGGGATGGTCGCATACTGTCGAGCTGCTGGCGTCTCTGGCATCTCTGATTCACCACCACAGGCGACGTCTGCAACGTACGAGAAACATCTTATTTTATACATTATCCAATTTTTTTCGCCAGACTTACATATCTTGCATTCTTTTAAATTTGGCATGCTTTCGTCGTTGCTTCTGCAACAATGTTCTGACCTATTTTGTGTGCCATTGGGGGATCAGTACCATCTCTTACTAATTTATTTTGCACACATGTCTCAATTGCCTAAATTTTGTTATTTATTAAGCTTGTGTGTTAAATTATTCAGGCAACGAGCGAGGGAAGTATATAAGAATATCGCATTGTACCGAATACCACCAGTCTAAATTTCTTGATTCTTTTCTTTGGTGTCTGTCAGAAGCGGAATACAAGCTTTGTCCATGCGTTTCTCATTGGAGAGTATTGTGAACATACAGTAGTGTCAACGAAAATCCTTATCAATATATATATATATATATATATATATATATATATATATATATATATATATATATATATATATATATATATATCCAGAGATATTAAGACGCGAAGTTGACGCTTGAAACACCCGACATGCGGTGCTAGCGCACGTCCTGAGGCTCAGGCGTGAACCCCATGCTGCCCGTAATCGGGATGTGATTGACATGCATAATCACACTTCCATACTTATCAAGAGGTCCGAAACGAATAACACGGTTTGCTGCCATCCTGCTGCGATATCTCGGGATGTAATGGGAATATTGCGATGCAATCAATGCCACTGTGTATGTGCTTTGTCATGCTATGGATTGCTGAAGAAAAAATATAGGAGGTCCATTTAAAAAAAACATAAGTTTGTGTTAAAAAACACATATTCTTTCGTTTTAGAATGTTTCCAAATATGTACATTCATGGGCCCCAGCCCTACATTGATACCGGTGAAAGTCGTTTTCCAATAGCTGTTATTGTTCCAGAGATATTTTGGGTGGACAAGATAGCTGGGACACCCTGTATATATATATATATAAGGCGAAGTGCTCGGATTCAAAACCGTGTGAGACAAGGATATGGGCCGGCCGCGGTGGTCTAGCGGTTCTAGGCGCGCAGTCCGGAGCCGCGCGACTGCTACGGTCGCAGGTTCGAATCCTGCCTCGGGCATGGATGTGTGTGACGTCCTTAGGTCAGTTAGGTTTAAGTAGTTCTAAGTTCTAGGGGACTGATGACCACAGATGTTAAGTCCCATAGTGCTCAGAACCATTTGAACCATTTTTTGAACAAGGATATGGGCTTTCGCCCCTACTGTTCAGTCTATACATCGAAGGAGCAATAACGGAAATAAAAGAAAGGCTCAAGAGTGGAATTAAAATTCAAGGTAAAAGGATATCAATGATAAGGTTCGCTGATGACATTGTTATCCTTATTGAAAGTGACGAATTATAGGATGTGCTGAATGGAAATTGAGAGTAAATCGGATGAAGACAAAAGTAATGAGAGTTAGCAGAAATGAAAACAGCGAGAAAGTTAGCATCAAGATTGATGATGACGAAGTAGACGAAGTTAAAGGATTCTGTCGCCTAGACATCAAAGTAACCTATGATGGACGGAGGAAGGACGACACAAAAGGCAGCCGAGCACTGTGGAAACGGCATTCCTGGTCAAGAGAAGTCTACTAATATTAAACATTGGCTGGTAGGGAAACATGGGATATGGGAGAACCGCAGAAGAAAATAATTGAAGAAATCAAAGGTTCTCTGGAGAATCGGCGAGGAAAGGAGTATATGGAAAACACTGACAGGAAGAAGGGACAGGATTCTAGGACATCTGTTAATACATTAAGGAACAACTTCCATGGTACTAGAGAGAGGTTGCAAGTGCTACTCTGGGATGAACAAGTTGGCACAGCGAGAAATTCGTGACGGGCTGCATAAAACCAGTGAGAAGACTGATTACGTCATTCCTAATCATGTACTCGAGACTGATACCCAGAATCCCAAGTTCTTTGATGATACCATACGCCGTGATTTCTCAGCACTCGTCTCAGGGAGAGATCGTAAGTAGCTATTGATAGGTTCCGAGTTATGTAAAATTACGTTTCATGTTCATCCTTTTTTGGCAAGAATGGACTGACTTCCAGTAAACGAATTGTTCGTGGGATTTTTACCTTTTTATTGGTTTTTCCTACCAGAATTTTATGGCTAAGATATATGTATATTTTTCAGATTAAAAGGCAATTTTTTCTACTCTTGTTGAAACAGCTTCCTGTTCTTGACTCACACTTGTCATTTCTGTCAGATCTTCAAAGGTCATCGATTTTGATGCCCCCGAGATTGCAGGATTTACCTTTGATCCTTTTTTTTTTTACTTCTTATATGGTAAGCAACTTCCTACCCCCATCCTCAATTAATATCCTGCGTTATAATAGACAACAAATTATTTCTGCTTGTAGATATTGTATTATGTAGTCTTTTCGAGGTGATGTGTAATAGTTGAGGAACCCTTGCAATATTCGGCTTCTTTGGCTTAATAGTACATTTTAACTATATTTTAAAGGTACCACCCCCCCCCCCCAACCTTCAAGCTGTACTAAGAACTTGCCTGTTGTAAAACATAAGTTAACAACAGTTCTCTTGGATACTTTATAATCCACGGCCAGCGTTGTTATCTTGTTCTGCTCTCGTCTCCACATAAATTAATGTAAAATGAAAGTAAAATATAAAGTGTAAAATAAATTCAAAATAAATATAAAATAAGAGGTAGAATTTTCTGTGTTAAAGTAATGTTACTGCGTTGGAAATTACTTTTTACCGCTACGAGCGGATGAAACCTTTAAGCTCCACTAGCATTACATTTTGTCTCTGCCGCTTTCAGGCACGGAAAATGGAACGAAACATTAATCCAAGTCTACATCATTCCCGGTGAACGTGGAAAACTCTCCCACTAACTCTGGTGCCGCAATACGACGTACTTCACAGCTTGACCGCTCGGCGACACTCCATTCCCGGAAGTAATGGATTAGTGCTTACGGCTGGCCTACAAGACTCGGGATTTATTAGATATGAAAGAGAAAGCAGCAACGTATGTTTGTGATTGCAGACGGACATTACCATGCTTACGTCACCAACACCCAAGCAACGGCGTCAGATGTCCATTAAACTAGTGCTCGGTGATGTCACGATGTCAAGAAAACGGGTCTACCCATAAAATTGCTGTTTTACTATTTTATAACTAAGTGAGAGTGGTATTACGCTGTGTTAATGAAGATCAGTTGAAAAAAAAAGAACTAGTGCTGGAGGAGAGATTATAAATCTTCATTACACGGAATGGTGTCTAGTATGAAATGGGTGCCAGCATATGAAATCCATTTGCTGTTGGCAACAACGGAAATACGATATGCAGCATTAAATTTATTGCAGTACATATTAAACGGCATTAGCTTATAAGACGTTCAAATGAATCCATTGCGGACTAATGAACTTCAACTTTGCACTAGTACTGAGTGACGGAACAAGAGAAGAAGGTAGAAGGTACTCAGGGCAGAAATGCGAATGAAAGTTTACTAGATGAATATATCAAAGTAAGATTTTGTAAAAATACAGATGGTAGTGTGTTTCTGACCATTTCAGCTGCAGATATAGTTAAGGACTTACCGTTTCCTTAAGCGGGACATTGATCGTTTTCACTGTAGTTCATATCTCTCCAAACCAGGAGTGTAATGGTGTAAAGTTATACAACGTTCAAATTAAGAAATGCTGCTAGTATAAGAAAGGCTTATTTCAGTAGTGGTACAAGTCCATTTTTGTTAATTCTGAGATACAGAATCCTAAAGTTAAATACTTGAATATTTCTGGTATCTCAAGTGCAGATTTTTCAGCGCTCATTTAACTTTAGGACTCTGTATCTCAGAATTAACAGAAATGGACTTGTACCACTATTGTCCCTTCATATATGAACGTTATTCCGAAGTTAGAGAACAGAGAAAGAGAATAATCTCACTTCTTGTGTCGACTTACTTTGACCCAAAATTCAGCGCATTTTCCCGTTAATTTTATGAACGTTTACCCGGTAAAGATTACCTCACATTGTCTTACTACTATTTATGAGAGTTATCGAACGTCATTAAAAGCAAAACTTTAGTTAAATAGCTACTTGAGTGCATTAGTACATAAACATTAAGAGCCATACTTTGAAATCTCGTTCCTGTGTATACCATTAGATGTGTCAAAGATTGTTTCGGTAAGGTAACATCTTTGTGGAATGTTAGGACTGTTTACATTACATAGGGCACACCCCATATACGATCGTATTACATCGAAAAAAGTTAATCTTATTGCAAAAGTTACGGATTTGAACTTAAGCAAGATAACGTATACCTACTAACAAATTAATAAGTGGTAACTAACCTAAACGAAACCAGCTCACCATCCATGAGCGTAGTGGTGATTCGTTGTGTCATTATTGTTCACAAAGGAAAGTATGGATACTCATCGTAGAACTCACCTCGATTACACTATCGATGAGTTCTGCTAACTATTCACTGATGTGTATTTCGCTTCTTTCTGTTGAACGTATTCTTCTGTGTTCTAAGTAAAGCACTGAAGTGAAATAAAACAGCAAAATCACTAGTGGATTCACTTGTCAGAGCTCAAAATATGTCTCTTTAGAGTATGGCTAATACGGAGCCGTTTCATAGCATTTTCATCTCGAAAATACACTAAAAATTTAGTGAAAAATATAGTCACCAGCAGCACATTCTGAATGAATCGTTTGATTTTAAGGAAAACAAGTTTGAGCCATGGCTGAAAGTAAAAAAACGACAACGAGGATTTCACAATTTTGTCTTGCGTAACTTCATACATTGCAACAAAGAGGTCACGTGACACACTGAAATCACGTGGCACGCTGAAAGATAAGCTAAAAGATGACGCACGACGGACACGTTGACAGGCAACGGGTGACATAGCTGTGACCAGACGCGAGCACGGAAACACCCATAAAAGTGTTCTCTCGCGTACTGGGATTTAAGTCACACACGTGCGGGTAATACCAGCGACGCCCGCCGTTCACCTTTACGTCCTGCACTCAATGCTTCTTACCAACAGTTGTATCTGAGTCAAAACCAATAGACCTTAACACAGCTATCGAGAATTTGACTACTGACCTGTGTGCGCTATCAAAATAGGCTCAGAACCCCATCGAGAACCCAAACGGTACTGGTTAACAATTCTATGCTCATTAGCACGAAACATCTGGACTAACTACTATTTTTAATCCTGAATGAGACAAATATCAACTTATCTACCTCAGCAAAGAGTCTAGGACATAAAAGATGAAAATCTAAATTGGACTGAGAACGCAACTGCAAAGTGCAAGAAGGCGTAAGCATCTTTCCACGCCCTACAAAAATACAAAAAAAACTAGTCCGTCGTGACCTGACAGAGAAACTTGTACATACACGTGTACTTCCAGTATTGATTACAGGGATGTTATCCTGCAAGGTCTTCCTCAGGAAAGCTCGTGGAATCTGGAACTGGTTGTGAACACCTGTGGTCGATATAACTGTGACGTTCGACTGATGACTTCTGACCATCGTATGCACAGCTGTGCTGCGTGTAGACTAGCGCAGAGATTTCCACTGAATAACATCTCCAGTTCCAAAAGACAGTCAGTGACATGTCTAGTGAAGCAAAGATAATAACTATTATATCCCTGTACACACTCATTATCCTTTACATTCTTCAATCCAACCAGATCTTCCACATTTACTCGTGCTTTCATTTCCCAGCGCTCATTTCTCAGCAGTCTCCTAAAATCTCCCTTCCCCAAAGCTCTCTACATCAAAAAATGTTTATTTTGTACCCAGCGTTTAAAAATTAAAGTGCAGCTACCCATGGAGGTCCAGTGCGGGGTGTAATTGTCTCACGGCAGCGAAACTTGGTAAGACATGCTAATGCGTTTATGAGGAACCGATTTACGCTGAAAAAAGATAGCTCCAATTTTTGTCGCCAGGTGCTAATCTGGCGCTGTATAGCATCTTGTCGACGCCGCTACGCCTGATATACAGCAAATTGTGTAAGTGATGGTTATTAATCAAATTAACAGTATGCCTTTCTAAGTTGTTTGACGTTTTCTGATCACATCCCGTTCCTAACATATTACAAATGGAAACATTTCTATACATCGTTCTTGTATTCATAGTGTCAGATTTGCACCTGGTGTCCAAAACTGCAACTAATTTTTATCCAGCGTTAATCGGTTCCACTTTAACGCACTAGAAATTCTACGAAGTTTTACGATAATTAAAGACCACATTAGATCTCTGTGAGTACCTGCACTTTAATTACAACCACCCAGTACATCTATAAATACTTTTTATATCTGCCACTATTGTTATTATTGGTTCAAATGGCTCTGAGTACTATGGGACTTAACATCTGAGGTCATCAGTCCTCTAGAACTTAGAAATAATTAAACCTAACCAACCGAAGGACATCACACACATCCATGCCCGTGGCTGGATTGGAACCTGCGACCATAGCAGTCGAGCGGTTCCGGACTAAAGCGCCTAGAACTGCTCGGCCACGGAGACCGGCATTATTATTATTATTATTATTGTCTTTATTAGTGGCAGCAGCAGAACGGCATAGACGTACGCCAATATTAACTGTATTAATTCTTAGTCAGCATTATTTACTCACGTTGTCTCAATAAACACTCAAATCACTTTATTAGCATTTATCATATTAAAATTATTGTAATTTCTTAGACAACTATGAAGTAAAAAAAGGTACAATATGTGCCAAAACGTGTTCCAATGTAAGAAAGGACCGGAACGTCGTAATCTGATCCGGTTAAATAAATAAATAAGGAAATAAATAAATATAAGTTGACACCTCTCAGCCTTTATTTCAAATGATTTTATGAAACAAGCATATTTGTTCTTCTTTCGTGGTGTAACTAATCTCTTATGCATCTACGAATAGTAATGCTTATTATATTCACATGTAATTGCATCAGAATAACAGACATCTCAGCCTAGAGGACTATGTCACCTACAGTGTGAAGTTTTTGCTTTCTCTCAGACTACAAAAGATTGGGATAAATATTGCTCTGGTACCTTTAGATGTAAGTTAATTAGCTATTGGTAAAAACGTCCCATGTTTTGACAGCTCGCTTATTCTGATACGTATGTGTTACAGGGGTTTATTTTATCTTGGTTTATTAACATCCTATTAACAATGCACTGTTAAATTCGATTCAATTTATACACACATTAAAGCAAACACATGATGGAGGATACTGTATATTAGGTGTTTCCGTGGTCAATTGTTGAGATACTTCCCGGTAAAACATGTTTTTCATTCATTTGCTCACTCGTGACATGTGTTTACACTATACGCTTTGACTAACCATATGGTAGCAAACATTACATCCTTTTCAAATCTTTTGCGAAGGAAAATTATTAAAAATAGCTCCTCGGTCGGAAAAAGGTTGGTTTGGTGGCTGTTGGTGGGTCAAACTCGCCTCATTATTCCTCAGTACTTCAGTAGTCCAATGCTTTGCACTTTGATCCTTCTGGAGGATTCCCTTAAACTTTCCATCAATACTTAATTGTGATCTGAGTCAGTATCTGCTCCTGGGTGTGCTTTATAATCCAATATCTGATTTATCAATCTCTGCCCATGTAATCCACCTGAAACCTTCCCATGTCTCTGGGAGTTTTCCAAGTATACCTCCACCTCTTGTGATTTTTGAACATTGGATTCACTATTAATAGCTGAAATTTATCGCAAACTCAGTTAGTTTTTCTCTGCAACAGTAATAACTGGCAGCAGTCAGCCAGTCATCTACTTAGATGCAGCTTTATAACGCGTCTCGAGAGACAGGCTCTAGCCACGAGGTTAAAACACTAAACTGTGGCTCCTCGTCTGCCATTAACATCGTTGACTTTTGTCAATATTTGTCCCTTCTTACGTCGCTCACTGCATCAGGCCGCATCCTGCTGATCTGCTGTGGGCACCAAGTGTGTGTAGATGACACTTCTCCAGAGGTGCGTGAGTTGTTGTGTATTTTTTCTCTGTTCTCATGTCTACTACCAAGCCCATATTCTGCCCTAACTCTTTCTTCTATTTCTTCCCCTACTATTTCGTTCCAATCAATCAAGATTATTATCTCCCATTTACATACTCTAAGACCCGTTCAGTATCCTCAAATTATCTCTGTGTCTTTATCTTCTGCTTGTGAAGTCGGCATGTATGGGGGTTGGCAAAAATATGGAAACAGCAAATCCTCAACACAATACCATGCCTAATACGGGGCAGCAAAACAGCTTCCGTCGTCTTGGAACAGATAGATGCAACAGGTCGCTTATTGTTTTCAAGGGGATCCTTGTTGCAAACTAGTGGCAATATAAGGTAACGATGATGCAGGTGCATAGCGATCGAGCATCCTTCTCTGCAAAGCAGAACACAAAGACTCAATCATTTTGGGATCTGGTAATTGTGGTGGCCAGGGAAGACGGGACCATTCATCCTCCCGTCTTGGACATCGCGCGCTCAGTGACCAGGGGCCCCGTCGTTTTGGAACACAGCGTCATCCTTGTGCAGCAATCACTGTAACATGTGATGGGCCGGATCAGCCAAGACGGGAGTGAGTGATGCGATCTTGCAGGGTGACCACGGGACCCATCGAAGATGAAGACGCGGATGCCCAAATGATCACCGAAACCCTGCCGCGCTTCACTCTGAGACGTACCCTCAACCAGAGGTTGGAAACAGTGTGCAGTGGGACTCATCCAACAAACGGACTTTCTTCCGTTGCTCCACAGGCCAACTTCTGTGGCCTCGGTACGACATTTGCTTCACTGATGAGTGGTTCTGTAACTGGTTCGTCCTGCAGTTCCCTGCTTACCGAGCGCCCTTCGTGCTGTTATGCTGCTGGACTGACACGTGCAAAGCGTTGATGACTTTGAACTGGTGTCGTTCGTGTTCAGTTACGAGAACCCCGCAACCTCCAGGCTTGGCTAGCATCAGCGTTTATGTTCGGACAGGTATTTCTCGCGGTGTTTCAATGTTTTTGTAGAAACCCTGTATTCCACCCTCACCGCCAAGAAAGTTGGCAGAACGAGGGCGACCGAGAGTCATCTGCCGCCATTGGTAATGACGTTTATTCAGAATTCAAGCGGTGGCTGGGATCTAACCCGGAACCCAGGACATTATGATTACAAACACTCTACCGCTATCCACATATGTATAGTATAACCTCATTAGCGCGAACTTGCATAAGACGAACTCGCGGTTACCGCGAAAAAAATATTGGTCCCACCAGGGATACATTAGTTCTTATGGTATGTTTTATCAATAAACACGAATTTTGGTTAAGGCGAATTACGAACTCTGTTTCAGTTCCCAGCGTAATTAAATTTCACTGTAACACAAACTTCCGATCTTAGAGTATTCTAAACCGTAATTTTTTATCCGGAATGAATGTAGGAAATTATACTTATTTTTTACTCGTTTCTAACGTACTGTAGGTCGGCAGCTGCGACTATCACCTCAGCAATAAGCATATGCTGTACATTGTAAGACATTCAACAATGTGTGCAGCAGCATTTAGGAACGTACTCAGTGCCAGATTTGACAGGTGTTCTGTTAGTCATTGCCGTATCGAGTTGGAATACTGAATAAAAACTACAGTTACAAACAGTACCGTAGCACGCGAAAATGTACATTATCTACGATTATTAAGAATCGAGAAAAAATTATTAATGCTGCGGCATCAGGTTCTGGAAACAAATCTAAACGACTTCGTACCGCCAAGTATGAAGACATCGAGACGTTACTGCTAGAATGGTTCAATCACATGCGTGCATCTAACATACCTTTAACTGGCCCTGTAATTCAGTCAAAAGCAAATGATATTGCTGAAGATATGGGCATCGAAGACGTCCGTTGTTCTGCTGGTTGGTTGTATCGGTTCCAAAAGAGACATTTAATTTCATCTGTACAAATTTGTGGTGAAGCAAATAAAGTTGATGCAGAAAGTGCGAACAGCTGGTTGCATGAATTCAACCGAGAGAGGGTAGAGTATGCCTCGTGTGATGTGTTTAACATGGATGAAACTGGATTTTTCTACAATCTTTTTCCAAATCACAAATGGTTCAAATGGCTCTGAGCACTATGGGACTTAACGTCTGTGGTTATCAGTCCCCTAGAACTTAGAACTATATAAACCTAACTAACCTAAGGACATCACACACAGCCATGCCCGAGGCAGGATTCGAATCTTCGTCCGTAGCGGTCACGTGGTTCCAGACTGAAGCGCCTAGAGCCGAACGGCCACACCGGCCGGCTCCAAATCACACCTTGGGGATGAAAGGTGATAAGTGTCATGGTGGAGAACGAAGCAAACAATGTGTACTGTGCTGTAATGCTGACGGCAGTGAGAAGTTTCGTCCCTTGGTTATCGGTAAATCCGGGAAACCACGTTGTTTTAAAAACATAAATATGGACACTTTACCTTGCATCTACTCTCACCACAAGAAAGCTTGGATCGATGGCACATCATTTCGCAAGTGGCTTCTTCGTTTCAACAGTCGAATGGTTGCTCAAAATAGACATGTTCTTCTTACATTGGACAGATGTACTGCCCATTACGTTCATAATCTGAACCTATCCAACATAAAGGTTCAGTTTTTTCCACCCAACGCCACAAGCCGCCTTCAGCCTTTGGACCAAGGCGTAATCTCTCTCATAAAGAGAGCTTATCGTAAGCGACTTGCAAGAGCTGCAATTCGTGCTGCTGAAAACAATAGTGCAACCCCAAATTGGGATCTGCTTGACGCAATAAAAGCCATCGCAGCAGCCTTGAACTCAGTATCGCCACATAATATGGGGAAGTGCTTTAACAGAGCTTGGAGACATAGCAACACTGAAGATGTACACGAGTTAGAAGATGCAACTTCAACTGATGAATGGACAATTCTGCAGGGCGTTGCGAACCCTGCGATTAGTTTCGAAGAATTCATTAGTGTAGACGACGATGTTGCCGTATGTGCTTCTGTGGAATTGGATGTGCCAAAAGCTGTGAACGGGGTGCAAGAAGGGCCATCAGAAGAAAGTGAAGAGGGAGAGAATACAGATACCATTCCACCTACCCGTCAGGAGATGTTTACAGCCTTGGAGTGTTTAGAAGGGTTCGCTTCAACATCCGACGTCACTGCTGGGTTTGCGGACGCTATCATTACAGTTGGTTGTGAAATCACAAAATATTGTCTACATCTACATACATACTCCGCAATCCACCATACGGTGCGTGGCGGACGGTACCTCGTACCACAACTAGCATCTTCTCTCCCCGATCCCCTCCCAAATAGAAAAAGATGGCTCTGAGAACTATGGGACTTAACATCCGTGGTCATCAGTCCCCTAGAACTTAGAACTACTTAAACCTAACTAACCTAAGGACATCACACACATCCATGCCCGAGGCAGGATTCGAACCTGCGACCGTAGCAGTCGCGCGGTTCCGGACTGAGCGCCTAGAACCGCGAACCTCCCAAATAGAACGAGGGAAAAATGACTGCCTATATGCCAAGCCCTACTCTCTCTTATATTATCTTTGTGGTCTTTCCGCGAAATATAAGTTGGCGGCAGTAAAACTGTACTGCAGTCAGCCTCAAATGCTGGTTCTCTAAATTTGCTCAGTAGCGATTCACGAAAAGAACGCCACCTTTCCTCCAGAGACTCCTACCCGAGTTCCTGAAGCATTTCCGTAACACTCGCGTGATGATCAAACCTACCAGTAACAAATCTAGCAGCCCACCTCTGAATTGCTTCTATGTCCTCTCTCAATCCGACCTGATAGGGATCCCAAACGCTCGAGCAGTACTCAAGAATAGGTCGGATTAGTGTTTTATAAGCGGTCTCCTTTACGGATGAACCACATCTTCCCAAAATTCTACCACTGAACCGAAGACACGCTTGTCCCACTTCATATCGCTCTGCAATGTTACGCCCAAATATTTAATCGACGTGGCTCTGTCAAGCGCTACACTACTAATGGAGTATTCAAACATTACGGGATTCTTTTTCCCATTCATCTGCATTAATTTACATTTATCTATATTTAGAGTTAGCTGCCATTCTTTACACCAATCACAAATCCTGTCCAAGTCATCTTGTATCCTCCTACAGTCACTCAACGACGACACCTTCCCGTACACCACAGCATCATCAGAAAACAGTCGCACATTGCTATCCACCCTATCCAAAAGATCATTTATGTAGATACAAAACAACAGCGGACCTACCACACTTGCCTCACTTTCGATGAACACTCAGCATCGAGGACAACGCGTTGGGTTCTATTACTTAAGAAGTCTTCGAGCCACTCACATATTTGGGAACCAATCCCATATACTCGTACCTTAGTTAGGAGTCTGCAGTGGGGCACCGAGTCAAACGCTTTCCGGAAGTCAAGGAATATGTCATCCGTCTGATACCCTTCATCCACGGTTCGCAAGATATCATGTGAGAAAAGGGCGAGTTGCGTTTTGCAGGAGCGATGCTTTCTAAAGCCGTGCTGATGCATGGACAGCAACTTCTCTGTCTGAAGGAAATTCATTATATTCGAACTGAGAATATGTTCGAGAATCCTGCAACAAACCGATGTTAAGGATATTGGTCCGCAATTTTGCGGATCCGTCCTCCTACCCTTCTTATACAGGGTGTTACAAAAAGGTACGGCCAAACTTTCAGGAAACATTCCTCACACACAAAGAAAGAAAATATGTTATGTGGACATGTGTCCGAAAACGCTTACTTTCCATGTTAGAGCTCATTTTATTACTTCTCTTCAAATCACATTAATCATGGAATGGAAACACACAGCAACAGAACGTACCAGCGTGACTTCAAACACTTTGTTACAGGAAATGTTCAAAATGTCCTCCGTTAGCGAGGATACATGCATCCACCCTCCGTCGCATGGAATCCCTGATGCGCTGATGCAGCCCTGGAGAATGGCGTATTGTATCACAGCCGTCCACAATACGAGCACGAAGAGTCTTTACATTTGGTACCGGGGTTGCGGAGACAAGAGCTTTCAAATGCCCCCATAAATGAAAGTCAAGAGGGTTGAGGTCAGGATAGCGTGGAGGCATTGGAATTGGTCTGCCTCTACCAATCCATCGGTCACCGAATGTATTGTTGAGAAGCGTACAAACACTTCGACTGAAATGTGCAGGAGCTCCATCGTGCATGAACCACATTTTGTGTCGTACTTGTAAAGGCACATGTTCTAGCAGCACAGGTGGAGTATCCCGTATGAAATCATGATAACGTGCTCCATTGAGCGTAGGTGGAAGAACATGGGGCCCAATCAAGACATCACCAACAATGCCTGCCCAAACGTTCACAGAAAATCTGTGTTGATGACGTGATTGCACAATTGCGTGCGGATTCTCTTCAGCCCACACATGTTGATTGTGAAAATGTACAATTTGATCACGTTGGAATGAAGCCTCATCCATAAAGAGAACATTCGCACTGAAATGAGGATTGTTGGATGAACCATTCGCAGATGTGTACCCGCGGAGGCCAATCAGCTGCTGATAGTGCCTGCACACGCTGTACATGGTACGGAAACAACTGGTTCTCCCGTAGCACTCTCCATACAGTGACGTGATCAACGTTACCTTGTCCAGCAGCAACTTCTCTGACGCTGACATTAGGGTTATCGTCAACTGCACGAAGAATTGCCTCGTCCATTGCAGGTGTCCTCGTCGTTCTAGGTCTTCCCCAGTCGCGAGTCATAGGCTGGAATGTTCCGTGCTCCCTAAGACGCCGATCAATTGCTTCGAACGTCTTCCTGTCGGGACACCTTCGTTCTGGAAATCTGTCTCGATACAAACGTACCGCGCCACGGCTATTGCCCCGTGCTAATCCATACATCAAATGGGCATCTGCCAACTCCGCATATGTAAACATTGCACTGACTGCAAAACCACGTTCGTGATGAACACTAACCTGTTGATGCTACGTACTGATGTGCTTGATACTAGGACTGCCGGCCGGGGTGGCCGCGCGGTTCTAGGCGCTACAGTTTGGAACCGCGCGACCGCTACGGTCGCGGGTTCGAATCCTGCCTCGGGCAAGGGTGTGTGTGATGCCCTTAGGTTAGTTAGGTTTAAGTAGTTCTAAGTTCTAGGGGACTGATGACCTCGGAAGTTAAGTCCCATTGTGCTCAGAGCCATTTGAACCATTTTGATGCTAGGACTGTAGAGCAATGAGTCGCATGTCAACACAAGCACCGAAGTCAACATTACCCTCCTTCAATTGGGCCAACTGGCGGTGAATCGAACAAGTACAGTACATACGGACGAAACTAAAATGAGCTCTAACATGGAAATTAAGCGTTTCCGGACACATGTCCACATAACATCTTTTCTTTATCTGTGTGTAAGGAATATTTCCTCAAACTTTGGCCGTACCTTTTTGTAACACCCTGTATACAGACGTCACCTGCGCTTTTTTCCAGTCGCTCGGGACTTTACGTTGCGCAAGAGATTCGCGATAAATGCAAACTAAGTAAGGAGCCAATGCAGTAGAGTACTCTCTGTAAAACCGAATTGGAATCCCATCAGGAGCTGGTGATTTATTTATTTTCAACCCATTCAGCTGCTTCACAACCCCAGGGATGTCTATCACTATGTCTTCCATACGGGAATCCTACGAGACTCAAACGGCGGTATGTTTCCATGAACGTCAGCGAACCATGACCGAATTTTTTCCAAGAAAGTAACGTACATAATTTGAGAGTACTTGTAATTTTACAATCACTTTATAATGTTATAAATCTACAATAACGGGATTGATAGTGTAGTGTATTACACATTAGTGTACTGCTGTACATGAATACTTATTAAAATCTGTGTTTTTCACTTAACACGAACTCCTGATTTTTCAGTCCCATCGGATACGTGTTAACGAAGTTTTACTGTATCTACATTTATGTTCCACAAGACATCGTACGATGTTTGGCGGAACCCCTTTCCTTTTTCCAGGCACGTGGGATTTGCGGGAAGGAAGGTTACCAGTAAGCCTCCGTGTGGGCTCGAATCTCTCTAACTTTATTCTCATGATCTTTTCGAGCGACAAACGCTGGAGGAAGCAATATATTGGTTGGCTTTTCTGGGAACGTACGCTCTCGGAACTTATTTAAACAGTAAACCATACCATGATGCAGAAAGCCTCTCTTTCAGCGTCTGCCACTGGAGTTTGTTGATCATCTCTGTGACACTGTCGTGCTTACTAAATGAACCTGTAACGAAACGTGCTGCTCTTGTTTGGATCTAATCTGCTTCATCTATCAGTCCTATATGGTAATCAAGTATTGTTCCAGTGAGCGTTTTGTAAGCTACTTCCTTTGTTGACGGACTACATTTATTGAGGATTCTTGCAATGATTCCGTCTAGCATCTGTCTTACTCGCAATTAATTTTATGTGTGAAATGTGGTAATGGTACACCAAAATCACGATAGTAATCCATTGTAGTTTTCTACATATTTTATTACAAACAAAGGCATTATAAAATCAGAATCACAGTAATACAGGAGACTGCCTTAGTAGTCCAGATCACTTGCACAAATAATACATAAGTTTCTTTAAGCGTAACAAGACACATAAAACTTGAAATTTGAATATGACTAGGTAAACACACTCAGGTAAACCTTTACTTAAATAGTACAAATATCCACACAATTCCCATCAGAACTCTCATTACCTCCAATCAGCTGAGGGACATATTAAGGGTAAGAACACAGACCTTTTAAGGTTTGGCTAGCCAACTTTCCTAAATAGAACTATATACAAATGACTAGAAAAATTAAGGAGGTGCTTTAATTTTGACCAAGCCAATCTTCAAATTTACTTAGTTGATTAATCAACAATATTCTTACAAGGGAACCTCCCTATCGCACCCCCCTCAGATTTGGTTATAAGTTGGCACAGTGGATAGGCCTTGAAAAACTGAACACAGATCAATCGAGAAAACAGGAAGAAGTTGTGTGGAACTATGAGAAAAATAAGCAAAATATGCAAACTGAGTAGTCCATGCGCAAGGTAGGCAACATCAAGAATAGTGTGAGCTCAGGAGCGCCGTGGTCCCGTGGTTAGTGTGAACAGCTGCGGAACGAGAGGTCCTTGGTTCAAGTCTTCCCTCGAGTGAAAAGTTTATTTTCTTTATTTTCGCAAAGTTATGATCTGTCCGTTCGTTCATTGACGTCTCTGTTCACTGTAATAAGTTTAGTGTCTGTGTTTTGCGACCGCACCGCAAAACCGTGCGATTAGTAGACGAAAGGACGTGCCTCTCCAATGGGAACCGAAAACATTTGATTGCAAGGTCATAGGTCAACCGATTCCTCCACAGGAAAACACATCTGATATATTCTATACGACACTGGTGACGGCATGTGCGTCACATGACAGGAATATGTTGTCGACCCACCTAACTTGTACACTTGGCGAATGGGTAAAAAGATTCTTCTATCTTGCCCGATTTAGGTTTCCTTGTGGACATGATAATCACTCCCAAAAAAGTGATGAAAACATAAGAGTTTGTCACATAAACTGCAACAAATGAATGCAACAGTTTCACACTCGCACAGTTTTCCCTGTGCTCTGTCAAAACATATGTTTTCAACGTTTTAAAATTTTTCCGCGTGTAGACCGTCAAATCCTGCATATGTCCAAGCAAATCTGAACATGTCCTGGAATTTTTGAGAGCGAAGTTGATTATGTGTGAGTGCCTGAACTTCGATAATTGTCTGAATATAAAAAATCAAACTTTTCACTCGAGGGAAGGCTTGAACCAAGTACCTTTCGTTCCGCAGCTGCTCACGCTAACTACGGGACCACGGCGCTCCTAAGCTCGCACTATTCTTGATGTCGCCTAACTTGCGCATGGACTACTGAGTTTGTATATTTTGCTTATTTTTTTCATAGTTCCACACAACTCCTTCCTGTTTTCTCGATTGATCTGTGTTCAGTTTTTCAAGGCCTATCCACTGTGCCAACTTATAACTAAATCTGAGGGGGGTGCGATGGGGAGGTTCCCTTGTTAGAATGATTACAACTAGAACATGACCATATGACAATATCCCTAAAATGAGAGCGCTTCAATATTGCGTGTGAATTAGCGATAGACACGAGCAGACAAAGGATTCAAATCAATGAGAGGGATCCACGAGACAGGAAATGACATAGAAATGTACTCAACTTTGCACTGCAATTGAGCGTCGGATGCTATAATTCTCGACCGCAAAGATGGAATCACGCAACAGTGACGACATAAACCAAGATGTAAAGGAGAGGACAGGGCCTTAAATATCTCTCTGCACCCGTGGTGCTCTGCTCCCAGTATGCTCGCGTCGACCTCTGCCAATTATAAGTAACACAACAAACATCAACCGCAGACAATATTCTGAGACATAAACTACACAATCTTATCTAGAGAACAGGTGATCAATACAACTGAGTAGAAACAAATTAGCCTCCGTGAGTTACTGGGCCAGTGCCAACCCTTATCTTTGATTAATAAGTTCGCTAAAAATCATGCCCTAAAGTTAAGATGACAAGAATTATCTCAGCGCACATTTACACGCCAAACTACGAAATGAACTACAAGGTAGAACAGAGCACGTATCTCGGCGTGTCTTGAAACGCAAGAGCCGGACTTACTCACTACTCGTTGCACTTCTACCTACGTCTTTAACCACACTTCATGTCGGTTGGTTGGACGTAGCCACACTTCCTCAACTGCCGTCAAGATAGTTAGTCACGACACCGAGGTAGGTGATAAACAACTGAAACAATTCCAAAGGATTTTTAGTAGACTGGCATATTCAGTTAAGGCGCACGCAACCCACCGAAGCAACTCGGCGACTCGAGTTCAATCGGCCGGCGTAGCTTACAACAGACTCGAAGGGCGGTGGGCCCACCCTCACGACTCAACACGCCGTAGGCGCTGGCCCCGCTCCTCCGTTGTCGGACTCGTCCTCTCGCCGCCCTGCCTACGTACACAGTCAGCCCCACGTGACTCTCGCTCACCGCCGATGCCGACACTCCTCCCCAGCAGAGCGCACGCGCTGCCGTTAAATGAGCAGAAGACAAATAAGCATCGAAGTCGACTCAAAGATCAAAATGACAATCGATGGAAACTGGCGCCAGAAAACGCACCAGCTCAATGTGGTTGTCTCACTTCAAATGAGGCTCTAAGCACACTCCTAGATATTTTATGGAAGTAACTGCTCCCAGTGATAGTTCTGCAGTTTTGTTATCATAGAATAAAGGGCCTTTCTGTCAATGTATAAGCAATAGATTTGTTTATGTCGAGGACCAATAGCCACTCCCTGCACCATATGTCGATAGTCTCCAGATTTTCCTGCTTTTCTAGCGTCATGAGTTTCCTGTGTATAAAAGCGTTATGGAACTTATGTTATCTACTAGGTTACTTACACAGGCTGTGAGGGTTACAAGTGCAGATTTTTGATGATAATGATGATAGTGTACTAAACAATATCAGTATTTAGGTAATTTTCATACTGTTAGCGTCCGCAGGCGGAAATTTGAATCGCCAATTTTACTGCCAAGTCCATTCGCGTTATGTAGAAGCGTGTTGCCTTCCCGCTAGGTCCTGTTCTTTTTCCTCTCTTGGTCACTTATTTTAATATTTATATTTTGTTCCCCGTGAAGCAGTCTAAAGGAAGAACTACGTTGTAATGCTATTACTCCAAATGAGGATAGCTAGGCACGCTTTGACCCTCGAAAAGCGGTTAAAGTTATCACTACTGCTGCGAGACCAGTCGTTGTCCGTGGAGCATTGGTGAAGTGCCTTCAGGGAGGTCTCAGTCCAACCAGTGGATTTGAAGAAGAGCACCGCACGTAGTCACTATCCCGTCTCGTGCCGCTTACTAACATCACCTCCGTAAAATGAACAGTACAACAGTATAAAGTCAAAAAGGGGAAAGACACGCACAAAGGAGCACCATACATTTCTACTGGAACAAAGGGAGCTTATTGCGTCCTTTAAGTTCTCGCCAAGTCCTCCTCGTAGCCAGCTTGCTGATGTCTCTGCTTTCTGACATGAGGCCTTTTAAACCCTCAGCTGGACCACACAGCGCCCGCTACTCCGGCCCTATCCATGCGGGAGCTGTCGGCTGACCCCAGATTTCGCGAGCTCCAAAACGGCATCATTTATTTTACGTTCAGTTCTTTCTGGCCATCAAAAAAATGGTTCAAATGGCCCTGAGCTCTATGGGACTCAACTTCTGAGGTCATAAGTCCCCTACAACTTAGAACTACTTAAACCTAACTAACCTAAGGACATCACACACAGCCATGCCCGAGGCAGGATTCGAACCTGCGACCGTAACGGTCGCGCGGCTCCAGACTGTAGCGCCTAGAACCGCTCGGCCACTCCCGCCGGCTCTGGCCATCACTTCAGAGGCTGAACGCGGGAAAATCAATTAGACGTTTCCCGGTGACGCACACATTAGCTCTTGTAAAATGGTGTTTCTTGTTAGCACTCCAAAAGTTTTCATTCCAAAAACACCGTCCACCTCGTGGAGATAACTCGCCTATGGAGGCAGGAGAGGCAGCCCGGACCACCACCAATATATCCAGATTAGGGAAGACAGGCACGTCATCTCGAGTTTGGATGATAGTACCTTCCCTCTGGAAACCGGAAAATCGTACTACCCGTAAGGTTGTAGTGGTTAATAAAAAAGAAAAAGAGAAGAAAAGCAAAGGTTGAAAATGTGGGAGGAAATGGTGAATAAAAAGGGGGTTTTAAAAAATCGTTAGTGACCGTGAAAAAAGAGAAAGAATGAAATGCAAATCGGACTTCGTATTACAGAAAAGTTATCGGACTTCGTGATTCGGAAAAGCTATTGTTGGGGTGGTCCTTGTGGCATTTCTGAGCAAAAGTCAAACCAATTTCCACAACAAAAATTATTTGAAAAGGAACACAAAATAACAAATGTGACTAACAGGGGGAAATGGCGTAGATAAGAGTTCATCCTTTTCCATGTTAACATGTCTTCTTTCGTGCGGCGTCCAGGTCTTCAAAAATCTCCTACTTCATTTCTGCATGAAAGTAGCAGCTGCTCCGAAATCTTGCAATCGTCCAGGAATCACTAATTTATACAAATTAAAATCATCACGATACTGAATGCAATTTATTTTACGTTGCTACTTCCAGTCTACGAATTTCATAACTTCCACAATACGTCTACACATTAATAAGTTTATTTTCGACTTTATCAGACCAAGACTAGCTAAAAAGTTTTTATGTCTGAATTAAGCTTCCGCTCTCGAGAGACAATGGACGGATAGAAAAACAAAAAAAGGAGTTACAATTTTAGTATTTTCTCTGCCGTCGAGCGCTCATACCGCTGCGACGGTATAATTTATATCTGAGGGAACGAGTGTAGCGCGGCGAAATTCAAAGTACCGCTACAGGGTGTGTTCATCAAATGGTAAATTGCACCACTAAGTACTGACAATGGCCGCCCTGGAGCATTGCAATTCGTACAGTATCGATAACAGGCGGTCATTTTTTGACCGTGTGCTGCTGACGTGAAGACGTGACAGAGCAGCAGGTAATGAGCTGTCAGGTTTGCCACGTGGCCAACACCTCACCGTGACTGACGGCGCAAAATCACTTAGTGACGAAGGTGGCAGAAAGCGTGACAGTTTTGCTCACTCCACCGAAAGAAAGACTTCTCGACGTACTACAGCAACTGCAGAGTTACAATAGCGGGAAAAGACGTCAGAAGTGAACAATAAATCTAACCAAAGCTGTTATTTTAATCACTGACGGAAAAATATCACTACACCAACAAGGAGTTGTGCGACATAAACGAACGTTGGTAGGCGTGTTTCTGATGAAACATGATGTCGATTCGCACCAGTTGCATAAGAGTGAAGCGAATCAGGTTTGCTTTAAATACACGCTGTAACGGTCGTGAGCGCCAGTTACGCTTGAGACTGGGCGGTGTGAGACCATGTTAATCAAGAATGCCCTCAAAACCACAAAAACACCGTTACCAATACCTCATTGGCTTTGAACGGGGTTGTGTTGTAGCGCTACGAGAAGCTGGCTATTCCTTGTGCGATACAGCACGCAGACTCGGAGGGAAAGCAGTCTACGTCCTCAATTATTTGCTGGATTTATTTCAGTCTCTGTCTTCCTCTACAGTTTTTATCCTCTGCAGATAGCTCAATTACCATGGTAGTCATCTCCTGATGCTTTAGCACATGTCCTATCATCCAGTCCCTTCTTCTTGCAGTGTTTTCCATATGTTTCTTTCCTCGCCGGTTCTGCGAAGAACCTCCTCATTCCTTACCTTATCAGTCCACCTCATTTTCAACATTCTTCTGTAGCACCACATCTCAAACGCTTCGATTCTATTCTGTTCCGGCTTTCACACAGTCCACTTTTTACTATCATACAATGCTGTGCTACAGACGTACATTCTGAGAAATTTCTTCCTCAAACTAAGGCATATGTTTGGTATTAGTAGACTTCTCATGGTCAGGAATGCCTTTTTCGCTAGTGCTTGTTTGCTTTTTATGTCCCCCATGTTTTGTCCATTATGGGTTATTTTGCTGCCTAGGTAACAGAATTCTTTAACTTCGTCTAATTCATTTTCCCCAGTTGTAATGTTATGTTTCTCGATGATCTCATTTCTGCTACTTCTCGTTGCTTTGGTCATTCTTTGATTCACTCTCAGTCCAGATTCTGTACTCGTTCGACTGTTCATTAAATTCAACACATCCTGTAGTTCTTTTTCACTTGCACTGAGGACAGCAATGTCATCAACGAATCTTATCTTTGATAATCTTTCACCCTGAACTTGAATCCCACTCTTGGACTTTTACTTCCCTCATTGCTTCTTCAATCTATAGATTGAATAGTAGGGTCGTAAGACTACGTCTCAGTCTTACACCCAGTCTTACACCCTATTTAATCTACTCTTAGTTTTCCCTCTTTGTTCTTGTACATATTGTACTTACCCCACCTTTCCGTATAGCTTACCCCCATTTTTCTCAGTTTCAGACATCTAGCACCATTTTACATTGTCCAACGCTTTTTCCAGGTCCAGGTATCCTATGAACGTGTCTCGATTTTTCTTCAGTCTTGCTTCCATTGTCAACTGTAGCTTCAAAATTGCCTCTCTGGTCGCTTACCTTTTCTAAAGGCGAACTTGTCATCATCTAACAGACTACCAATTTTGTTTTCCATTCTTCTGTATACTACTATCAGCAACTTGCTTGCATGAGCTGTCAAGCTGATTATGCGATAATTCTCGCACTTGTCGGCTCTTGGTATCTTCATAATGTGTGAACGATGTTATTCCGAAAGTCTGATGATGTATCGCCCGTCTCGTACATTCTACACATCAACGCGAGTAGTCGTTTTGTTCAACGCGAGTAGTCATTTTGTTGCCATTTCCCCCAATGCGTTTTGAAACTCCTATGGAATGTTATCTATACCTTCTGCCTTTTTTGATTTTTAGTCTTAAAAAGCCCTTGTAAATTCTAATTCTAATACTTGACCGCCTACCTCATCTCTGTTGATTCTGTTTCTTCTTCTGCCACGTCATCAGACAATCCTCGCCCGTCACAGAGGCCTTCGATGTACTCCTCCCACTCATCCGCTCCCTCCTGTACACTCAACAGTGGAATTCCCATTGAACTGTGAACGATGTCGCTCTTGCTTTTAATTTCACAGAAGGTTATTTTCACTTTCCTATACGCTAAATCCTTCCTTCCAACAATTATTTCTTTTTCGGTTTACTCACATTTGTAATGAAGCCATTTTGTCTTAGCTTCCCTGCACTTCGCATTTAATTCGTTCCTGAATTTCTCTGAACATTTTTGTACTTCTTCCTTTCGTCGATCAGCTGAAGTATTTCATCCGTTCTTTATGGTTTCTTCGCACTTGTCTTCCTTGTACCTACGCTTCGTTTCCAACTTCTTTCATTGCCTTCTTTAGAACTGTCCATTCCTCTTCAACTGTTCTCTCTACTAAGCTCCTTCTTATTGCATTATATGCAGGCACCTATAACTTACAGGCCCCGACTCGTAGAGGGTTATCATTTCGTTGGTTATTCATTTTTTTTTTTGTCTTGATCATTTCGCCATTGGCACTCCGCTGCCGGAGATCGGAATGGGGACTATTCCGGAATCTTTCGCCAATGCAGAAATTATCATGATACTTTTTCAATTGCAGGCAACATGTCCTATGGATACACATAGTGTGTCTTTAACGCAGTGGTTCCAATTGCATTCTGCATCTCACGCTGTTGATCATTGCTGACTCTTCCACCTTTAGCGTCCGTTTTCCACCCCAAGGGGAAGACAGTGCCCTGAACCTCCATCCGCTCGTCTGCCCTCTTTGACAATACCGTTGGCCGAGCGAGGGTGACTTTTTGTGCTGGAAGTAATTATCCGTCACTGGTGATGACTTTTATTCAAAATTTCAGCGATGAAGAGGTTCGAACCCAGTACCAAGGACTTTTGATTGCTAGTCAAAGACGCTATCCCTTCTTTTGCTTGCCTTTTGTTACTTTTTTTTTGTTTTTTTTTTCAGCTGGTTCCTCACATGGACATGGTACTAGGGTGGATTTTTTTATTTCAATTTTTATTTTAGTTTAGTTTTTTATTTTCTTGATATTTTATTAAATTTCTTCTTTATTTTTGTTGTTATTTGTTTTTGAAAAGAAAACTAGATAGACAAAAATTCCGCAATTCCTGAACTCAAAAGTAAATAAATTTATTCTCTAGCAAGAACACAACGTGAGAATGCTCCAGAGAGAGAAAAAAAGCTAGCTAATTCTTTTACGATTAAAGGCAAGGTGCAACATATTTGTAAATATAACAGATAATGTGGAAACCTCTGCCCATTCCAATGAGCATTGACCATATATTGGCGAAAAAGCAGGGGGTCGGGATCGTTGTCACGTCCGACTACATGGTGGATGTAGTGTCTGCGGAGTCATGTGGTCGATTCAGTCTTGGTCCGAGGGAAGACGGGGAAATATGGACACAGAAGAAGATTAATCGAGAAAGCAGCTTCGATTGGTCGGGTAAGGAAAGCTAGTTGTCGGCGAATCAAGTGCCAGTATTTTCGTCCACAGGAAACAAACCTGTGTGGTAATGGCTCAGGTTGATGACACATGTCGCACTGAGAAAGTCAGAAAGTCGTTTCTGAAAGTATCTGTATAGAGTGTGGTCATGTATGGAAGTCAAACATAGACGATGGACAAGAAGCTTTCGAAATGTGGTGCTACAGAAGAATACTGAGATTAGATGGGTAGATCACATAACTAATGAGGAGGTATTGAATAGAATTTGGGAGAAGAGGAGTTTGTGGCACAACTTGACTAGAAGAAGGGATCGGTTGGTAAGACATGTTCTGAGGCATCAAGGGATCACTAATTTAGTATAGGAGGGCAGCGTGTAGGGTAAAAATAGTAGAGGGAGACCAAGAGATGAATACACTAAGCAGATTCAGAAGGATGTATGTTGCAGTAGGTACTGGGAGATGAAGAAGCTTGCACAGGATAGGGTAGCATGGAGAGCTGCATGAAACCAGTCTCAGGACTGAAGACCAATACAATAATCTGTAATGCAGAGTGCAATAGGAGGCCATCAATTCTGCTTTTGTTAATGTAGCGGATCAGTGTTGCGAAATAGTGAAAGGGTACAGTACCGCCCAACATTGAAAATAGGTGCAACATACTTCATTATTCTTGGCAGAACAACACATTTTTTTTGTAAAAATAACTCAATTTCAATTAATACAGTGTGGGAAAGAATGACAATTTATTTATTTAATTGATCATATGTGCACTCCCACAAAGTAAATCCCTACATCCAGTTTGGTGAGATCTGTGAAATGAATGAATGTATGGTCGTCTGCTAACCGCAGATAGTGAATGTGAATATATGATCATCTTTGAGTCGATCCTTTGGCCACCTTTGGTGGGACCAAGGAGATGAAATTTACCTGAGCTTTGAGCACCTGAAATGTGGCTGACCAATACGGTAGCAAGGTGCTCCCCCACTTCAGCAGAGGTGCGAGAGGACCTCAAGAACGGCCATGTTTCAGCACTCTGCCGCTGGATCTTGTGCTGTTAAGGCCTGTTTTAGTTGTGCTCCGTAATGACAAAAGAGTGGAGACATGGTATGCATGTGGAATATTTAAGAGTAGTTTGAAATAATAATTTCTCTATTTCAGGAACTTTTGTGGGGAGAATTAAATGTCAGGCAGGTAATATTAATGGGATCGTAGTAATCTTTGGAAGTGACCAACGGTCACAATGAAACCACGTGTAGCAATAAGTTGAAATACTTCCGTGTGCTTAAGCTAAGCTGAATTACTAGCGTGTGTACAATAAGTTGAAATATTTAAGAAATAGCGTGTGTACCATAAGTTGAAATATTTAAGAAATGGCGTGTGCAGGACTTGAAATTAGAGACGAGTACTTCCACGTGGTGAGTACTGTGTGAGTCTCAATCTGTGTATGAGACAAAGGATAAAGAGAAGTACTCGTCCATGGTATCAGTTGAGGACTCGCGTGTGTGATGAATACGTTCTTAACATTACTTTGCGTGATATGATTCCGTGTGACGCTAGTTTCAAACTCTGAGAGAGAAGCAAGGTGAGTCGGCCGTCTATCCAGCAACGCCACTTGGCTTGCATTGCACAGGAAGACGTGCATATATCTCCAGGGTTCATAGTAGGAAAGTAGAATTATGAAGTGGGGCAGTGTCGTGTGAAACTGGGATAAATACTAATTGAAGTGGGAAAGCTGAAAGTGATAGTGTTGTGACTATTTATTGTATTGTATTCCATGTTGCAGTGTGGTGTATGTCATGTAATTTGGGTATGTGTGGTTTGCATGGGAGAGTAGCAAGGTAGTTTCAAAAGATTAGTGGGTTATGCTTGTTCCTTCTGTACCGCTCGATCTGGAGGAAAGTTTCGTGATGATGATTGTGAGAGTCGAAGTGTGAGATATACCAAAAAGATCCACCATCCCATCCAGAAAGTGCACTGTAGCGTTTAATAATTACGAGACCATAAGGTAGAGAAGTGGCCCGGCAGAGATAAAGTCTCCAGATGTCGTTTCATTTCCTGAAACGGAAGAAGATAAGGATACAAAAATTGTAACTTGGACAGCAGTACGGATCGATCTGAGCCAAAGGCTGAGCAGCCGGGATCTACGATATGAGATCAGCTGACACTAAATGAATCGATGAGTTGGAAAAGGTATCATGTCAGCTTTTTTTTCAAATTACGGTTACCGGAGGTGACTGACTACATGTGTGCGTATCGTTTGGTTGGACAGGGGGCTGTGTACCATCAAAAAAAGGGCTTGTTAGAAGGGCACTGTGTTAGACAAGGGCCATGTCCAACTAAACAAGTGTATAATGGACCTGCTCCAACATAACAGAATAAACTAAACGACGTAAGGGAAATTCTAGAATACACGCCTGATGAGCTGGAACAGTATTTGCAAGTGGCCAGTGAAAGATGCACAAGATACAGATGAACCTTACCCAACGTTGTCTGCTTTGCTGTGTTTTGCTAGGATAAACCTGTACGCTCATATCACCATCGTTTATTGCTATAATGAGTATGTATAATATAAACTTGCATAACACAACGTTTATGCTGCAAACATCAAAATCACCAGGTTTGGGAAGAGGTCATCTGCAGTACATTGAATCTCGATTACCGACATTAGTCGATGGGTAAAGCATGTTGTAATGGCATACACTGTTTCACTCTGAGACCAATTGCTAATGGCAGCTCCACAACATATGCTTAAACATATAGTGTAGTAAAACAGTTTTTTTTAGTCTCCTTTACCAAGCCGCCGATTCAGCTGTATCTGGCAGGTCACTCAAATTTGTGTGTGCAATGAACTGACAGACTAACTTCAATGTTGATTAACTCGAAAACAACGCAGCAAATCGAGTTTTTCTTTTAACAATTATTTCTCATTGTGGCCTACGCAGGAAAACGTTTACAAGCCTTTCAGAATGTTTCTGTCCACCCTGAATATTGTTATCACATGAGGAAGGGATGGGGTGGGGGGCAGGGACAATAATTCATTGAAAACTGGATCGCGAATTCAGAAGATTCAAAAACTCTGAATTAGAATTGAAACGTCCCCTTATAACAATTATACAAGACTGTGCTTAAACTGACACACAATATTTTTTAGCGCAACGCAATCTGACTTTAAAAATTCCCTACAAAAGAATGGCCCTGACTAACATTAAACTATACCTTTCACAAATCACTTACCTCACAAAAATCTTCGCTGCTCAAGCTACTGCAATACAGCGAGCGCCACTACTGCCAGCTAAATAAAAGATTCGAACTATGGAAGGCACTAACTACTCATAGGAATAGTTAGCAAATAAAAGATATTAATAGAGAACCAACAATGTATTTACCTTGATATCATGACAAATTACAAAACTCCGCCATCTCTCTCCCCACATCCACCACTGCTGGCGGCTCACCTCCAACTGCCCAACGCTACGCGCTGTTCACAGCCAGCTGCCTAACACTACAATGGCGAGTATTACAACAATGCAAAGCAGCCACAGACTGCACACCGCACAGCCAGTGATTTTCATACAGAGGTGGCGTTACCAATAAAAAACCTAAACAGCCTACTTACAGAATGTCACTTTGACATGAAAACTTCGTAAGACTTAACATGTTTACATGTAAAAGGCGGTGCGCTGCCTGGCTGATTCATGATCATCCATTCCCAACTGCTAGGGTAAAAACTTTGTAGAGGATGTTGATAATATGTTGAGGGTGTCGTTTAAGAAGCGCCTGTTCGAAATTACACTCCTAAGTTGATGAAATGTGGGATGAAAAGCTGTTTAAAAATAAGTCACTATTGAGACATATTGAAGCTATAACAACGCAAATTGGTATTTGGTTTCTCACTCAGAAATAAAAAGATACATAGTTCACCATTCAGGTGCTGAGGGGAGTAAAATAAAGGGTGAAAGTTTTTCTTGAAAATTAAATTATTATTAGAGCAATATTAAAGTATTTTTAAAGCTACCCCTATAAAAACTGGTATCTTGGAAATAAAAAGAATGCGTGTTTCGGTGTTTTTGCAAATTGAGTCTCCAAGGGAGTGAAATACGGGGTGAAACTATTTAAGAAAATATTTCGTTTTGTCAAAAAGTTTTAAAGTTAAATCTATGAAAATTGGTATTTCACACCTCGACTAGATATAAAGAAATATGTGTCAGGGGACCAAAGTTTCTATGCAACCATCACTACAGGAAAGCAAAAGACGTGATTAACAAAAACCTTGGATTCGCGTTTTAGTCAGAAGTACGTTCGGAAAAAGACCATGTCTCTATGGCCTTAATTACCGTGAAAAGTTTAGAACGTGTTGCAGTTGTTCAGCACAAAAATTGGAGTAGAGAGAGAAAGTCTGTGCGGACCATACAGTCTACGCAAGCGAAGCGGCGGGCTCTAAGCTAGTAGGATATAATTGTTTAAAAATGGCGATTATTGACGATGAAAATAAGAAAACTGATTACAGATACTTGAACGGCCTTAAGCCGTCAGCACACGGGACGAGGCAGCTAACGTTAAGGTACACACAAGCAGGATATGCAGTGTCGCGAGACATACACGGCACGAGCTGGTCAACGTGACACTTCGCTCCCTGCACTCTCCGAAAGCGGTTGTCACCTTTATTTGGCTCGCAAAACATGCAGTTGGTTCATAAAAGTGGATGCTCGTAGAATTCCTGTGTTAGCGCTATTGAAACACACACTTTCTTTCTTGACCATATGCTAGTTGTATTGTTCTGTCCGTGACATACGTGAATAAAAGCTTTAATATCTACGAACGTGCGATAAGACATACGTGTCCACTAGGAAAAGACATCGGCTAATAAAGTTCATCAAATCAAAGAAACTCATAATGGTTCTGAGCACTATGCGACTTAACTGCTGAGGTCATCAGTCCCCTAGAACTTGGAACTATTTAAACCTAACTAACCTAAGGACATCACACACATCCATGCCCGAGGCAGGATTCGAACCTGCTACCGTAGCGGTCGCGCGGTTCCAGACTGCAGCGCGTAGAACCGCTTGGCCACTCCGGCCGGCAAAGAAACTCACTCCTGTCAGAGAGAGCACTTATATTTTTCATAATATCGAATGTTACAGTAATTATTTAGTTTAATTTCACACGAAACTGCAACAATCTTTAAGAAAACGTGAAGGTGGGACAAAAACTTGCTGCGGGACGTGAACCGCAGCGCTGCATTCTCGTGTTCTTACCTCGGAACTCCAGTCAGCTACACTCTGCTGAAACTCGACACCTGGCGACGGCGTTTTCCAGTACAATCTTCTGAAGGCTTTAATCGCCGAAATGTTATTGACATTTAATTGTAACAGATTCTAAGAGGAACGACACGTTTTCACGAACGTTAAATGGGTTGTTTGGCAACGGCCGTGCCGCAGTGGATACAAGTCCGGCTTTCGCCGCCGTGCAGTGCGGACGTGTTGTTATTTCCGCCTGCGGAGCGCGCGCGCTCGCTGTTGTTTACATTTCAGCGGCCGTCACTTACGTGTCGCTTACGTGCACTAGAATCATGGCCAACCGTTTTCGAAAATCAACTTTACGTTTCAACTTCTGCAACGACTACGCACGACCAAAGGCCTTGGAAGTGGAACGCTTCCTACGCGACGTTGCTAAGATCCCAGCTTCTGACATCTTGGGCATCCATTTGTCCATATTAAGCAGTACTGTGTACGTCAAAGTCGTCAATGACGCGGTATGTGAAAGAATCCTTCGTGACACCAACCATGGATTACGCTTTTGCCATGCCGACGGAAATGTCGGAGCGGTCACTGTCGACCATGCCGGCTTAGGAATGCGCACCATACGAGTTTTCGAACTCCCGTTCGAGCTTCCAGCGGAAGACGTTATCGCGGCTTTCCGCCCCTATGGCACTGTACATGGCCACACTGCCGAACGCTGGGCGCAATTCCAAACGTACCCCGTTCTTAACGGTGTACGGCAGATCACCATCGACCTCCATCGCCACGTGCCATCTTACCTGCAAATTAGCGGGTGCCGCGCGGTTGTCATATACGACGGCCAACCCAAGACCTGTTCCGGGTGCGGCAAAGAAGGCCACCTCAGATCTGAGTGTCTTCAGCGACGAATCACCCAATTGCCAGCCGCTACCGTGGCACCTCCGGCTCCGACGACGGTTTTCCCGATCACCTACGCCTCGGCGCTCTCTTCTCCTCCCACCGGCCGCCGCCCATCGGACCATGCACCGGTGACCCTTCCAGCTGCTACGGATACCGCTGGGGCCGACGCGTCGCGCTCAAAGCCTGACGCTACTCCGGCGCCACTACCAACAGCGACGACTTCCGACACCCACCCGCCTGAACATATGGACGCCCCTTCATTTGACGTTCCCGCGGCGGCCTTCCTCTCAGAGCGACGCGACTCCCTCCCGTCTTCCGACACGGAGGGGCGAACCCGCAAACAACGTTCACCTAAGAGGCGCAAGAGGAGGCGCCGTACGGTCTCGGAACGAGACGGATCACCACCCCCCGATGCTCCAGAGGCCGTCCGACCCGGCGAGGCCTCGGAGAACCTACACGAAGATACGAATGACGACAACATGACGCCGACTGTGGATACGTCGATGCCTACACTACTGGCTCGCTCAGGTGCTCCTGAACCAATGGACTCAACAGATGCGACTGTCGCCGAGACGTCCTCTGCCCCTACGACCGAAGTGGAACGTACGACCATCACAACGACAACGCCTTCAATGGTTTGGAGTGAGGACGTCGATGAGGACCCGGACCACACGCTGGGGACAGAGTTACCCCAGACGGAAGCATCGTTACGCCGCTGATAACGCCGTCGGGTGGCGTACGGCACGACTCACCGTTGCGTCGTCCCTCTTCATCCTCCGCCGGTGGAGTTCCCCTCCACGGCGGGGTACGGCTCCAAACCTACCGAATAGCGACGATCAACACTAACACCATTAGCTCACCCGTGAAACTTCAACTGCTGCGAGAGATGATATGGGCGTCGGACGTCGATATCGCACTACTACAGGAAGTACACCTGGCCACACTTCCAGACGTCGCGGGATACAACACTTATCCTTCTCCTGGTGACCACCTGGGACGCGGCGTAGCCATCTACGCCAGAGAAGGCATTCCCGTGGCCGATATCACATACCTTCCATCTGCCAGAGGCATGGCCGTCACCGTCATGGGGACCCGTATCGTCAACATTTACGCTCCGTCAGGCTCCACCCGCAGACGCGACAGGGCACTCTTCTATTCAGAAGACATCGCTCCTTTGTTTCTTGGACGCTGCGACCATTACTTGCTTGGGGGTGATTTTAATTGTGTCTTGCACCCTAAAGATCAAGTGCCCCACTACAACACCTGTCAAGAACTGCGTCTTGTCGTCCGAGATCTGTTGCTCCGCGACACTTGGGAAGTTCGGCACGGCGACGCGCCTGGACATACTTACCAGACGAGTCACTCCGCGAGCCGCCTTGATAGAATTTACGTCTCTCGGGAACTCACGCCTGCAGTCCAAGGTGCAGAACTTTGGCCCCTGGCCTTTTCGGACCACTGTGCCTACATCTGCAACATTCTCTTCCCCAAGCAAGTGGTCTGGCGTAGTCGTGCACCGTGGAAGCTAAACACCTCCCATCTTCATGATCCCGAATGTCTTCAACGTGTTACCGAGACATGGGCCACCTGTGAACGTCGCTTACCTAAATACGGCACGACCTTGACCTGGTGGCTAGAATGTGCCAAACCTGCCATTCGACGTACTTTGATTCAGTATGGAAAGGAAGTTGCTATGTGGCGCCGGCACACTACCGACTATTTCTACGCCGTTCTCCGCGACCTGGACGCCCAACCGCCCACCCCCGACACCCAGAGGGAACGCAGCAGGATAGGCGCAAATTGTAACTTTGACACGACGTAGATTGCAGGGGGCTATGGTGCGAACCCGACGTCAAGATTCGGCGGAACAAGAACATCCGACCATGCATCATATCGCCTCCGATAGGAAACACCGACGACGACAACTCATCACCGAGATCACCAACTGTCGCGGCCAGCACGTCACTTGCCAGGCCGAAATCGTCAGTGCCTTTGTCGACCACTACCGCACAATGTACCAGGAGGAGACTACCACCAACCAACCTGAGGAGTCTGTGTTACCACACGTAACTCGCACCCTCACCAGCGACGAAGCGGACGAGCTGATGGAGCCCATTATGCGTGACGAAATCCACGTTGCGATCAAAAAAGGTGCTCTGAATAAGTCACCTGGTGTCGACGGATTGCCGATAGAATTTTATCGCGCTTTCTTCACACTAATGGCGTCACGGTGGACAACGATGTTTAATGAACTGCTGATGATGGGGAACGCCGTACCGCCGTCCTTCGTCACGGGAATTATTATACCCATCCACAAACCGACACCAGGTGTGACGACAGCACATTACCGTCCCCTGACTCTGCTTAACGCAGACTGTAAAATTTTTACGCGCCTACTGGCAACGCGATGCCGCAAGATCCTGCCTAGCATTCTATCCCCGGAACAGACAACTCCGGGCGGCTCAGTTAATATACAAACGGCCACAGGAGAATGTCGCGATTTAATTGCACTGGCAGCGGCGTGCAGACTCCGCGCAGCAGTGGTTGCCATTGATTTTGACAGCGCATTCGACAAATTGCGTCATCTTTTTCTGTTCTCAGTGATGAACCGCATGGGTTTTCCACCAACCTTTATCGACGTGATCCGGCGCCTGTACGGCACCGCCGAATCTCTGATTCAGGTTAACGGCCGTGTGGCGGGACCAGTGGCGATCCGGCGTTCCGTACGGCAAGGCTGCCCACTTTCGACCCTACTGTATGCCATAAGCCTGGAGCCACTCATCGGGAGTCTGACGAGCCACCTTTCTGGTCTCACTTTGCGACAGCACAGTTTTCGATGTCGTGCGTATGCGGACGACCTCCTCCTCTTGATCCGCTCACGGAGTGAAACGCACACGGTACTTGATTTGATATCAACGTACGGCACTGCAGCGGGCAGTAACATGAATGTGGCTAAATCCGCGGCGATGCCCATTGGACGCGGCCTCTCACACGACGACTTAGCACCCCTCCCGTGTGTACAACAACTACGATATCTTGGTATCATTTTCACCTCCACCGTGCGCCGCTCCGCTGCCATCAATTTTCGGCGTGCACTCCAAACTATCCGCACGACGGTGCGACAAAATCTTCTCCGACGACTCGATTCTTTACAACGTGTCCAATACCTCAATCAACATGTGGCGGCCAGAATGGTCCACATCGCACAGGTCCTCCCGCTGCCATCAACTATTGGACGCAGCCTCCAGGCTGCCCTCGGATACTTCCTTACGGCCGGTACGATCTTTAAGGTCCGCTACGACACGCTCACCCTTCCCCCGCGAGCAGGAGGCCTCGGCCTTGTCAATGTGCGACTCCGAGCGGCGTCCTTGTACCTGTCCACCATGCACAAGCAGTGGCACGGGGGCACCTCCCTTACGCGCAGCTTGCTGGAAATTCTTGTGCCCGCGACCATAACACCACCAGTACCAGTCGGACACATCAAGCACCATTTGACCCACATTTCTGATTTCATCGTCGACTTCAGTTATGCTCATACGCACTTACCGACCACGCGTTCTCCTCGACCTAAAGATTTTTACACCCCACTCCTTCGTTCCATATCCAGCAACAATATCGAACTGAGACATCCGTCCACGCGGTGGCCAACGGTTTGGCGTCACATCCACCAGCCTTTTCTTCCCTCCAACGTCCGGGCAACATGGTACCAAGTCGCAAATGAAAAATTCGCCACAAATCATCGCCTTCACGCCATCGGACTACAGGACTCTCCACTTTGTTCCCTTTGCCACCTCGTGGATGACGATGTCCACCAACTGACTTGTGCTGCCACCAGTGACGTCTGGAAACTTGCCCGACAGTTTGTTGCCTGTTACCTCCGCGTTCCGCCGGACTCGGTTGACCCACGGACTTTTATCCATCCTGAGAATTCTTATTTCCCCGCCTCCAAAAATCATGCGATTGTATGGGTCAAGGGGTGGACGATCACCTACATCTATAATGGTGGCGACAAATCACGCCTTGATTTCTGGCAGTACTTACAAACCGCCCACAGTGAGGTTGAACAGCGACCGTGCTACCGCGCCTTCTTCGCCAACTACCTACATGCGATCTTTACTTCACCCCCGCTCAGTTGGATGGTGCCACACGCCGACAGCACTCCCGCCCCCCCTGCTGACATGTGAGACTCCCCGCGCTACTTTCTACATTTGTAACCCACAGTGGAGTAGGCGCATGGACACGCGCCTCCTTTCTTCAATGCACTACCCCAAACAACACTGGTCTTTCCCTCACTCCACTGTATATTGCTTCACACCTCTTAGATTACATCAGAATTATTATTCTTTTTTCCCTACACCTTGTTCATAAAAAAAAAAATTCCTCGCCTTGTACGAGTATATTGTCTTGTGTTATTTTCGCCGGAAGAATGGCATTTCTGTTGTATTTATGTTTGTACCAATAAAGATCTTTAAAAAAAAAAAAAAAAAAAAAAAAGATACACCGGTTCCCGTGATATCACCGAAGTTAAGCGCTGTCGGGTGTGGTCGGCGCTTGGATGGGCGACCATCCAGCCGCCATGCGCTGTTGACATTTTTCGGGGTGCACTCAGCCTCGTTATGTCAATTGAGGAGCTACTCGACCGAATAGAAGCGGCTCCGGTCAAAGAAAACCATCATAACGACCGGGAGAGCGGTGTGCTGACCACACGCCACTCCTATCCGCATCCATCCCCGAGGATGACACGGCGGTCGGATGGTCCAGGTGGGCCACTTGTGGCCTGAAGACGGAGTTTTTAAATGGGTTGTTTGCATATAACGGCTTACTCATAACGCATGACTTATAACGCGGAAATAAATACGAAAATAACTCAACCACCAATATGATATTTCTTCTAATTTTATTATAACAAATCATGCCAATAACGATTCGTTCTCGAGACATCGAACGTGCTGCTGCTTAGAAACAGCACACATTCTTAGGGTGTAACGCATAGCGCAAAACCCCTGCAAAACGGGCTTTTCCTGAACACGACATACACAGTAAGGCGTATTGCTTCTGCTCGTGACGTAGACAGCGTTCTCGCTTCCTGTTGGGTCTACCTGACGTGGCACGTAGCCGAAATACCGCAGAACTTATTTTGTGCTTCACGTGACGAAATGGCTACTCGACGAGAAATTGCAGGAAACGACGTCACAGAACTCGTAGAGCGCCACGTGGACGTTAGCTAACTCCTCCCGTGTGCCAACGGCTTTAGCGATATTTACATTGTTATGCTGTGTCTTGGGATTTTCATAAATTACGGAAAGTAGTCAGTTTCAGTTACGTGCACTGGATAGGCAGTGAACCCCGTTTGGTTACAGTTTAGCGGCGCACAGGTACCTGTCGAAACACAGGAAACAATTGTACGTTGTCGGTAATAAATTAAGCCCACAGGCAGACGAGACACTTACGCGCTACCTCTCAAAGCAAACTAATAGCGGCGGGGCAATTACGCGCGCGGAACAAAGGCGGGCAGGCGGGCCTCCGCGGCGCGTCACTTAGGCGGGCGGGCGGTCGCGCGCGGTCCAAATCGCCCGTGGCGTGCATCACGGCCGGGAACCGGTCGCTCGCCGCCCGCTGCGCCGCGCATGCGCGCCACCGCCGCCGCCGCCGCTGACGCAGCTACCGCCGAAAGCCCGGGCCGTCCCGCGCCGGTCGTAATTAAGGCGCAGCGCCTCGCAATTTGTCAGGGTGGCGGCCCTGCGCCGCACTTTCCCGCGGGCCGCGCCTCCCCCGCCCACACGAGCGGATGGCCGGCCGGTGCGGGTCGCGATCCCCGCAGGGGTTTTCGTTTTTACTCGCGCTGCAGTACGTGCCCGCCGGCCGGCGGCCGGGTGGCGACTTTCACCCACAAGAATTCCTCCCAGCGGCGCACGTGCCACCTCTGCCTAACTGCCAGTTTCGCTTTCTATCACATTAACCTATCCCGCAAAGGCTCAAGTGTGTATTAGGACCTGTGATGAGTCTAGCAGCCGTACCACGTAATTTGTTTGCCGAAGAAGCAATAAACGAAGCGAAAGATTCAGAAGAAAACGTGCGTATTAATAATGAGCGGTGATATTTCCCTTCTAGATGAAACAGAGAAAAATATATTTAGATACTAGAGCCCCGTGTAGTGGACAGCTTAATTTCTTCTTTTTATCACCAGTCTTCGGCATAGTGTGGTACCGTACACGTAAGTACTAGATCAGGTAGTAAGTATATCAGCCATACCTCATAATTTGTTTGCCGAAGAAGCAACGAAATCGGCGAAAGGAATGGAGCAACGTTTTGAGAAATCGAAGAGAATATAACGTAGATGTTCATAATGACGAGTAATTTTGCCATTATAGACGTGAGAAAGAAAGGAAGACATACACAGGGGCTGGAGATCCCCGCACTGACTATCTTGAATCATTTTTCCAACACCACTCTTCGTAATACCGGGACCCTTGTTCATGTCACATATTAATGAACAACATTTATCGTAAACTCATACTTTCTTAGATGATGTAGTTATCTGTAATGAAGTACTGTATGAAAGGTGCTGCGTAAATACCGGGTGATCAAAAAGTCAGTATAAATTTGAAAACTGAATAAATCACGGAATATTGTAGATAGAGAGGTACAAATTGACACACATGCTTTGAATGACATGGGGTTTTATTAGAACCAAAAAAATACTAACGTTGAAAAAATGTCCGACAGATGGCGCTCCGTCTGATCAGAATAGCAGTAATTAGCATAACAAAGTAAGACAAAGTAAAGATGATGTTCTTTACAGGAGATGCTCAATATGTCCACCATCATTCCTCAACAATAGCTGTAGTCGAGGAATAACGTTGTGAACAGCACTGTAAAACATGTCCGCAGTTATGGTGAGGCATTGGCGTCGGATGTTGTCTTTCAGCATCCCTAGAGATGTCGGTCGATCACGATACACTTGCGACTTCAGGTAACCCCAAAGCCAATAATCGCACGGACTGAGGTCTGGGGACCTGGGAGGCCAAGCATGACACATGATCATCACCAAAGCGATGTTTCACGCGTCTAGCAACACTATTTTTTTTTTTTTTTTGGTTCTAATAAAACCCCATGTCGCTCCAAGCATCTGTGTCAATTTTTACCTCTCTATCTACATTATTCCGTGGTTTATTAAGTTTTCAAATTTACACTGGCTTTTTGATCATCCGGTATATAGTCAAAGCTTGATAAGATTTGAAACCTGTACAAAGATAGCCACCTTGCTTGAAACGTTCAGAAATGTTCAAAATTCAAATGCCTGTAACGACTATAGGACTTAACATCTGAGGTCATCAGTCCCCCAGACTTGGAACTACTCAAACCTAACTAACCTAAGGACATCACACACATCCATGCCCGAGGCAGGATTCGAACCTGCGGCCGTGGCAGCAGCGCTGTTCCGGACTGAATCGCCTAGAACCGCTCGGCCACAGCGGCCGGCTACAGAAATGTAAAACTGTGCACATCAAAAAACGAAAAAAAATTGTCGTACCCTCTAACTGTAGCCGGCCGAAGTGGCCGTGCGGTTAAAGGCGCTGCAGTCTGGAACCGCAAGACCGCTACGGTCGCAGGTTCGAATCCTGCCTCGGGCATGGATGTTTGTGATGTCCTTAGGTTAGTTAGGTTTGACTACTTCTAAGTTCTAGGGGACTAATGACCTCAGCAGTTGAGTCCCATCGTGCTCAGAGCCATTTGAGCCTCTAACTGTAATACAATGTCGCAGCTGGAATCTGTCAACTCCTACAAATAGCTAGCTGCCTGTGAAATATTTCAGTGATATGAAATAGAGTGATTTGCATAGGCTCAATCGCGGTTCAAGCGTATGTTACACTTTGCTCGGTTGGTAGAATTCTACCGAAATGCAGTAAGTCTACGGAGGACATTGGTTTCAAAGCACTAAGTTCATGCATCTTACGGTTTTACTCCAGTGCTTGGGACCCGTCCTAAGTAGGACTAACAGGGTATACTGAATGTATACAGAGATGGGCCAACACGAGTAGTCACAACTTTGACACGTGGGAGAATGTCACAGAGATAATAACACGCTCTTGTTTTGGTCACTATATTCTTTTCATTATTGCTCCTCATTATGCTTTTCCTCTAACAGCATCTTCAGATCAAATCTGTGCTGAAGAAACTCAACCGTCAGACTCTTGAATACAAAAATTAACTATACCGAGATAGCCTACATATAAAATTTAAAGAACCGGCATTAAATCCTGACTTCAGTAATATACTGCAACCGACCAACGTATGACTCCCATAAAGATCGTGAGGACAAGATTACATTAATTACAGTGCTCTTGTAGGCATGTAAACAGGCAGTCTTCCCGCGCTCCATACGTGAATGGAACGAGAAAAAACCTTAATAACAGGTACAGTGGGACGTTGCCTCCACCGCGCATTTCAGTCGTTTGCAGAGTATCGATGTAGAACGACATCATCTCTGGAGCGCGCTCACGTATGGAACGCGGCAAGAATGATTGAATGGCTCTGTGCGTCCAGTAATTATTCTGATCTTATTCTCACGATCCCTAACTGAGCGATACGGAAGTGGTTGTAGTATATTTCTAGAGTCACATTTTACACGCGGTTCTTGAATCTTTCTTAATAGACTTTTTCGGGGTAGTTTACGTCTATCTTCAAGTGTGTTCTATTTCTGTTCTTTCAGAATCTCTGTGACACTCTCCACTGTTTAAAGAAACCTGTGACCATTCATGCTGCCCTTCTCCGTATACGTTCACTGACCCCTGTTAGTCCTATCTGGTACGGGTCCCACACTATTAGTCATGATTCGCTGTGTGCGATCGAGAGAAGAAGTTTCAACAGTACGAAAAGCGTTACGCGTCACCGCGCGTAAGATGATCGCTGTGTCATTCTATTGTTTCATTAGCTTCATGTTAAAAGAATGCAAATTATATTGTCTCTGATCTTCTATGTCCTCTTTCGAGTAAAGCCATAATTTAAACGTCGTATGGTGGAACAAGTTGTAATTATTCCGTGTCAAGGACAGTTAGGAAGATATACAGTCATTTTGGTGACAACTGAGAGTTTTCTACGTATTAGTTCTGTAGTTAGGAAGTCGGTGGTTACGCATCATCTATGTTTCTCCCTCAAGCGTTTGGGAGTTGAAGAGGAATGGAATCTTTGTCAGCTCACAGTATGGTCCAAAGCGGCCTGCAACTTCTGCTCAAGTTTTAAATCCTGCTACGCACAGCACAGCTGCGTACATTTCACCAGCATTCGATATTTTTGTGTGAGATACTTGAGCTCAATAATTACTCATCACCTGAATGTAAAATAGCGAACTTCAGTGAAGGAGGCATTGAAAGATAATATTCGAGGAAAATTTCAACAGTTATAATACGTTGATTGATGAATGTCCAATTTGTGATTCTTTCCTTCCATGATTTCTTTATCATAATGGAGACTCCTGCTTTGGCTCTTACTGCTTTTGATACCCCATTCCAGATATGTACATAATTATGCAGTTCTTCTTCCCCTTGGCCTTTCTTCTTTGTTTCAGAGAGTACGACAACATCCATGTTGAACATGTCAAGTTCTGCAGGTAGTAAATTTCTTTTAGTGGAAATACCTTGCACATTCCAGCATCCAAACATCATTTTCCGTTTCTCATTGCCAGTTCGTCGTCCGAAGTTCCAATTTTTCCGAGGCATATTATTAGGTTTTTTAGCATTTTTATGTTTTTATGTGAGTGAGGAGCTGGCCCACTGCACAACCCCCAACCCGGTTGACCAGGTAATTTTTACTCAAGGTTTTCTTCCTTTAGCCTTTGATAAGCCAATATCATACTACAAGGCAGCAGTTGCTAGTTTTGGTCCACCCCGGGTATTTTATTTCCCCGGTACCCATCGAATCTGGTGAGCATTCCCCTATCCGCCACCTGGGGAGGCGCCCGATGGGAGACGAGCAAACTCCACACAGGACATATAAAATATAATTAAAAAAAAAAACAATCATTCGATCAGAATTCCAACCGCCTCTCCACTACTGACTGTCAGTTCGTCACTAACTTCTGTACCCGCCATCTTCACATCGGTACGATGGCCGAAAGTAGCACCAGTGGAGTGCTCTTTGCCGTGAAGCGTTTGCAGAATTCAGAGTACTACATTTCAGCCATCTTGTTCCACAAATTGCCGTTTCGGTTCAGTCATGATCACCTATCTGTTGGACGCTTCAGCTTGATCCAATAGCCTAATATGAACATGAGCAAACCTTTAGGTGTTACATCAGTTATATAGGTAATATTTTGTTGAAGAATCCATTGAACTTAAGAATCCATTGAACCTTTCTCGCCGGCCGGAGTGGCCGAGCGGTTCTAGGCGCTACAGTCCGGAACCGCGAGGCCGCTACGGTCGCACGTTCGAATCCTGCCTCGGGCATGGATGTGTGTGATGTCCTTAGGTTAGTTAGGTTTAAGTAGTTCTAAGTTCTAGGGGACTGATGACCTCAGATGTTAAGTCCCATAGTGCTCAGAGCCATTTGAACCATTTTGAACCTTTCTCGCATAGATGTCCAAACGCTGGTCTTAACTTCGTTAGGTTTGTCGTCTGTGGTGCTCACTCATCATATTATCGACCATGTTCTGCCTTTTGTAAAGTCCAAGGGACCATCATAAATCCAAATGTCGTGACTGCACTTACAGTCTTTCAATCAAAGTGTCACTTCCGTTCGTCTCATTGCATTTTCTTTTTCAGTTATTTTGTTAATACACTGTAGCTGTTCTTTCTATGTACTGTCGAGTTTTCATCGGGGTATGTTATTTGGCAGTGACGCGTCATGCGAAAGCTGCTTTCGTCCTTAAGCGTTACGCACCAGTGTATACCATCAGTGATCGATAAACTTACTCTGCCAGTAAGGAATGTGTAAAAGTGTTCGTAAGTGCGGCCCATGTAGGTATGTGGAACTCCATTAGTCATCACCTATGTTGTAGGCGAATTTTACGACTTAGAACTTGGGTACATAGCTGGTTGTAATAGATTCCGGATTAAGTAGGGAACAGTTTTGCTAGCTGCAGGTGGTCGTTATTGAGAAAGATTTGACGAGCTCTAACTGAAGCTTGAAGAGTACAAAACTCCTATGTGTTTCTTGGCCTATTGACATGGAACTCTTAAACTTTTTGCCTTTGTGGCTACTAATAGTGGAAGGTACTGGAAGCATTTTTCAGTACAATTAGCGGATTTGGGAATTTTACGATGTAATCACATAGCTATGCGCCATTAATCGTTGGTTTTGAAGCAATGTGAAATTTAAACCTGTTTCGCAAGTCGAACTGTTGTTGGAGACTCTTAATTACACCAGTTTCAATAGGATAACAGTGCAGAAGATTGTTCGTAAACTGCCAATAAACAAAACACTTTTTAGTTAATCTTCGGAGCAATACGTGGCGTAAACACTCCAGCTCCTGGAGACCGTATGGATTCCGAGTGCTGTCCGCGAATGAGAAGTCGCGCGGCGTCGCTGAAGCTCTGAGATCAAAAGGGTGAATCTTTTTTGCTGTAAGCAACTAATAATCTCTTCGTGCTCTCCACTTCTTACGTAACTGTATATCAGATCACTGGTGGACTTGTAAATCTGTATCATGCACGATTACTAGAGATGCAAAAGTTTGATGCTGCTCTCCGGTAATTAGAAGATGGGATTTTCTGGCAGTAATGGTTGCAGCGAAGCGTTCTGACAGGTTGCAAGAGGAAGCAGTTAATGTCTAAACTCCGATATCATATTCGTAGACGAGAAATTATGGTGTCATGCTCAAACCTAATTGAGTTTCATGCCGGTGTAAAGTATATAAGCTCTTCACAAGGACAGTGTTACCGAGCATAATGAACTACACAATGAAAATGAGATACTTGCAGAAAGTTGCTCTGGTACGGCGGCAGCACTTAACATCTCACTTAATGAAGGCAGCGTAGTCCTAGAAGTGTCACGATTGCCAACGTACGCGTTCTTAAAGGTATAATTTGTGCCCCATGCTATCCGTAGAATTCCGGCTCTCTGGACATTACAAGCAAATCCCGTAATGGAGGTATCAGTCGTAATTATTTACGATCGTTTGTAGACCGCCAGGAACGTAACCGTTAGTGACTATGCAATAAAGTATGTTTCTCAATGAGCGACGGTAACTAATACAAACGGCAACTTTAGACAGATACTAATAGATTACTAGGAGTCGACCTTGTCAGGTATATCTTTTCTGAAGTAAATACAGAAATACTATTACAATAGAATGGAACTTTTACTCTGCATCAGAAGGCAATTAGCACAGAAACTTCCTGAAAGAGTTAAGCTATGTGTCATTCAAGATTCGAACCGAAATGTTACCTTTCGCAGGTAATTATGTACCAGTTCTGAATTCTGATAACGCCTCACGACCCGACATACCCCTTACCACCTCTCTCCTACTTCTTAAAAGATACAAATACGTGCATGTAACATTTTTTAGGAATATGGAAAGGAAAGATTCATAATCTCAGTTTATCGGTAGAATACTGGCGAAATGAGATTGCTTACAAGTCGCTCTTGCTATCCATCCTAGAATACTGCTCAAGTGTGTGCGGTCATATCATAAGACTAACAGCGGATGTTCAATGTATACAGAGAAGAGCATCACGAATGGTCACAGGTTTGTTTGGCCCACGGGACATTGTTACAGAGATACTGAAGAAACTGAACTGGGAGACTCTTGAACATGGACGCAGCCAGCCCTGAGAAAGCCCACTTACAAAAATGGTTCAAATGGCTCTGAGCACTATGCGACTTAACTTCTGAGGTCATCAGTCGCCTAGAACTTAGAACTAATTAAACCTAACCAACCTAAGGACATCACACACATCCATGCCCGAGGCAGGATTCGAACCTGCGACCTTAGCGGTCACGCGGTTCCAGACTGAAGCGCCTTTAACCGCACGGCCACACCGGCCGGCCCACTTACAAAGGTTTAAAAACCTGCCTAAATGCTGACTCTAGGAATGCGAGGTATACCGCAACCACTTACATATCGCTCCCGAAGAGATCGTGATGAGGTGATAAGGATAATTGCAGCGTGCACGGAGGTACTTAAACAGTCATTCTCCTCACGCCTCTTACTTGAATGAAACGGTAAAAAGCCCTAATTACTGTTACAACGGCAAGTACGCTGTGCCAAGTACTTCACAGTAATTTGTAGAGCATAGATGTATAAGCAGGTGCAGTGTTTTGTGACCGGTGATTTGGTGACAGTGATCGGAGACGTCGTCGCGAACAGTGATCTATCGCTAGACTGCTCGCCAAACTCCTTCCTTTAATTCCCAAGCATAGTGGCAGTGTCCCATGGACTAAGAACGTGCCACACTACTGCCAGTGATACGCCAGTCCGAAGCGGCGTTTTGAGTTGCTATTCCAAAGCAGCGGCCTACGTCTTGGAACAAGATTTCTCCCTTTGTCATTGAAATAGAATTTAGCAGAAACTCTAATTACACGATTACACATGTGCCTTAAAAACTCTCACAAAATCATAGACAAAAGCTTCCTTTAAGACATAACGATTAAATATGTGACATCTATATGCAATAACATTTCAGTTCTTCGAAATAAAGTTGCTGCTATTTTTAATTTGATTCATAGCAGCAACAGTGGCTATATTAGGATTTTCTTGCAGAGATGACTTACAAGCGAAGTTTTTACAAAGAAACTGTCATTCTCATGGTTAAGGCCATCTGAAAGCATTGCTCTATCAGTCTATAAGGATAATTTTAAGTTAAAAGTATTATATATATTCGTAGATTCGTAGATTCGACATTTTGTAATTCACCTGTGGTTCCCCTTGAGGTTTTAAATTCTACATGTTTGCGAGGTGACGCTCAATAACTTGCGTCCAATCAGATTGAACAGGAATTGCTGAAATAAAAACTTGCAAGCCAGTACAACAGTGCGTCGGGTCAATAGGTCGTTATACCTTTCTGAAATTTCATATTTCATTTCCTAGTCACGAGGGTAGTCGGACTGAAAATCTCCCGCAAGTCTAGGTACTTCACAATAGCTTTTGATATCGGTCCACCGCAAGCGGCTTCAGTCAAACTGCGTCCCTATGGAGTATCGTGTCAGCTGTGCGACTTGATTTGTGATTTCCTGTCAGAACGCTCACAGTTCATAGTAACTGACAGAAAATCATCGACAGAAACAGGAGTGATACCTGACATTCCCCGAGGAAATGTTATAGGCTCTCTGCTGTTTCTAATCTGTATATAATTGGTAAGTGATTTAGAAAGCAATCCAAGCAACCATCTTACAATTATTTTTTTGTAGCTGATTCTGTCATTTACGATCTAGTAAAGTCATCAGAAGATCAAAACCAATTGTAAAATAATTAAGACAAGATATGTAGTGCGAAAGTGGCAATTAGTCGTAAATCATGAAAAGTGTTTGGCCACACACTTGAGTACTAAAAGGGATCCGGTAAATTTCGGTTGCAAGATAAATCACGCAAATATAAACGCTATCAATTCAACTAAATACCTGGGAATTAAACTTACGAACAACTTACGTTGGAACGATTACATAGGTAACGTTGTGGGAAAGGCAAACCATGAGCTGCGGTTTACTGGCAGAATACTTAGAATATGCAACAAGTCTGCTAAAGAGACTGCCTACAAAATGCTTGTCCGTCTACATCTACATCTACATCCATACTACGCAAGCCAGGTGTGTGGCGGAGGGTACTTTGACTACCTCTATCGATTCACCCTTCTATTCCAGTCTCGTATTGTTCGTGGAAAGAAAGATTGTCAGTATGCCTCTGTGTGGGCTCTAATCTCTCTGATTTTATCCTCATGGTCTCTTCGCGATATATACGTAGGAGGGAGCAATATACTGCTTGACTCCTCGGTGAAAGTATGTTCTCGAAACATCAGCAAAAGCCCGTACCGAGCTACTGAGCATCTCTCCTGCAGAGTCTTCCACTGGAGTTTATCCATCATCTCCGTAACGCTTTCGCGATTACTAAATGATCCTGTAAGAAAGCGCGTTGCTCTCCGTTGGATTTTCTCTATCTCTTCTATCAACCCTATCTGGTACGGATCCCACACTGGTGAGCAGTATTCAAGCAGTGGGCGAATAAGTGTACTGTAACCTACTTCCTTTGTTTTCGGATTGCATTTCCTTAGGATTCTTCCAATGAATCTCAGTCTGGCATCTGCTTTACCGACGATAAACTTTATAGGATCATTCCATTTTAAATCACTCCTAATGCCTACTCCCAGATAATATATGGAATTAACTGCTTCCAGTTGCTGACCTCCTATATTGTAGCTAAATGAGCGAGCCTGCTAAATGATAAAGGCTCTTTCTTTATATGTTTTCGCAGCACAATTACACCTATCTACATTGAGATTCAATTGCCATTCCCTGCAACATGCGTCAATTCGTTGCGGATCCTCCTGCATTTCAACAATTTTCCATTGTTACAACCTCTTCATATACCACAGCATCATCCGCAAAAAGCCTCAGTGAACTTACGATGTTATCCACAAGGTTGTTTATGTATATCGTGAATAGCAATGGTCCTACTACACACCCCTGCGGCACACCTGAAATCACTCTTACTTCGGAAGACATCTCTCCATTGAGAATGACATACTGCGTTCTGTTATCTAGAAACTCGTCAATCCAATCACACAATTGGTTTGATAGTCCACATGCTCTTACTTTGTTCATTAAACGACTGTGGGGAACTGTATCGAACGCCTTCCGGAAGTCAAGAAACACGGCATCTACCTGGGAACTCGCGTCTGTGGCCCTCTGAGTCTCGTGGACGAATAGCGCGAGCTGGGTTTCACACGATCGTCTTTTTCGAAACCCATGCTGATTCCTACAGAGTAGATTTCTAGTCTCCAGAAAAGTCATTATACAGCCTTGCTGTGCTGGTACTGCGAACGGTTGAAAGCAAGGGGAAACTACAGCCGTAATTTTTCCCGAGGGCATGCAGCTTTACTGTATGTTTAATGATGATGGCGTCCTCTTGGGTAAAATATTCCGAAGGTAAAATAATCCCCCATTCGGATCTCCGGGCGGGTCTACTCAAGAGGACGTCGTTATCAGGAGAAAGAAAACTGGCGTTCTACGGATCGGAGCGTGGAATGTCACATCCCTTAATCGGGCAGGTAGGTTAGAAAATTTAAAAAGGGAAACCGATAGGTTAAAGTTAGATATGGTGGGAATTAGTGAAGTTCGGTGGCAGGAGGAACAAGACTTTTGGTCAGGCGAGTACAGGGTTATAAATACCAAGTCAAATAGGGGTAATGCAGGAGTATGTTTAATAATGAATAAAAAAAATAGGAACACGTGTAAGCTACTACAAACAGCATAGCGAACGCATTATTGTGGCCAAGATAGGCACGAAGCCCACGCTTACTACAGTAGTACAAGTTTATATGCCAACTAGTTCTGCAGATGACGAATAAATTGAAGAAATGTATGACGAAATAAAAGAAATTATTCAGATTGTGAAGGGAGACGAAAATTTAATAGTCATGGGTGATTGGAATTCGGTAGTAGGAAAAAGGAGAGAAGGAAACGTAGTAGGTGAATATGGATTGGGGCTAAGAAATGAAAGAGGAAGCCGCCTGGTAGAATTTTGCACAGAGCAGAACTTAATCATAGCTTACACTTGGTTCAAGAATCATAAAAGAAGGTTGTGTACATGGAAGAAGCCTGGAGATACAGATTTCAGATAGATTATATAATGGTAAGACAGAGATTTAGGAACCAGGTTTTAAATTGTAAGACATTTCCAGGGGCTGATGTGGACTCTGACCACAATCTATTGGTTATGAACTGTAGATTAAAACTGAAGAAACTGCAAAAAGGTGGGAATTTAAGGAGATGGGACCTGGATAAACTGAAAGAACCAGAGGTTGTAGAGAGTTTCAGGGAGAGCGTAAGGGAACAAATGGCATGAATAGGGGAAAGAAATACAGTAGAAGAAGAATGAGTAGCTTTGTGGGATGAAGTAGTGAACGCAGCAGCGGATCAAGTAAGTAAAAAGACGAGGGCAAGTAGAAACCCTTGGGTAACAGAAGAAATATTGAATTTAATTGATGAAAGGAGAAAATATAAAAATGCAGTAAATGAAGTAGGCCAAAAGGAATACAAACGTCTCAAAAATGAGATCGACAGGAAGTGCAAAATGGCTAAGCAGGGATGGCTAGAGGGTAAGTGTAAGGATGTAGAGGCTTATCTCACTAGGGGTAAGATAGATACTGCCTACAGGAAAATTAAAGAGACCTTTGGAGAAAAGAGAACCACTTGTATGAATATCAAGAGCGCAGATGGAAACCCAGTTCCAAGTATAGAAGGGAAAGCAGAAAGGAGGAAGGAGTATATAGAGGGTCTATACAAGGGCGATGTACTTGAGGGTAATATTATGGAAATGGAAGAGGATGTAGATGAAGACGAAATGGGAGATAAGATACTGCGTGAAGAGTTTGACAGAGCACTGAAAGACCTGAGTCGAAACAAGGCCCCGGGAGTAGACACCATTCCATTGGAACTACTGACAGCCTTGGGAGAGCCAGTCCTGACAAACTCTACCGTCTGGTGAGCAAGATGTATGAGACAGGCGAAATACCTCAGACTTCAAGAAGAATATAATAATTCCAATCCCAAAGAAAGCAGGTGTTGACAGGTGTGAAAATTACCGAACTATCAGTTTAATAAGTCACGGCTGCAAAATACTAACGCAAATTCTTTACAGACCAATGGAGAAACTAGTAGAAGCCGACCTAGGGGATGATCAGTTTGGATTCCGTAGAAATGTTGGAACACGTGAGGCAATACTGACCCTACGACTTGTCTTAGAAGCTAGATTAAGGAAAGGCAAACCTACGTTTCTAGCATTTTTAGACTTACAGAAAGCTTTTGACAATGTTGACTGGAATACTCTCTTTCAAGTTTTGAAGGTGGTAGGGGTAAAATACAGGGAGCGAAAGGCAATTTACAATTTGTACAGAAACCAGATGGTATAAGAGTCGAGGGGCATGAAATGGAAGCAGTGGTTTGGAAAGGAGTGAGACAGGGTTGTAGCCTCTCCCAGATGTTATTCAATCTGTATATTGAGCAAGCAGTACAGAAGCGTATATTAAGAGTAATGAGTAGTGTAAATTCAAGAACATCATGTCGAAACCTATTCAAAGAATTGGGCATATTAACCACAGATTCTCAGTATAATTATTCCTTAAAGAGGTTTGTTGTAAATAATACATCTCTTTTTCCAACTAACTGCTTAGTACACAGTATCAATACCAGGAATAAGAACAATATAAATAAAGATTTAAAATCACTTACTCTTGCCCAGAAAGGAGTCCAGTATTCAGCAATGCATATTTTCAATAAGTTACCAGCAACCATTACGAGTTTCAGACAAGGCACAATGAAACATAATTTAAAAGAATTTTTGGTGCCCAACTCCTTCTATTCCATCCATGAGTCTCTCAACGAGTGCAGTAGACCAATTTAATGAAAATTTATTATACTTTCATTTGTGACAATTCTTGGTTGTAACAGCCAAGTAACTACCTACTGTGTGAATGATGGATGTATGGAAAGCAGATGTAGGTCTTAAGTCTGTAAATAGTGGAAGTTTAATTTTAAATCTTGTACATAATCTGACTGATCTTAACTGAAGATCACTGAAATGAATAATTTTCTTTAATTTTTGACAATGCTTGGTTGTAATAGCCAAGAAACGAGCAAATGTCTGAATGATGAATTTAATGAAAGCAGATTAAGTATTAAACCTGTTAATATTAGAAGTTTAAATTTAATTCATGTACATAATATTACTGTTTATTGACTGAGGATCATTAAAATTAATGAAACTCAAGTTTTTCTAATTACATTTTTGTAATGTGTTTATCTGACATGTTCCACACCCAGAAGGATTCCCTCTTTTATGGGTCTATGGAATGAATAATTAATCTAAGAATGTAATCTGTGGTTCCTGAAGAGGAGCAGCAGCCTTTTCAGTAGCTGCAGGGGCAACAGTCTGGATGATTGACTGATCTGGCCTTGTAACACTAACCAAAAAGGCCATGCTGCTCTGGTACTGCTACAGTCGTAATTTTTCTCGAGGACATGCAGCTCTACTGTATGGTTAAATGATGAAGGCGTCTTCTTGAGTGAAATGATCCGGAGTTAACATAGCCCCCTTCGGATCTCCGGGTGTAGACTACGAAGGAAGATGTCGTCATCAGGAGAAACAAAACTTGCATTCTACGGATCGAAGTGTGGAATGTTAGAGTCCTTAACCGGAAAGGTAGGTTAGAAAATTTAAAAAGGGAAACGGATAGGTCGAAGTTAGATATAATGGGAATTAGTGAAGCTCGGTGGCAGGAGGAAGAGCACTTCCGGTCAGCTGAATACGGGGTTATAAATACGAAGCCAAATAGGGGAATGTAAGAGTCTGTTCAGTAATGAATAACAAAACAGGAATGCAGGAAGCTACTATGAACAGCATTGTGAAAACATTATCGTAGCCAAGATGGGCACGAAGCCCAAGCGTACTACAGTATTACCGGTTTACTTGACATCTAGGCCGGCCGCGGTGGCCGTGCTGTTCTAGACGCTGCGGTCCGGAACCGTGGGACTGCTACGGTCGCAGGTTCGAATCCTGCCTTGGGCATGGTTGTGTGTGATGTCCTTAGGTTAGTTAGGTTTAAGTAGTTCTAAGTTCTAGGGGACTGATGACCTAAGATGTTAAGTCCCATAGTGCTCAGAGCCATTTGAACCATTTTTGACATCTAGCTCCGCAGGTGGTGATGAGATTGAGGAAATACGATGGCATAAAATAAATGATTAAATAGTTAAAGGAGGCGAAAATTTAATTTTGAAGAGGGACTATAATTCGATAGTAGGAAATGGGGGAGAGGGAAAAGTAGTAGGCGAATATTGACGAGGGCGAAAGGAATGAAAGAGGAACGCGCTTGGCAGAATTTTGCACAGAGCATAATTTAACCATCACTAACACTTGGTTTAAGGATCATAAAAGAAAGTTGTATACGTATAAGAGACCTGGAGACACTGGAAGGTTTCAGATTGATAATGTAATGGTTAGACAGAGATTTAGGATACAAATTTTTAATTATAAGCATTTCCAGGGGCAGATGTGGTGTCTGATCACAATTTATTGGTTACGAAATGTAGATTAAAACAGAAAAAATTGCAAAAATATACGAAATAATAATATTGGGCCTGGATAAGTTGAAAGCACCAGAAATTGTTCAGAGTCTCAGAGGGAGCATTAGGCAACGGTTGATTAGAACAGGGAACACAGTAGAAGACGAATGGGTAGCTTTAGTAGATGAAATAGTGAAGGCAGCAGAGGGTCAAATTGGTAAAAAAACAAAGCTTAGTAGAAATCCCTGGATAACATAAGAGATATTGAATTTAATTGGTGACAGCAGGAAATTTAAAAATGCAGCAAATGAAGCAGGCGAAAGGGAATACAAAAGTTTAAAAATGAGATTGGCAGGGAGTGCAAAATTGCTATTCAGCAATGGCTGGAAACCAAGGATTTAGAGGTACAATGCATTATGGTGAAGATAGCTATAGCCTTTAGGAAAATTAAAGAGTCATTTGAAGGAAAGAGAAGCAGGTGTATGAACACCAAAGCTCAGATGGTAAATCAGTCCTAAGCAAAGAAGGGAAAGCTGAAAAGTGGAAGGAGTATACAGAGTGTCTATACAAGGAAGATGAACTTGAAAACAATGTTACAGAAAGGGAAGAGGACGTAGATGAAGTTGAGGTGGGAGATGTGATACTGCGAGATGAAACTGACAAAGTTTTGAAAGATCGAAGTCAAAAGAAGTCCCCGGGAGAACACGATAATCCGTCAGAACTACTCATAGCCTTCCATCGGATGAGCAACATGAATGTGACAGGTGAAACACCCTTAGACTTCAAAAAGGTTGCAGTAATTCCTAAGAAAGCAGTGGCTGAGACGTCTGAAAATTACCGAAGTATCAGCTTAACAAGTCAAGGTTGCAAAATACTAACACGAATTCTTTACAGAACCATGGAAAAACTGGTAGAAGCCAAGCTTGGGGAAGATCAGTTTGGTTCTGTAGGAATACGCAAGGCAGTATTGCCCCTACGACTTACCTTAGCAGATAGGTAAAGGAAAGGCAAACCTACATTTTTAGAATTTTTGAGACGTAGAGAAAGCTTTTGACATTGCCGAATGGAATACTCTCTTTCAAATTCTGAAGGTATCAGGAGTAAAATACAGGGAGCCAAACCAGATGGCAGTCGGGGGACATGAGAGGTAAGCAGTGGTTGAGAGGGGAATGAGAGAGGGTTTTAGCTATCCCCGATGTTATTCAGTATGCACATGCAGTAAAGGAAACCAAAAGACAATTTGGAGTAGGAATGAATGTTCAGACAGGAGAAATAAAGACTTCGATGTTTGCCGATGATATTGTAATTCTGTCAGATATAGCAAAGGACTTGGAAGAGCAGTTGAACAAAATGGACAGCGTCTTGAAAGGAGGATGTAAGATGAACATCAACAAAAGAAAAACAAGGATATTTGAATGTAGTCCAAAGTCAGGTGATGTTAATGGAATCAGATTAGGAAACGAGACATTTAAAGAAGTAGATGAGGTTTGCTGTTTGGGCAACAACATAACTGCTGATGGCTGAAGTAGAGAGGATATAAGGTGTAGAATGGCTTGGCAAGAGAAGCATTTCTGAAGAAAAGAAATTTGTTAACATCGATTACAGATTTAAATGTTGAGAAGTCTTTTCTGAAGGTATTTGTCTGGAGTGTAGCCATGTATGGAAGTGAAACATAGACGATAAACAATTTAGATAAAAACAGAAGGGAAGCTTTCGAAATGGAGTGCTACAGAAGAATGCTGAAAATTAAATGGATCGGTCACTTAACTAATGAGGTAGTTGACAAACTGCCTATTGCCTCCTGTCTCGGGTTCTTCGACCGACGTTCGTCTAGTGATTTTACTGACGTTTCTCCAGCACGAGTGGCTGGCATTGTCAAAGCTTCACCCTCCATTGCCGGTGGTGAACTGGAGCCGAGCTCGCGGCCGCAGACTATATGTACCTGGCGCGCCCACGTCCGAGGCTTCTCCGCGGTCATTTCCGGTGCGGATCTCCTATTCCTACCTGCGACGGTAGCTGAAACAGTTGCTGATGGAGAACGATCTGTCTTATATGTCTTAATAAGTAATGACATAGTGTAATGCTATTCTAACGTACAATTAATGTTGTACAGTATGATGTACTAAATGATATCAGTTGTAAACAATGTGACTGGCTGTATACACCTTGATACCACTAAATAAACAACAAAGAAAAAGAAAAAGGTCCGTTTGCTTCCAGATTTGTTGTTCTCTGGTTTTCCTATGACCCCCGTTTCACACCTGTCCAACTGAGTTTCACATCTTCAGTTGCAGAATTTGTCCCCAGTTCCGCGGGACATTTTGTTACCTGTTGGTTTATGTTGAAGATAGTTTTCTTTTCTTGTACCTAGCGTATCCTTAACGTTAGCCATATTGTGTCATTTTTTACGGCTAAGTTATCCCTGTGTAACTAGTCATCACGTAGTTTTATTTTCTAGGCCTCCAAGCTCTTTCATATTTTCCATCGCTGTTTCGTCCGAAGCCTGATGTTTTATTCAAGTCGGTATTTGATACTTCATAGCAAATTATAAATATGTGCCAGTCCTGAACAAGTAGTTTGAAACCAGTACACGCTGCACTCAGAAATTGGTATTAGCTTTTCTGCTACGCTGTATCACCTTTGTCTTTGTTTACTGTTGAGCTAATTTCTCTGTTAACTAAGATTACCATTTTATACACCAGTAATAAGTATTGTAAGTCTACCTCTTGTTTTGTGCCCAATACTGTAGATGTCTCTGAATTTTATCCTATTTTCCAATAAATTTCGAAGATCTCGTTTCTTCTTGAACACTAACATAATGAGCTACAGAAACCGTGAAACCTATGACGGTGACTGTGTGTGTTAAAGAGATGTGTGAGCACGACAGTGAAACTCTCCTACTCAGTCAAATGTCTGTGAATGCACAAAGTCGATAGTTGGTCTCCAACTGTATACATGATTTCTATCACGTCCTTCATACTATTGTTGCTTGCCGTCTCCTAGATTTCTTCCTTCTCTCTTGTCCTAAAGCGTGATGCAGTACGAACAGGGAAATTATTTCGAGGTTTCAGACTGATAATAACCAATTAATGAAACTGTAAAACTTCTTTATCATAATTAGCAATTAATTAAGTTGTCAATAAGAATACATTGATAACTTTCACAATTCAGGGTGCAATGGGTGTAAGTGTAATATTTTTGTTGGTGACTGAGGACGGTGTATTGAACAACATTATACCAGTATTTACGTCGTTTGCGCACTAATAATTATAGCTACTACAAGTCGTCTGTCTATTGGGTTGGTAATACCTCCAAGTACTTGTGGCAAGAGGAAATCGTTAATGTTTATTTTCCCCCATTAATGTTTATTTTAATAATTATAGCTTCCGCAACTCGTATGTCTATTGGTTGGTACCTCCTAATGCGTGTGGGAAGAGGAAACCATTAATGTTTATTTTCCCCCATTAATGTTTATTTTTTCCTAGGCAGCAAGTCAGGTGTTGAAGTGTGGATACGTGGACACAAAAGGTTAGGTCACCTAGTGGTGCAGTTACGGCCATGAAGAAAACATCAGGTCGCTAAGTTTCTGTCGTGTTTGTGAGGAGGACATTGCTCGACACAGAGAAAGAACAACCAACATACCGATGTGCGTACACATTAGGATACCACACATAAAAATATCTGTACTTATGTTCGCGCTCGTCAAAATCCGATTCCAAATTCGACCTCTCCAAAGCAAATACAATAGTATAATATCCATAACAGCATTCTGTTTAATGTTTGCCGGCCGCGGTGGTCTAGCGGTTCTGGCGCTGCAGTCCGGAACCGCGGGACTGCTACGGTCGCAGGTTCGAATCCTGCCTCGGGCATGGATGTGTGTGATGTCCTTAGGTTAGTTAGGTTTAAGTAGTTCTAAGTTCTAGGGGACTTATGACCTAAGATGTTGAGTCCCATAGTGCTCAGAGCCATTTGAACCATTTTTTGTTTAATGTTTTGGAGTTGTTATAATAAATATCGTTTATGAATATTTTTAGGCCCTGGGTCCTCGTGACGATACTGTTCGACATTCTATAAACAGAGCTGACTGTCTCATTATTATAATGCACTTAATCCATACATATCATAAAAACGGATGTACATACGTTCCGCATCTCCTACTAAACCACTAGATCGATTTCAACCAAACGTGATACACACATCCTTTTCTGCCGGGAAACAATCACTGTGGGGGTAAGAACCACATACCTACCCTAGTTCAGGAGATATGACGTCATACATAACGAGATGCATGAAAAACTAATGCACCATTATGACCTTTAAGTTTATTACTCCTGTTGCTAATAATTCTGTTCGCAAAAAAATTTGCAGACAGTATCCAAATATGCCGCTAAATGCACCTACAAGGTTATAATATCATACGACACGTAGATCAGGAGATATGAGATACGTGGAAAACTGTAGCGTCGTGCATGACATTTAAATTTATTACTTCTTTGCTGCTAATTCTATTTGCAACATATTTCGCAGACAGTATCCACGCACGCCGCTGCATATACCTACACAAATATATCATTATACGACATCATAAACATTGAGGTGCTTGAAAAAATGTCGCGTCACGCATGAAGTTATAACACATTTAATTTTTACTACTAAGACACCCCTTCAGTCAAGGAAATCGCTGACGTCTAAGAGAGATTTCGACATCTTCCAACTGGGAAGCGCCGACGGCTGCAGGCGAAAGCAAAAGCCGCCTATACAGGGTGGTCCATTGATAGTGACCGGGCCAAATATCTCACGAAATAAGCGTCAAACGAAAAAAAACTACAAAGACGAAAACTTGTTTAGCTTGAAGGGGGAAACCAGATGGCGCTATGGTTGGCCCGCTAGATGGCGCTGCCATATGTCAAACGGATATCAACTGCGTTTTTTTAAATAGGAACCCCCATTTTTTATTACATATTCGTGTACTACGTAAAGAAATACGAATGTTTTAGTTGGACCACTTTTTTCGCTTTGTGATACATCTCGCTGTAATAGTCACAAACGTGTAAGTACGTGGTCTCACGTAACATTCCGCCAGTGCGGACGGTATTTGCTTCGTGATACATTACCCGTGTTAAAATGGACTGTTTACCAATTGCGGAAAGGGTGGATATCGTGTTGATGTATGGCTATTGTGATCAAAATGCCGAACGGGCGTGTGATATGTATGCTGCTCGGTATCCTGGACGACATCATCCAAGATTCCGGACCGTTCGCCGAATAGTTACGTTGTTTAAGGAAACAGGAAGTATTCAGCCACATGTGAAACGTCAACCACGACCTGCAACAAATTATAGTGCCCAAGTAGGTGTTTTAGCTGCTGTCGCGGCTAATCCGCACATCAGTAGCAGACAAATTGCGCGAGAATCGGGAATCTCAAAAACGTCGGTGTTGAGAATGCTACATCAACATCGATTGCACCCGTACCATATTTCTGTGCACCAGGAATTGCATGGCGACGAATTTGAACGTCGTGTGCAGTTCTGCCACTGGGCACAAGAGAAATTACGGGACGATGACAGATTTTTGCACGCGTTCTATTTAGCGGCATTATAGGAGGAAGGATAATTGGCCCCCATGTTATCGATGGCAATGTAAATGGTGCAATGTATGCTGATTTGCTACGTAATGTACTATCGATGTTACTACAAGATGTTTCACTGCATGACAGAAAGGCGTTGTACTTACATGATGCATGTCCGGCACATAGCCCGCGTGCGGTTGAAGCGGTACTGAATACCATATTTCACGACAGGTGGATTGGTCGTCGAAGCACCATACCGTGGTCCGCGTGTTTGCCGGATCTGACGTCCCCGGATTTCTTTCTGTGGGGAAAGTTGGAGGATATTTGCTATCGTGATCCACCGACAACGCCTAACAACATGCGTCAGCGCATTGTCAATGCATGTGGGATCATTACGGAAGGCAAACTACTCGCTGTTGAGAGGAATGTCGTTACTCGTATTGCCAAATGCATTGAGGTTGACGTACTTCATTTTGAGCATTTATTGGTTCATATGGCTCTGAGCACTATGCGACTTAACTTCTGACGTCATCAGTCGCCTAGGACATCACACACATCCATGCCCGAGGCAGGATTCGAACCTGCGATCGTAGCGGTCGCTCGGCTCCAGACTGTAACGCCTAGAACCGCACGGCCACTCCGGCCGGCGAGAATTCATTAATGTGGTATTTACAGGTAATCACGCTGTAACAGCATGCGTTCTCACAAACGATAAATTCACAAAGGTACATGTATCACATTGGAACAGCCGAAATAAAATGTTCAAACGTACCTACGTTCTGTATTTTAATTTAAAAAACCTACCTATTACCAACTGTTCGTCTAACATTGTGAGTAATATGTATGTGACTATTACAGCGCCATCTATCATAAAGCGGAAAAAGTGGTCCAACTAAAATATTCATATTTCTTTACGTATTACACGGATATGTGATAAAAATAGGGGTGGCTATTTAAAAAAAAACGCAGTTGATATCCGTTTGACCTATAGCGGCGCCATCTAGCGGGTCAACCATAGCGCCATCTGGTTTCCCCCTTCAAGCTAGACAAGTTTCGTTCTTTGTAGTTTTTTTTTGTTTGACGCTTATTTCGTGAGATATTTGGCCCGGTCACGATCGATGGACCACCCTGTAGAGTTATGACGAGGTGTTGCCCTAGAAATGTTTACAAAATCACGTTGTAGACACGCGAAGCAGGTGTGTCGAGTTTCATAAACTCTCCAGTATCATCTCACACCGAGTACATGTAAGGTTCCGTTTCTGACAGAAAATTGGCAGAATGAATACCCTGTCAGAGCTGCTGTTTCAGTTAGTATTTATTAAATTAAAGACATGGCATCATAACGATGCATGATTCTATCGACGCCCTAACCATGACGTAATAAGCCACCATCTCATAGAAGACTGGCTCACTGGTGGTGAATAGTGCCTGGTCGAAAACGTAAAGGGGACGTTGGCACATAACCTGTCACTCGAGTTGGAACAGGACTTCCATTTGAAACAATTTTATGGTGGTAAACCTGATATTAGCCATCTTGAAATACGAAACAATATGTCTTATTAAAAAGGTTTTACTTCGGAGGCAAGTGAAAGAAGTACACATCGTGTAAATTCGCATTGTTACCCCATATTAACGTAACTTCAAAGATAACGACGACAGCATAGCATATTGACGGGAGTTGCAGATTTGGGAATCTACAAATCTATGTTCGTGGGGGCTTGTTTACATGCGAAAAATAAAAATTACGTAGATATATGTGGACTTTTTTCAGCCACCTGTAACTGTTTGCTTCGCTAGAAGATTATAATAACTGTAAAGTAACGACGAGGGCAAAATCTCAGCATATGCAGAGTGAGACGTAACGAAACTGAGCGGGGGCTCGGCTGCGCTGGCCTGTCACGTACCGGCTGGTCGGCGTGATTTCCCAGTGTGGAGACGCGCCTCAGGTGTTCGTGCACCGTCCAGGCCCTCTCCAAAGACATGCTCCGCCATCCACACGGGAGAGCAGAGGTCAGAGCCCTGCACCACAACGGCATGTGACGGCTCGCACGCCGCAGCGGAGGTCCGCGCTGGCGCACAGAGCACAGTGACCCGGGCGCTGGGTCGTGCCTCCCGCATCTGCATACGACTCTTCTGCTCCCTGTGTGGTAAAAAACAGGTCATTTATTTTCTCTCCACACCTGGAGATACGTCATATTCAGGAAATTAAGGCCGGCCACTGTGGCCGAGCGGTTCTAGGTGCTTCAGTCTGGAACCGCATGACGGCTACGTTCGCAGGTTCGAATCCTGCCTCGGGCATGGATGTGTGTGATGTCCTTAGGTTAGTTAGCTTTAAGTAGTTCTAAGTTCTAGAGGACTGATGACCTCCGGTGTTAAGTCCCATAGTGCTTAGAGCCATTTGAACCATTTTGAAGGAAATTAAGAAAATTTATGCTATAAGATTTTGTTGTCATTTTGCTTCTAACAATATTGTCTTACATTTTAGATCATATGTAACTTCGAAGATGAAGTCTAACGTAACAATTAATCGACTGCAGACATTACATGGTTTTTACTTTCTCTATTTCAGGATCATTGTGGAGTTTGCTTCCACCTCCTTTCGGTTATTTAGAAACTACACACACACATGTAAAAATAAATGTCACTTTACACTAAGGTATCTTATGCTTACTGTGGGGCATGTGACAGAAGCAGGCGGGAAATATTCATTGGCTGAAGAAAAGTGGAAACTGCAACATATATTAACCTAGATAGTTTTTAGAGTAGGCAGTATATCTTCGTCATAATTCCTGTTGGGATTCATTCTGCGTGTAAGGCTGAACTTCCAGAAACATTTTACATCCTCACAGTTCGTTCTATTCGTCTCATGTTACCATTTAGTTTCATACCATTCTGAAAGAATCGGGCTCGCATGTGTAAAACACACTTATTATTAATTCATAAATATATTTAATATTCTACGTCAAGTATGTAAGTGGGAATAGAGAAAATGTTTGAAATTATATTTAAAGACTGTTGTAAGTCGCTGAGTGCTCTCATCATCAAACACTCAGTGAATATCGTCTCGGTAATTTGTGCTTCGTTTAAGGCATAAGCAAAAATGTGCTAACCGATAAACTGTTTTCCTTTCTACTAACGACGTGATTGTTACAGTAGCTACACCAAATAGCTGCTTATAAAAAGTAATCTTTATTTACGACAGTCTGTTTCAGTTTAAAAGGAGCCTGTAAAGACTTACTAGTGGCCAACTCCTTCTACTCCATTGACGAATTTTTTAATAGAAACAAATGATGTATTGTAGATATTCATACTATTGGTATTGTTATTTCAGCTTAAAAATAATGACATGTACCACATCCACGAGGATCTCCTCAGCACGGATCTATGGAATGAAAAACTAATCAAATCTAATCTAATCTAGTCCCCATTTTCAAGTATCTGCAATTACAATTTTGGTGAGAACAGGTATGGATGCCAATGTCTTTCATATTAAAGTAGCTGTCTTGAACTCACGTGTAGATTAATGTGACGTCCATATTGCGTCGTTAGTGGAGTGTTTTGTAACTGTCACTGCTTTCTCAAGTCCGTAAATTATGTGGGGATGTTGAAATTAAATGTTAGTTACGAAGTGACAGCAGTTTCACAGTTCCAGCCTTACGACGCTATATGTTTACAAACATTGTGCAGACGAACATCGATGTTATTTTATTAACTAAAATTTGTTACCATTATCTTCGGTTGTTGCATATGTTACTTCCGAGTTATCGATTTTAGTTTTCTACAAGTTGAATAAAGTTTTTAAGGTGGTACTTATGTCTACATTCAGTATGTTCGTTTAATCTTTTCTGTGGGTATTTTCTCGTGTACATATAAATTTCTAATTCCTCAAGAATGTTCATTTCAAAACCTTTTGGTATTCTGCGCAGAATCTGTAGTACATTTTCGATCGTATCAGCAGTGTGATTTTTATTTTTCAAATGTACAAACAAGCTCGACTGATTATATTCGCTCTCTAGAGAGATTTCTTCCTGCTGGGCCAATGTAAAAGCTATTACAGCTGCCAAATGTGATTTTGTATATGCCTTGGTTATCATATTTCGTCGTTCTAGTGGTGGCGGAACATAATTTTATTGAAAGTTTGTTATTGATTCGAAAGGCTAGTTAAATAATAATTCTGTTGGAGATTCTACCAAGGAATCAGAAATTTATATGTACAGGAGAAAATACCCCAAAAAATATGAAACGAACATACAGAATTTAGACGCAAGTACCGCTTAAAAAACTTTATTGAACTTTTAGAACTCGAAAATGGATAAATCGGAACCAACATATGCAACAGCCAAAGGCAATCGCAACAAATTTTACTTAATACAGTAATATCGATGTTGATCTGCACAGTCTTTGTAAATATATAGCGTCATCAGGGTGGAACTGTCAGACTACTGTCACGTCGTAACTAACATTTAATTTCAACATCTTGACACCATTCACGATCTTGATAAAGCAGTGACAGCTACAAAACACTCCACTAACGACGCAATATGGACGCCACATCAATCTAGACGTGAGTACAAGACACCTACTTTAATATGAATGGCATTGGCATCCATATCTGTTCCCACCAAAATTGTAATTGCAGATACTTCAAAATGGCGACCAAGCCGAAACAGACTGTCCTAAATAAAGATTACTTTTTATAAGCAGCTATTTGGGGTAGCTGCTCTAACAATCACGTCGTTATCAGACAATATTACGCTGCTGGCCCTAAAGAAAGAAAATTGCTTTCCTTCCATATTTACCGGAGGAACGTCAGGGAGAAAATGTTTCACAAACGGTTGAAATCAGGTATAAAGTTTGCTGGAAGTCGCTAAGCGCTCTCTTTCTAAAACAGTCGATGAATATAGTCTGGTGAATTCACGCGCTGCGACTTACGCTACCTCAAGACTTATGCTCAGTTTCTAATTGCAATACTTATCTTATTATGTTAAACTTTTAACATAAGATTACAGCTCTTAATGAATAGGTCATGACAACATTTTAAATTTTTTAATTCGATGACGAATCAGATGACATATTGAGAATCAAATGTTTGTTGCCAGTGGAAACTGCTAGATAGGCAATCTGCAACTGGTAAGTCTGCCATGAACCGAGCTAGCCCTTTAGCAATATACACACTTTTGATGTTTGAAATATTAGACTTATAGGATATCTACACAATTGCCACTGCAGCGATAAAATAGTAAAGTGATCTATGTCTAACTACGAGGACACGCTGAAAAGTAATGCCTCCGAATTTTTTATGTGAAAACTATTCGAGCTATTAAAATAAAACAAACGTCATGAACAGTCTACATATTTATTATTCACGTCCACATATTTGTTTCTCAACAGGTCACCCTGGCGACGAAAGCATTCCTCCGAACGACAGCCCAGTTTGTTAATACCGTCAATGTAGAAGGCTTGACTTTGTTGACGGAGCCACGACCTCACCTCTGCTTGAATCGCTTCATCCCTATCAAAGTGAAGTCCTCGAACGTGTTCTTCAAATTTTGGAAACAAATGACAATGGGAGGGGGGACAAGTCGGGACTGCGTGGAGGGTGACCGATGCCAAGTGAACGCAAGACGTCGGATTGTTACAGGTATCGCAGCGCTGGTATGTCATCTGGCATTGTCGTCCTGAAGGGAGAGGGCTCCATGAGTGAAAGAACTCTTCAGATTCGATACTCGACTACAAGACGCCGTTTCTCATGCACCGACATAGTGTTACATTACACGCCGCCATGTTACAATCTACAATTCGGAGCCCTCTAGTGCTAAGGATCTACAAACATGTAGACATGACGAATAAAGATGTAGAATGTTAATAACGTTTGTTTTATTTAAAAAATTTTAAGAGTTTCACATAAAAAAGTGGCCATTACTCATTATCACGCCTTCATAATTCAGAAGTTAATGTGCAGACAAGCCGTCACACGTTGTGTATTATTTGCCTCGTTAGTACCAGTTTCACTCTGCCAACGACGGCATCATACGTATTCGTCGCTTGATAGCAACGCTTACAGCGAGGTGAGGCCTACGCTCCACATCATCGTCAAATACACGCTTTGTGTCTGACGATGATGCTGAACGTAGTTCTGAACTTTTGGCACGTTTCCATGAAGCGACGAATAGTTGGTGATCCTCTCGTTGGCAGAAATTAGTAATAAACAGGCACGTAATACGTGTCCTTTGGCGGGTTCGCTTTACGTTAATTACTAAAAGTCGCTGTGGGCCCTGCAGGTGATGCCTGTGTTCAATCGTTACAGAGTCGCTACATTGTTGTTGTGGTCTTCAGTCCAGAGATTGGTTTGATGCAGCTCTCCATGCTACTCTATCCTGTGCAAGCTTCTTCATCTCCCAGTACTTACTGCAACCTACATCCTTCTGAATCTGCTTGGTCTCCCTCTACGATTTTTACCCTCCACGCTGCCCTCCAATGCTAAATTTGTGATTCCTTGATGCCTCAAAACATGTCCTACCAACCGATCCCTTCTTCTAGTCAAGTTGTGCCACAAACTTCTCTTCTCCCCAATCCTATTCAATACCTCCTCATTATGTGATCTACCCACCTTATCTTCAGCATTCTTCTGTAGCACCACATTCCGAAAGCTTCTATTCTCTTCTTGTCCAAACTAGTTATCGTCCATGTTTCACTTCCATACATGGCTACACTCCATACAAATACTTTCAGAAACGACTTCCTGACACTTAAATCTATACTCGATGTTAACAAATTTCTCTTCTTCAGAAAAGCTTTCCTTGCCATTGCCGTCTACATTTTATATCTTCTCTACTTCGACCATCATCAGTTATTTTGCTCCCCAAACAGCAAACCTCCTTTACTACTTTAAGTGTCTCATTTCCTAATCTAACTCCCTCAGCATCACCTGACTTAATTCGACTACATTGCATTATCCTCGTTTTGCTTTTGTTGATGTTCATCTTATATCCTCCTTTCAAGACACTGTCCATTCCGTTCAACTGCTCTTCCAAGTCCTTTGCTGTCTCTGACAGAATTACAATGTCATCGGCGAACCTCAAAGTTTTTACTTCTTCTCCATGAATTTTAATACCTACTCCGAATTTTTCTTTTGTTTCCTGTACTGCTTGCTCAATATACAGATTGAATAACATCGGGGAGAGGCTACAAGCCTGTCTCACTCCTTTCCCAACCACTGCTTCCCTTTCATGCCCCTCGACTCTTATAACTGCCATCTGGTTTCTCTACAAATTGTAAATAGCCTTTCGCTCCCTGTATTTTACCCCTGCCACCTTCAGAATTTGAAAGAGAGTATTCCAGTTAACATTGTCAAAAGCTTTGTCTAAGTCTACAAATGCTAGAAACGTAGGTTTGCCTTTTCTTAATCTTTCTTCTAAGATAAGTCGTAAGGTTAGTATTGCCTCACGTGTTCCAACCTTTCTACGGAATCCAAACTGATCTTCCCCGAGGTCCACTTCTACCAATTTTTCCATTCGTCTGTAAAGAATTCGCGTTAGTATTTTGCAGCTGTGACATATTAAACTGATAGTTCGGTAATTTTCCCATCTGTCAACACCTGCTTTCTTTGGGATTGGAATTATTATATTCTACATACTGATACATACTGATATGAAATTTATTTAACATCTTCGAAGGTCTCATTAGAAGATAATGGGCACAGTGAACTGCAGTCCGTAATATCAACTCTTTTTTCCTGAGGCAGATAGCAACAGTGTATTTTATTGTGTTAATCAGCTAATGAGTGAAGAACATCAACGGATGGCATTATAATCTCCTTCCAAATAAAAAATTGGACTAGTTTGGCTTGTATGTCTCGATGAGCTAAACGCTGGATTTTCTGTTTTAATGTCAGAAGGCGTTTGATACTCGTATAATTTAAGTATACAGAAAAGTAAGAATAAAAGTACAAACGTCAAAATAACTTACGTGAAATAATATTGTCAGACTTGGGAAGCAATAGCACACTAATCGCCAACACAGCAACCACCTAGCGTCTAATTTATTGATACTCCATTCTAGGATTTCTACAGGGTGAATCACTTACTACTGCGACCTAGAATAACTCCGAAAGTATAATAGTAGCTAAAAAGTTTGTAGGACAATTATTGCATGGGACAACGGGGGCCAGAATATGATGTTGGTTTTTTGTTGCTAGGTGGGGTCGTGTCAGAGATATGAAGGTCAACTTTTTTTTTTTAAATGTGGTGCTACAGTATGGTACTTATTTTCTCATAGCGGCTATCGAGACGAATCCAATGATGTGTAACAGGAAGGTCTTTGAAGATCAGCAAAGATTGTAAGGTGTCAGGCAAATCCAACATCTTCCATGAAAACCCTGACATGATAAGCAAATCCAGTAGTATGTCACATAGCTCCGAATAAATCGTGACATTAAATTAACCAAAGTAATACGAGTAACGTGTAAGCAAATGGAATACCACAGACTAACACAAGAATGCCTAAATGCATGTCATACCTTCCCACCGTGAGACAGACGCAGTTCCGAGGAGAGAAACGAGAACAGAAGCTGAGAGCAGAACTGTGTTAAGCTAGAAGGCCCTACGATAAGGGACGGACACCCACGTCACCATATAACCACCAGGACCACCACCCAGCCCATGTTAAATGCTAGATCCCTCCAGAAGAACAGTATAGATCTTACGATAACACTAAAAGGGCCACACAAGCTGCAAGTTTTAGCGTGAGAAATTTTCGCGTCTCTGTTGCGTTGCAAACGTTAAAAACATTGCCCCACTACGAAAAGTAACCACCAGGACCACCCCCCAGCCCATGTTAAAAGATAGAGCCCTCCAGAAGAACAGTATAGATCATACGATAACACTAAAAGGGCCACACCAGCTGCAAGTTTTAGCGTGAGACTTTTTCGCGTCTCTGTTACGTTGCAAACGTTAAAAACATTGTCCCACCACGAAAAGTATAACGTTTCTCATTGGATTGACAGAATTTTTGTAGGCAGAGCTTAAGGTTAACATTGAGACCCTGATTGGTCAGATGAAAAAAACAACTTCGGTAAATTGTAGTAAGGAGAAGTTAGGGGAGAGTTGCTTCCGAGGCGGCGAGGTGAGCGGAGCTGTGTTGCCCGCCGCCCCCTGACGAACACCGACAAGGTAATGAACGCACGCGATGCCGCATTTTTGAGCGCATAAGGCTTCACTCAGAACTGCAGAAGTCTTATCTGTTACATCCCCTTTTTACGTAATACTAGTGTCGATCGTCAATTGAAGCTTATGGCATTCACATTTGCCACGTAAGTTAAAATCTGAAACGCGATGATTTTTCTGTTATATAATTATTGAGAAGCCACATCAGCCACTGTAATTTACGACAAGTTAGATAAGTAATTAAAGATAATTGTGGGTCACTGTAGACCATTTTGATAGTTTTCTCTTTTGTGAAACTTAATTTAAACCTAAATTATAGATGTGATATGGCATAGGTCATCCTTCGATCCATTGTAGAACTTGGAAACCCATTCAGGGAATATTCGTTCACATTTTTGTTGAACACAGTTCGTTTTTATCATCCTGTATTAAAACATTTCCTTCTATCGATAGTGCAATTTATAAACAATGTTTTGTGAATAGAATAAAATTTCCAATGGTAAACTTAACTCCTTTTTCGACGTTATTTTACCAGCTAACTGAAAATAGGAAAGCCTTGAACCCCTTCCACTAAATTCAGTTAGTATTAAGATTCTTTTACAGGGAGTGCAGTGGAGCTGACGCTGAAATCATTGAGTATTTGTTTATATCATCGCTAGTCTCACTGAACTCTTCTGAACTCTACATGTCATGTGTGGTCTGGCGTCTCCTTACCAGCAACAGGTCCCAGGTTCAAACTAGTCAATTCACTAAAAAACACGCTCAGAGCGTCGTTGCGCGGAAGTGGTAGGGAGACACGACATAGAACAACAGACTCCACGCAGAATGTTAGAAGGTCACAAAGGTGGCATGAACATCCATTTACAGAAGAAGTTAGAAGTGATGACCATTGGTATCAATGCTTTGCTGCAATTTTCTTATCATGGACTGAGTGGTATTCCTTATCACATCGGCACTTACCGAAGTACATGCTCTGACAATCCTCTCTGGCATATCTTCACGTGTAGTTGGAACATCTTTATAAACAATGTCTTCTACGAATATACACAAGAAACAATCCAGAGGCTTCAAATCTGGCGAACGAACCGGCCACGACACATCTCTTCCGCGTCCAACCCAACGATCTGAGAACTGTCTCTACAAGAAATGTGCCGGACACCCATCGTGTTGATACCACATTCTGTTCCTTGTTCCTAAAGGTATTTCTTCCAATAACAGACCTAATGTTTCTTGCACAAATGTGGTGTACTTCCTCACACCATACATTCACCGATCACGTTTTTTTGGTATGCAACTTGCCGCAGCCAACATGGATTCTGAGTTACTCAGTAAAGGATCTTACGCAAATTAACATCTCGATGGTTCGTGAATGTAGCCTCGTCAGTAAATAAAATCAAATTAATAAATGTGTCATCCCTCAGAACCTTAAGTTGAGCCTATCGCCAGAATTCAATGCGACACATACAATCCGAACCAGGTAATTCTCGGTGTAGACTAATATGTTAAGGATGATATTTATGGCGATGCAGAACACGAACAACACTATTCTGGCTCACGCCAGATTCCCTTGCGATATGACGCGAACTAACACAAGGACCTCGAACCACAGTGGCAGGGGTACCAATTTCCGTTTCCTCGTTAGTCATTTTCTTTGCCGAATATGTTTCCGATGCGTTAAAAGTCCAGTTGTCCTCAATTTATCATACACACATTTAAATCGACGACGTGGAGCGTGATTACGTTGAGGATATCTTTCAGCGTATAGGTCTCTAGCTCTCACTGAATTTCGGTGGCATTCTCCGTAAATGAGAAGGATATCGACTAGTTCTTCGAAGGAATACATCATTCACATTCGCTTGATTCGACGATACTAGGCTTACCGTTCCTATTAGTATTGTATTGCGAAACCGTCCAATGGGGTTTACATGTCAATGGCGCGTTAGATGGATACGCTTTATTCGACGAAAATTTACTATTTGCAAATGGTTCATATGGTTCAAATGGCTCTGAGCACTATGGCACTTAACTTCCGAGGTCATCAGTCCCTCAGAGCACAGAACTACTTAAACCTAACTAAACTAAGGACATCACACACATCCATGCCCGAGGCAGGATTCGGACTTGCGACTGTAGCAGCAGGGCGGTTCCGGACTGAAGCGCCTAGAACCGCTCGGCCACAACGGCCGGCCACTCTTTGCACGATATACGAGAGAGGATTGTCAGAGCATGTGCTTCGATAAGTGCCGATATGTTAGGGAGTACCACTCAGTCAACGATAAGAAGATTGCAGCACTGCATTGATACCAATGGTCATCACTTCGAACACCTTCCATAAATAGACGTTCATGCCACCTTTGCGACCTTCGTTGACCTTCAAAGACCTTACTGTTACACATCATTGGATTCGTCTCGATAGTCGCTGTCAGAAAATAAGTACCAAATTATAGCATCCCATTAAAAAAAAAAAAAAAGAAACAAAGTTGACCTTCATATCTCTGACGCGTCCCCACCTAACAACCAAAAATCAGTGCCATATTATGGCCCCCGTTGTCCCATGCAAAATTTGTCCCACAAACGTTTCAGCTACTATCATACTTTCGGAGTTATTCTAGGTAGCAATAGTTAGTGACTCACCCTGTATAACTCGTTCATATCGGAAATACCGTTTTGTAAAGTAGCGTGTAGGAAGAAGTGCGCCATAAGGTAACTGGTGCCTTGCTCCAGTTACTCCTTACTGAACTATTTTGTTTGAAACGGTAGGAAACTCTCCCTGTCAAAAGCAGGACTCCGCCGCAGGTAAATGCCTTTCATGACGGACAAAGTTACGAAGCGTCTTTACTAGAAACTCACTGAAGATAAGGACAACTAATACAGTTGCACAGAAATAATTGTATTACACAAACCATTGTTATTAGAGATTAATCGAAACTAATTTAATAAAATACTAATACTTCTGACGAAAAGGACATTCCATTCCACATTTATGAGTTGCACTACTTTTTAACAACTCACTTCTTTTGAAAACATATACGAATCACTTCAGAAGATATAAATACAGCTCAGAAATCAAATTTTCAGTACAATAATTTGAAGTCTCCATTGTACATGCTATATAGAAACTTGTCGAGCATCTTACATTTTTGCAAAATAAATTAGACTTCACGTTTCCACGGAATCATCCCTCGTGACGTATTTGTGCGCGACAGTTGTTCAACCTTAATATGTGTCCCTGCGTTGTGGAAAGTTTCATCAAAATCGATTAATACAGTGGCAGCAGACGAGCATTTAATACTTACTTAGTCTACATCATCTCGGCATAGCTATGAAGTATCAACACTCTCCAAGCGTAAGTACGGCGAGCTAACATTGCTTTGCAATTTTTTCTAGGCTGAATTCTTAGTCCTCAGTATTAAGGGAGATAAGGATTACTATCAATCATCAATTCAAGTGTACTCTTAATATGTCACTGACTTAATGTTCAGATTAAAAAAATCTGCCTCGGAGAAATTAGGCACTGACACATTTCCTACACAGCATTTACAATTAACGCCTCACGACGAATACTGGAAACATTGCCCTTGACGGGATCCTCTGCAGCGCATACAGGTTACAGCTCATTGCCTCCACTGTGAGCGTGTCATTGGAAAGTCATCCGACGTTCAAACTTATTTTACAACCAAACGGTATTCTCGTATTTCTGGACATTGGTACCTCATCAAAACTTCATGTACTAAGGCCACTCTACATCCCATAGGAGCCTGTAATGGAGATTGTGAAGCACGCTTTATTTGTCGGGTTCTCTGCGTAACGTCAGGACAGTCAAAATATCTAACATCCAAAACGCAGGTTAGCACGTAAACAGATGTCTTTATTCAATGAATGCTCGTTGTAAATGACTGAAGACTTTAACGAGTACAATGAACGGCAACTCTGTCTTCTTTTCTGTGATGTAGTTACGTGTTCTGCAACTGGAAGACGGCGGTTAATGTTGTACTGTATTGTTAGACAAATACCGCACTTACGCTGTGCCAAAGATAATATGCGTAATAATTCATTCCGGAGAGAGCCTTGTGCTCGGCGTTCCTTGGTTTGCATTCCCTACTCCGTGGCTGTTGGGGGAGAATAGAAGGAATAGATTCTTCTTGACTTAGCGAACTAAGAAATTAATTTGAAAACCATTAAGTCGCAATATGGAGCTTTTAATAGTTTGGATTTTCGTCAACGACATTGTATCTTGACACAGATATTTACTTGCAGGATAAATAAAGTACAGTGGATGAGAACCAAATATAGATTTTTCTGGAACTTTTCTGGACGACTAACTATTGGGAAGTGGTTGAGTGACTAAGAACCTGCTCCGTAGTTCCATTTTACTGGCAATATAGCAGCTGCCGACAATTAGCCAACAACAAAATACATTACGCTCTGTACGATTTGCTCCGATCCGTGATTACCAAGCCTGTGCATACAGTTGCCTTGTAAACATTCTGAAGATCACAGAAGTTTGTTTCAGATGCAGAGAAGCACCGGATCTTCACTGCAGAAAGCTTTATGTAAAGCACAGACACTCTTATTCACTGTACTTTGCCAAGGGCTAATGAAATTTATTCCATTAATATATATTTTAGCCACATTTACAAAGTGATGATGATGGGGTCGCATACTCCGAGGAGCGTAGGGGATGATGCGGGAGACCCACACTGCCGACTAGGCAAGGTCCTAGCGGAGATGGTTTGCCATTGCCTTCCTCCGATTTACATAGAACCTGTTCCCAAATAGGGGAAGGCGGGGCAAGATGGGGAAGCTAACTTTAAACCCTTACAAAAGGGACAAAAACAAACAAATTCAAGTAAGTTTGATTATCATTTGTTTATTTAACCATTGAATTACAATAGCATGCAAAGAAGCCTGCAAACTTGTTACATTTAGTTAGAAATATCTCGATTTGGAACATAAACTACCAATTCCCCATCTTGCCCCATATGCGGGGTAAGATGGGGAACTAGCATGAATTCATCTCTAAAGCTTAAATAAGGACTGGAATAACGTAATCATGTGACGATAAGGTTTCGAAACATGGTTCTGCGAATTGTAGAATCAGGTATTACGTTTTATTTAGGCCTCTTACTTTCACATAGTACACAAGTGTGGACAGCCTCGTCATCACCACTTTCTGTCCCTGCACAAGTGTCGTGGGCACCCCGACGCTGAAACACACATTTTTGTGGCACGTTGAACTGTCGAGCAGCCCTGAAAGAACCCATATGACCTTCCATAACAGCATTTACAGCGCCTTCCATTGACTCCAATGACCAATCTTGCCTAGACGTTTCTCGCCGATACTTGCGAACCATCTGAAATGAAACACGTGGAACGTACTATTGAGTCTGATCATTCCTGGTAATCTATATTATACAGTGAATACCATATTTCCAATAGTCAGTCGTTAAAGCATGGCAAGAATACTGACTTTGCAAGTTTTCTGTATATTTATTCACCATATAGCCTAAGGCATACTTTGTAATTAATTAGGAAAGTGTTGGAATAACGAATACCATTCTATTTACAATTGTATTCAACGTATAACGTACGTGTTCAAAACCCGCAGCGAGGTAAACAGATGTGACGATGAGAACGTAATGGTTGGACAAATAGTAGGGGCGAGGCGGGGAAGCTCCCCATCTTGCTCCACCCCGTGTTGCTCCCTGCCATGCTGTCAGGTTATGTTACGCCTACATGAACACTATGCAGTGAACATTGACTACTGACCCAGCAGTTTACTGTTAATAAGACATACTATGCAGTGATATATATACAGTCTGGACAAATGTTCACGACACACATGTTTTAGGACCTAGAAAGGTGTAAAGCATTGCAAATCAGTATAAGAATTGTACGTACCTTGAAAAGCTCACAGAAACCGCCGCGAAACTAAGGTTCAGCAATGTCAACACACTGGGACCTGTATACTGATGATGTTGACGTAGCTATCCACAGATTGCAGCACTCTAACTGTAGCTTATAGCCCTTCCTCGTCTTACCCCACCTCCCGGTCTTGTCCCGCCTTCCCCTATGATCTATTAGTGCTGGTACCCTTCAAAATAGGATGAATTTGAGTCTGCAAGGATCTGTAGACATTTTTTCACACCTTACAACAGTTCAGAATGTCGTTTTCAGTGAGTGCGACAGAGTCCGTTCAGTTCTGCCTTTCGTCAGAGTGCAAGACCAGATCTACAGTAAACTGCTAAAACAGTGCCTCCCACTTGATATGGATTGAGTTTGTCACAGTGTAAGGACACAGTTCTTGCCTCGGGTGCTTCGGGGCATGACAAACAGATCCCTGGTTATAATAGTAATCTATTTTCTTTCAAGCCCCGTCATATATGTAAACCGACTTCGTGTGCCTGATTTTCTAACGGTTATGCTACATACGATAATTCATCATATACTGTCACAACCAAATTTATGTTGTGTTAAACAAACTTTGCATTAAAAAAGTAAACCTGTCATCAACCCGAAGGTTGGTTTCAACACCACAGTACACCAGGCGTGGTCCATTCGAGATGATATGCCGTTGCTTTCCTCCGACCTTTGCACTGGTCTACCCACATAGTTATAGGGGGACCTACTGTTTAGTGCGAACTTCGAAACACGGTGCAACTTGGCTTTTTTCGTATTGGTGCTTCTGCCCAGTCTCTTTTTGTCCTTTGCCAGAATCTCGCCTACAGCAGCAGTGCGTGTGTGTCGGTGAGGACGTAATGATGTCAGCTGCTATACCGCAGTAATTACGAGATCCGCAACGACACTTGGAGAGAGCCTCGTAGGTCCTGATTTATTGGGGGAAAGTCGCATTGCCCCACGCGGACCAAGCTGTCCCAAGTCTCTTGTCTCCGTTTAATTTGAAGGCCGCAGATGGAAAGATAAAGGCGCTTGCGCCGCGTGCCGGGAGAGATATATTCTGGACAGGACAAGAGGCGGCGGCCGTGATGTATGTGGCCGGTGGCGACGCCGGCAACATGGTCGAACACGGCCGACAAGTACTTGCGTAAACTTCTCGTCGTGGAGAACACTGAGGTCACAACCCTGAACAATCATTTGTATCACTGACTCAGCGCCAGAACACAGGCGCTTGTATCACAAAGGGTACATGCGATTATGTGATGTGTTGTCTTAACGGATCTTATTAGCCGACCGGTTACAATGGGTGCTAAAAACTGGACGATTCCTATCTCTTGACATTGGATACACTCTGATTGGGAGGAATAAAGAACGATAGCAACCATTATTAAATATTTTGGAAAATCCGGGATTTAATTTTTTTTTTACTGCACGATAAATCAGCACTCGTTACAACAGCCTTAGCTATCACGCGATCTCGTTTATGACACAGCCGTGGTTTTTAAAACAGTGGACCGTTAGCGCTAATTAACGAGTACAAGCAGACAGAGAACGAGACATTAAGCAGAACAGATAACAATTATGTCTTTTTCTCTTCGGCCGACTTACATAGACTAAAAGATCCTTGTTAACCTTTTAACGATAGTAATCGGTCAGCAGGCGATTGCGTGCTTTTCCAGAAGATATAGTTCCTTCTCTTGGAGAACAGTAATCACTTCACACACGCTACCCCAGAGATAATTTTCGATGCTCTCGATCCTAGGGACGAATTTTTGTGTTCCAAAGCTCCAAACAAGCTTGGAATATACCTCTAAGTTAATTGTAAAACAGAAAAGTTACTTCCAGTAAAAATTGACCATTTTTAGTCTCACGTTGCTTGTTCAATTGAAAAAAGCAGAATGGTCTCATAATATTATAACAGAATGGGAATAGCAAGGACTGGGTGTTGCAGGTGCGGTTATCAGGAGGAATATAAGAGGCACAAACGTGCTGCATGTGGGAAAGAGCAGCAAATTCTGTGTAGAGGCGTAGATGGATAGTGAGTGTAACAGGGGTAAGAGATGTGATGTGCAGGAAGGTCAACGGCTTGAGATTAGGACTACATAAGTTAATAAATGCAGCATTTATAATGCTGTAACAAGCATAAGTATTGTTCTGAACAGGAAATTCGGCACTGCAGATTATAATCAATGCAGTGAAGAAATTGGAACAGAAACCAGCCACTAACGCACAGAATTGTTATGATTAAACTTTCGCTATTTGAGACGCACCCCTTGAAAATCGTGTCACCGTGAAACTTTCTACAACATCGTAAGGACATGCAGAAGAGAAATAACGAATAAAACGTTGAAAGAAACACGTTTTAATTTTCGCATGAGAGGGTAACATTTGCTAACTGCATACCATGTTTACGTTCCAGGTTACAAGTGTTGCTCTATGTGACAACCACCTATATCCAAGTCGGCATGAAGCCACACTAGGGAAACTGTTTCACAAATGTTCCCAGCACTTTTTGAACGGTGGACCATGGAATGTTCAGCTGTCGTGACACAGCTCCTGCACAGCTTGAAGATCGTACATTGCGTGCAACATTCTCGGTCATGGCAACAGAAACTTCTTCAACAGTTAGTAGCGCAGCTGGCCGTCGGCCGCTCCCACGAGCAGGAATTAACATTCGAACTGACGAATCATTTTCTCCACGCCTGTTGGGGACATAGTAGCTCTCCGTATTCCTTCAGTGCGTCGTTACCCGCGAATATCAGCAGCGCTATTGCTGTTGTTTTGATAAAATCGCTCTGCTCACATAATCCAGAACCATGTTGACTGTCTATAAGTGCAATGCACTCTGATGCTTGTGTTTCAGTCCTACGCCACCGTACCAGTACCGTCACCTAACGGCAAGTCATGACACTAACGGTACTATCAACGCAAATCCTGCAGCACAGTGTCTGAAAATCACTCCTGTAAAGATCGTATTGTATTGTAATGTATGTTAACCGCGGGCCTATAAACGACGGAGAGGCTCCGTCCCCGCCGCAGCCGCAGTGGTCCACAACCCCACGACGACTACCGCAGTCCACTTCACCCCTCCGCCGCCCCACACCGAACCACTCTTTCAGGGTTATTGTGCGGTTCGGCCCCCGGTGGACCCCCCCCCCCCCCCCCCAGGGAACGTCTCACACCAGACGAGTGTAGACTCTATGTTTGCGTGGTAGAGTAATGGTGGTCTACGCGTACGTGGAGAACTTGTTTGCACAGCAATCGCCGACGTAGTGTAGCTGAGGCGGAATAAGAGGAACCAGCCCACATTCGCCGAGGCAGATGGAAAACCGCCTAAAAACCATCCACAGACTGGCCGGCTCAACGTCAGCGGACCTCGACGCAAGTCCTCCGGGCGGATTCGTGCAGGGGACCAGGCGCTCCTTCCCAATCCGGAAAGCCGTGCGTTAGACCGCACGGCTAACCGGGCGGGCCCTGTTATGTTTACTACCCATACGATAAAACTTTTTCCTCCTGCACAGGCTCAAGTAATGAAGGATTAAATACGTCAAACCTGCACAACATCTGTCTCACATATCACAAGCAAATGATGGTGAAAATGATGTACAGGAGACTGAGAAATTCGTGAAATACATGCATAGTAGTTAGACTAGACTGCTAAATACAATGGAAAATATTCAGAATTAACCGAGAATGCAAGGTATTCCAGAGAAAAGAGAATAAATATTTCTGTGACAATACAATAAACTGTTCCGTTGTTGCAAACATCTCAAACATTACACAAGAAATAGAACTGGGTACAGAAAAAATATGGGGTGACACAAAACGACACCGGAAAATACAGCTACTATAAAATTTACGTTTAACTGCAAAGCGCACTGCGGTTATGCTCTACATTATCACATGATAAAATGATCAAATGGCTCTGAGCACTATGGGACTTAACATCTGAGGTCATCAGTCCTCTAGAACTTGGAACTACTTAGACCTAACTAACCTAAGGACATCACGCACATCCATTCCCGAGGCAGGATTCGAACCTGCGACCGTAGTGGTCGCGCAGTTCCAGACTGAAGCGCCTAGAACCGCTAGCCACACCGGCCGGCGCTAAAATGATCCACGATGAGACGATTTCTATATTATAAATAATGGAAGAATGACAATAACGAAAAAAAATGAGAAGGAAGGCATTGTGAGAAGAGACTGACAATAGTTTAAGAGAGCTGAGAACGAAGATATATGTAGATGCGTTTTTCTTATGATAACCCTTCCTATTCGACTCAGTGTACGTAATATGAACTTAAATCAGCACCATAAAAATACCTTGTAGGTAAGGGTCTGAAGGTCATACCTTTTTTTGTATCAAAATACTACATTTTTGTCCGTAAACAACCCTTAGATTCTTTCAATTAAGTTGACCTCCATCTCTGTGTTAAGGTAGTAACGAATTCTCGAAATATTTTTTATGCGCGTGTTGTAATTGTTTAACATATTGCAAACTCAGCACTTCGTATTTTTCTTTCTGCTATAGCACCTTTTCTACTTTCTCAAAATATGTTCGCAAATATTTCCTTGAATGCTATTAAAGCCTGACTCTAGGTTAATCTCTATCGTATACCGCTTTATTTCATTTTCATCTTTCCATAAATGTATTCAGATTCCTTACGTTCACAATGATATTTTGCTAGCTGTTTCTCTAAATAACGTTGCTTTATTATTCAACTTGCAGTAACTGAACTTTCTGTAGCTGCGTGAACACATTTCGAATTTCCTCTTCTTATGCTTCAAGAGTAATAACTCTTCCCTCTTGGTAATAACCCTATTCACATTTCGTTTCTATAGTCTCTGCATCTCGAGAGCTGTAAACATGTTTTAACTGTTCACTCTGGTTACGGCTTATAGTTTAAGCACTTAACTATCTAGTTCAAAAGTCAATATCTCTTTCACGGCTAGTAGATTCAATGTATTTTATTTCGGATACTTGTTCTTCTGTTCCTGTTTTACGTCCCACCTGTTGACACAACCTCAGCACAGTCAAATACAGCTTCTCATTTTGTGGATTCTCTTATCGTCAACTCATTGTCAATGGAATTCAAAGGCTTTAACTAAAATATCAACCTTTACCAACAACTCCTGTTGTTGGTCCTGTTGTTGTTGTTTCAGTCGAAAGATTGGTTTGAAACAGCTTTCCACTCTGCTCTATCCAGTGCATGTCTCTTCATCTCCGAATAACAATTGCTACCTACACCCCTCTGAACCTGCTTACTGTTTTCGTCTCTTGGTCTCCCTCAAAAATGTTTTGTCCTGCCCCTCCCTGCTCCCCACACGTACACACTTCCCTCCAATAGAAAATTGGTGATCCCTTGATGTCTAAGATTATGCACTGTCAACCGAAACCTTCTTCTATTCCTTTTATGACATAAATTGCTTTCTCCCCACTTCCGTCCAATATTTCCTCATCAGTTACGCGATCTACCCAGCTAACCTTCAGCATTCTTCTATACCACCACATTTCAAACGCTTCTGTTATTTTCTTTTCTGAAATGCTTATCGGTTCTCTTTTCTTCTGAAAAGCTTACCGGCCACGTTTCACATCCTTACAAGGGTGCACTCCAGAAAAATACCTTCAAAAAATACTTCCTAACAGTTAAATTTATATTTGATGTTAGCAAATTTCTCATCTTCAGAAATGTTTTTCTTGCCATTACCAGTCTACATCTTATATCCTTTCTACTTCACCCAAAATATCAAAACTCATCTGCTATATTTAGAGTGTCAATTCCTAAACCAGTTCGCTCTGCATCACATGATTCAATTCGACTACGCTCCATTACCCTTGTTTTGCTTTTACTGGTGTTCATCTCATATCCTCCTTTCAAGATACTATCCATTCCGTTCAACTGCTGTTCCAAGTCCTTAGCTGTCTGTGATAGAACTGAAATGCCATCAGCATTTATTTCTTCCCCCTGCACTTTAATTCCTTTTCCAGATTTTTCTTTGGTTTCCTTTCCTGCTTGTTCAATAGACAGACTGAATACGAATAGTGTCGTGGATGGGCTACAGCCCTGTCTCACAGCTTTATCAACCATTGCTTCCCTTTCGCGTGTTCCAACTGTTGAAACTGCCGTCTGGTTTCTGTATATGTTGTGATGGCCTTTGCTTCTCTGTGTTTTATCCACGCTACCTCCAGAATTCCAAAGACTATATTCCGTTCAACACCGTCTACTGTGGCTGGGTGCACCTTACAGTCCAGTATCTGATTTCGGAAGCTCGGTCTGACCATGATGTAATCCAGTTGAGGTCTTCCGGTGCCTCCGGGTCTTTTTCAAGTGTATCTCCTCCTCCTCCTCTGGTTCTTGAACACAGAATTCGCTGTTACCTTCCGAAATGTTTGCTTCAGTTGCCAGTAATTTCTTAATTTATTCCACGACCGGTTTATTCCATATAAGGGGGTTGTTTTGTCTGGTTTCCTTGTTTTTAGCACTTGAGAATGGGATAATGTTCTCCCGGAACATGTTGTGGCAATAATCACACAATTGACAACTGGGCTGAATACCCTGAATACTACGTTTTTGGTCTTCATGCTGTCAAAGTTGAACGTCAGGCATAACACTTTAATTTACTACTTTTTTACTATTAACTCTATTGCCAACACTGTTTGCAGACATTATCCTCAGATGCCACTGAATGTACCTGCTAAATTATGTCATTGTACGACACACAGTTCAGGAGATATAATGTCATAAACATTTAGATGCGTGAAAAACTACCTTTTGCTTGAAACGACTCACAGTAAAACTTCAAAATGAGGCATGACGTTTTAATTCGTCAGTTCTTTACTACTAACGCTATTGGTGACAATCTTTGCATACAGTATCTACATATAACACTGAATGTGCCTGCAAATTTATTTCATCGTGCGACTCATAATTCGGGAAACATGACTTCATAAACATTTAGAGGGGGGGGGGGGGGGGAGAAAACTAGCTTTTGCTTAAAATGGAGAGCAAATTACCCAATTTATATTCATCGAGTACTTCATAATGAGAGCACTTAGCGACTGTCAATAAACTTGCAGCACAATTTCAAACTTACATGCTTAAAGGCATAACAATTAACTCATTTGTAAAGTAATCAGACTTTTGAAGCTGTTTTATACATGGGAGTTCGATTCTTTAAGGGGGGTAGGACGTAAAACGGGCCGACTTGGAGCAGGAGATGCACCACAGGACATTTTAATTTCCACTGCCTATACTTTTACAAATGAATTCATAAAACTTTAACAGCATGACCAGGAAGGATTCAGGATTCATACTCATAGCAGCGGAAGCTCAAAAACGTAACAAAACACTTTTTTTTGCATGTGAAATTTCATCATTTTTTCACTTACTACTTGCTATAGGTACACTTTTCTTCCTAAGTAAGAGAGATTCTCCGATGACTTTTGCACAGCATACAAACCATACTTACAGGTGTATGAAACTCTAGAAGTTATTTAATTTATAAAAAATAAATGAACAGTTACATTTTAAACTTCATGTTTAGAAAAAATTCAAGATTTATAGTTCATTATCTCAATTTTTTCCACAGTTATCTAATAGATTTGGAAAATTCATCGAAGAATCTCTCTTACTTAGGAAGAAAAGTGTACCTATAGCAACAAATGCAGCCAGTAATAAGTGAAAAAATGATGAAATTTCACATGTAAAAACAAAAGGTATTTTGCTACGTTTTTGAACTTCCACTGCGATGAGTGTGAGTCCTCAATCCTTCCTGGCCATGATGACAACGTTTTATGAATTTATTTGTAAATTACAGACAGTAGAAATGAAAATGTCCTGTGGTGACTCTCCTGCTCCAAGTCGGCCCGTTTGACGTCCTACCCCACTTAAGGAATCGGGAGTTTAATGGTAGTCGATCACAGTAATCGGAAAAGTAGTTAGCAGCCGACTACTTTCATTGACTGTATTTGTATGGCTCTCCATCATTGTGTCCACTCTCTAGCAAATCAGATACTTTAAATTATATCTTCATGAATTACTGATGTCATCAGAGACAAGTTTTATGCCTTACAGTTACTCGTAAGTGTTTCACACTGATGACAGTGAGATTGTGGACGTACCAGTACTATACCGACGATGATTACTTTGTTTTAATGTTTTGTGTAAATTCCACCTGCTTACAAAAATTGAATATTACTTGGCTGTCTCACTAGGGCACGACATGTGGTGACATGTGTTCGATTCTGACAGTGACGCTAACTGCGAGTACAATCCATTTGAATACCTACCGTTACATTCTGCCCGAAGACTTTTGATGCAGATAGCTTATGCCGACGTTCCCTGATGCAGTCCCTGAACTAATTTGCTTCCGGAATATTTTACGCACGGGCTTCTTTCACCATTAAACTATGCTGTAGAGATATATTTCCTCGAGACGTTTAACTGCTGTATTGCTTTCAGCTGTAACGAAGTATCAACGTAGTACTGTTGAATAATTTTACGTGGCCAGGTCTGTCAGTCATTCCGACTTTTCTCCTGTAAATAATCGATATGGTGCTGAACCTCTCGCGAACGATGAAGTCTTGTGGCGTCTGTGCAGGTACTCTTTCAGTGAGGATTTACATATTACAGGGGAGAGTTTTGTACTTTGAGGATAGTGTACCTGCGAAAAAATGATGTTTTTTGGTCAGTGTTTGAATTTAGCTACCGATTTTACAATTACATGAAGGTATCTGCAACAGACATAGCCGTAGTAATCAGCTTCCGCCATTTTCTGCTGTTTTTTTTTTTTTTTTTTTTTTGTTTCGTTGTGAGACATCAGGCTGATTTTATACAGAGTCGTAAATATTTTTGATTCTGCATATTTAAGTGCAGCATATTATGTTAATGCTATATAGTAGGTTTTGTTAATCCTTCACTTACATAATTTCATAATGAGTAAAATTTCACATATTTTTAAAACTAGTTGTATAATGTGTCAACGGTTAAGGCATACTTCGTGGATGGTGGACCACCTTGTAAATTCAAACCGAAGAAGGTATTCTACGAGGTAAGTTGTGATATTTGGAAGTTAACTGAGTTTCTTTAATGTATTCAGAATTTTACTTGTCCTGAAAAAGGAAGCTAGTGTTAGTTTTCAATACCTTCTATTGCAAAATATATTTAATTTGTAGCTGGCGTTTGATAATAATTCTACTTAACTGGATTTCACGTATCTGTTTATTGCAGTGTGGTAGAGTAACCACGGTCAGCTGTCTTGTCGCAGTGGTAGCGCCAGTCCCCGTCAGATCACTGAAATTAAGCGCTGCTGGTCTTGGCTAGCACTTAGATGGGTGACCGTCGGGGTCTGCCGAGAGCTGTTGGCGAGAGGTGTGAACCCGGCCCATGTGAAGAGCTCCCTGACTGAGAAGTAGCGGCTCCGCTCACGAAAACTGACAGTGGCCGGCGGAGCGGTGTGCTCACCACGTGCCACCCATATCGGCATCCAGTGGGGCTTTCCAGTTGAGGATGACACGGCGGTCGGTCGGTACCGTTCGGCCTTCCGAAGCCTGGTCGGACGGTGTTATTAAACACGGTATTGGAAAGCTTTTCTTGACAGCAACACTTTTAAATTTGAACAGAATGTTTGTTTCAAGGGGCATGACCACTTTATACTTTAGAACATTTTTTTCACATTTAGAAAGACCTTACGTGTCAGGGAGAATTTTTGGAATTTCAAAAAAAGACTGCAGCAAGTTGAAATTTAATCCTATGATTTTAAATTGGAGTAATGAGATATATTAAACATCTGTTACAGAGCTGGCTAAGATGAAAGTGTGAAAAGTGTTCCAAAGTACGACACTGTCACCTGCGGCTATCTGTATCGTTGACGCGAGCAGGCCTCACCACAGCGACAAAGTCTTGGGGAACAGGGGACAGGGGGAGGAAACGTCTAGGAGAAAATGTGGGAGCTAGGGTTTTTTAATAATAAAAACTGTTTCAGTTTAAAGATATCTTCTACCCTCCCTTAGAGTTGTGTTGGAAACAACCACTATTGACAGTTCGGCAGTTCTCATTATAAACTCACAAATTCCAAACTTTGCTAATGTGTATTGCCTCATCTTCTGTAAGGAGACCTGCTTCGTTTGTCTTGGAAGATACGCTCTACAATTCATCGTCCTATCGACTGTATTCTTTTCGAGCGAGCACCGAGGTATCTAGACTAGTTGTTAAGCCACGTTATTGACTGAACTACTTGTTTAGGGGGGAAGGGGAGGGGGAAGGCGAGGGCAGGGGGTCATATCTCAGCACGTTTCCCTAAACGCCTTGGTTTCGCTGCTCACTGCAGACGAACACAGGGGCGATTACGTGAACAGGCCACTGCTGCTTCCTTTGCATTCTTCTTCCAATAAGCTACAGCTGCGACAATAGTGATTTAGATATGACCGAGGCCCCCGAATTCTAGAATTCCTTCCTCTTGCTCACAAAATCATCCCTGGATTCTCGTAATCCACACATTACGTCAGTCGCACATCAGAGCTCCTGCGTGTGATTTCCTTGTAGCACTTCTACGTAAGAAATGACGACCCATTTCAGCGACTCAATGAATTCCTTTCTTAGCAGTTTTAGAGTGACATTCTTCTGCAGGATTCACTTCGATACGAACCCAGTAGCTGATGTGTGTATAGGCTACTGTGGATTTCAGGACATCTCACTCAACTGGATTACGAAAGAATAGAAACCTGTCTCTTATTTTGTCAAATTGCCTGCAGAAATGTTGAGGGTTTCTTTGTTCTCATGAATATTACCTTTAATTTTCAGCTAAAGCGCAGAACCAAACTCATGTTCACAACTAGCTACGCAGCTAATCCGTCAACGTAAGAAATAATCTCATTTCGAAAACTTTCACGGGATGTTCAATAACAAATTTATTTATAGGTTCCAGACTTGTTGACACTTCTGTTTTTGTGAACAGTACTTCTGCAATCGTAACACATCATCAGCACTTGGAATCTAGCTCTAGTATTAATAATGACAATTTGCAGAAACACCTCGCAGTCTGATATGTCGAATGTTGTAGCCAGTCTGTGAAATAAACTAATGAAGAAAGCGTGTGTTCCAACAATTTGTACCATCAGTTTTTCCTGTTGGAAAGCACCGTTGTGGGCAGATGCATCGTCTGAATAAAAATGACTGTTTTTATCCTTTCTCAACCGTGGCATGTCCTGCGAATTTTTTTCTGTGATCTGAAAAATCTGACGCCATACATATGTAATAAAAAGTGAATATTTTACAATACTAGTAAAGTATGAGATAATTATGTGCCAGAAGTATACAGTATATTTTGAGCGATCACCACCGAAACACTCGACGTCGTTTTCATCTCCAGAAAAAAGAAGAGGGTCGTGTTTCCTGAGATGTGAAAGTGTTTCCTCTTATTGTTCAGCTCGAAAAGTGTGGAACAATACCTGGGGAACACTTTCGTGACGTTTTCATCAGCGATTTCAGTGCTGAAACATCTCTCACGAGCATTAGCTCCAAAAGAAGTAAACATTTACCAGCTGTGAACGAATTTCACTGGCTATAAATCGTCCACAACAATGATCTGATATAATAATTTATATATTTGAACGGAACACACATGTCACATTTACCTTAAGGAGTCATAGAAACATTATCTATTTCGCAGATCAAGTTGGTTCGTGACTTAAGTTTTAGTCAAATCTGATAAAGTCAACAAATACAGAATTTTCACAGATATCAGTGTTATCTGTGCGTCCTCTCCTTGTAGTAGAAACCAACCACCAAAAGCATGCTTCCTGCACCACGTCAACAGTTGGAATCGAATGTTTCGTGCGTCGTCTTGATACAAAACAATGATATAGCACAGTGCGTCACAGATTAAGTCTTTTTCCTTGACTACTCTGTTCCAAATTTCCAAATTTCTAGCTGAACCCCACGGAATAAATCTGTATCGAACTAGCGTAGTGGGTAAACGTACAGTCGCACAAAAACTCCTAGACACCTATTAATCATACAGTAGTAATACTAAAACTAAATTCTCCATCCAGTCTGTCAAAAATTTGTGGAAAACGTTTACTGAAATGAGCCGCTGTAGTAGTAGGAGAGCAAGAGTCTAACGGTTTCGGTTCCATGGCTGCGGTCGAAAAATGAATTACACTGAATATTTTTGAACATATAGTGCATATGATCCAGCATTAGAAACATTTGTAATGATTTACGTATTATATCCAAAGGCATTGATTACATAAAGTGCAAGATGCCCTAGTAGTAACACAAAGCGAAAAATTTTTATATTTCTTTCCGCAGAGAGCCAAAAGTGAAAGGATAAATTAACAAATTTGAATATCCTCTTTCTCTGTTTGTTTTGTTGTGGGTTCACGGTTTGCGTTAGTAAGGTATTAAGTAACAGTGGCGTATGAAAGCATTTAAGTACTGAAAATGGTCGTTTGTAAAAAGCAGACAGCGAGTTCGCATGTAACTTAGCTGGATTTTGCTCCATTTTCACTTTCTGTTTTTAGTCTTTCTCTATTATTTGTAATAACTTAATCAGACATATACATAAAACCTGAAAGACGGACTACAGTAAGAGGCGGGAGGAAGATAATCATAGCAGCGCTCAATTGAATGACACCGTCCTGAAAATAATGATTACGTAATTAGATATTTAGCGTAAAAATAATGATTACATAGTTAGACGTCTAACTCAAATCATATACACTCCTGGAAATGGAAAAAAGACCACATTGACACCGGTGTGTCAGACCCACCATACTTGCTCCGGACACTGCGAGAGGGCTGTACAAGCAATGATCACACGCACGGCACAGCGGACACACCAGGAACCGCGGTGTTGGCCGTCGAATGGCGCTAGCTGCGCAGCATTTGTGCACCGCCGCCGTCAGTGTCAGCCAGTTTGCCGTGGCATACGGAGCTCCATCGCAGTCTTTAACACTGGTAGCATGCCGCGACAGCGTGGACGTGAACCGTATGTGCAGTTGACGGACTTTGAGCGAGGGCGTATAGTGGGCATGCGGGAGGCCGGGTGGACGTACCGCCGAATTGCTCAACACGTGGGGCGTGAGGTCTCCACAGTACATCGATGTTGTCGCCAGTGGTCGGCGGAAGGTGCACGTGCCCGTCGACCTGGGACCGGACCGCAGCGACGCACGGATGCACGCCAAGACCGTAGGATCCTACGCAGTGCCGTAGGGGACCGCACCGCCACTTCCCAGCAAATTAGGGACACTGTTGCTCCTGGGGTATCGGCGAGGACCATTCGCAACCGTCTCCATGAAGCTGGGCTACGGTCCCGCACACCGTTAGGCCGTCTTCCGCTCACGCCCCAACATCGTGCAGCCCGCCTCCAGTGGTGTCGCGACAGGCGTGAATGGAGGGACGAATGGAGACGTGTCGTCTTCAGCGATGAGAGTCGCTTCTGCCTTGGTGCCAATGATGGTCGTATGCGTGTTTGGCGCCGTGCAGGTGAGCGCCACAATCAGGACTGCATACGACCGAGGCACACAGGGCCAACACCCGGCATCATGGTGTGGGGAGCGATCTCCTACACTGGCCGTACACCACTGGTGATCGTCGAGGGGACACTGAATAGTGCACGGTACATCCAAACCGTCATCGAACCCATCGTTCTACCATTCCTAGACCGGCAAGGGAACTTGCTGTTCCAACAGGACAATGCACGTCCGCATGTATCCCGTGCCACCCAACGTGCTCTAGAAGGTGTAAGTCAACTACCCTGGCCAGCAAGATCTCCGGATCTGTCCCCCATTGAGCATGTTTGGGACTGGATGAAGCGTCGTCTCACGCGGTCTGCACGTCCAGCACGAACGCTGGTCCAACTGAGGCGCCAGGTGGAAATGGCATGGCAAGCCGTTCCACAGGACTACATCCAGCATCTCTACGATCGTCTCCATGGGAGAATAGCAGCCTGCATTGCTGCGAAAGGTGGATATACACTGTACTAGTGCCGACATTGTGCATGCTCTGTTGCCTGTGTCTATGTGCCTGTGGTTCTGTCAGTGTGATCATGTGATGTATCTGACCCCAGGAATGTGTCAATAAAGTTTCCCCTTCCTGGGACAATGAATTCACGGTGTTCTTATTTCAATTTCCAGGAGTGTAGGTTTATACAGTAGGTCTTAGATGTGGTGTCACCGCCAGACACCACACTTGCTAGGTGGTACCTTTAAATCGGCTGCGGTCCATTAGTACATGTCGGACCCGCGTGTCGCCACTGACAGTGATCGCAGACCGAGCGCCACCACACGGCAGGTCTCGAGAGAGACGGACTAGTACTCGCCCCAGTTGTACGGACGACGTAGCTTGCGATCCACACTGACGAAGCCTCGCTCATTTGCAGAGCAGGTAGTTAGAATAGCCTTCAGCTAAGTCAATGGCTACTACCTAGCAAGGCGCCATTAGTATATTGCCTGAATCTACAGAGTCTCACTTGTATCATCAAGAACGCTGTATACAAATGATGGATTAAAGTTAAGTATTCCAGAAGCTACGTACTTTTCTTTATAGCATTCATTACGTATCCTGTTTCAGACCTATCTCTAGCCTGCGTGAGTTAACGCGTGCCTTTCGGCTTCCTCTCATTGTGTCTAGGCTATCTTGTCTAGACACAACATTAGACAACGTCATCATTGAACATCAAAATTTATTTATTTTCGCTTGGGTGTTACATAAAATGGTCTAACTTACTTGGCACAATTGTTTGCTGTCTAATACTTACCTATTACGAATGTTTCATAAATAACAAAAATCAGCACATGGTTTCAGAACTGAAAGCCACTTTCACTTTCGAAACACTAATGCTTTGGTTCCAGAGGTATTAATAGCCACAAATCTGTCGTGGGCGGTAGATATAGTTTCTTGCTTTACTGCAAACAGCGTTTCACTCGTAAACTCTTCTGCTTCTAGTCAGCTCTTTTTCGTGGAGCTGTTAATTACATGCCATAACTCTGGCGCAGACAGCACTTACGAGCAGACGTTGTCTGCACTTGAGTCCATGATTCAATGTGATGACAAGAGAGGTGAAAGAAGACTAAAACTTCCGGGTCGTTTTTCGCACAGTAATCTGAAAACCTTCGAGTCACCATCGGAAATGGAACTTCCCAGCAGTCCATTAGTGTGTCTTTATTCTCTTCAGACAAGCTGTTAGGATAATTAATATCATTAAGGCAAGTGGTGTAATTTCGTGAAATATACGTTGGAACATGAATATGTAGCGCACCTCTGCATTCACAGTAACGCATAAAACAAAGTAGACACGTACTGCTGCTTTTATCGGAATCTGATGATCTTCCTGCACTTTTTTATTGACTTGGACTAAAATTTTTTACAAAAGTTGCTGGAAGGAAGACAAATGAGGAGGAGGTTATTGGGGAAGGAACACAAGCTGCAATATACTAGAGTCCTTTTCAAAGGAATCATCTCGGAATGGGCTTTAATCGATGTAGCGAAACTAAGACAAATCTATTTCTGGATAGCCAGATAACTTAAAAAAACTTAAAAATCGGCTCACTATAAATATAAGTGATTCGTTTTCGCATACGTAAGATGGCTGCGTGGGAAAAAGGACGTAGAATATTCTGTTTCGCGTGGTCAGGTCGTACATTAGAAACAAACATAAATAAGTTGTCTTTCGATATACTCTTACCGCCTAGTTTTACAAACTGAAACGAAGGAGTATCGGAGTCAAAAGTGTAGCCCTGTCTTTTTCTACCGTCCACTGTGAAATGGAGTTGAAACTCAGGTGAGATGTACCTCGTCCATTGCAGCGACTATGGTTCTGAAATAAATGCAAATGTAAATTCGTCTCTGAAACCAGTAGCAGTTTGTTAGACATTGTTGATGGTATGGTGCTGCCTTGTCTGTAAACAGACTTAACTGACCGTCACACGGCTGACGTCTTATCAGATATCGAAACCTAATATGTGTAGCTTACATGTGAAGAATTAAAAGTGTTTCGGACCTAGACTCAAGCCTAAGTAGAACTCCTGCTTCTCTCTGGCGTACACTAACAATTCCACTTCTTGTCATTATATGTGTAATCTGGCAGCTACCCGCTAAAATACCAGAAATTATAAGAAATCGTTATTCCCCGTCACTGATAACTAATAGCGGTAAAGCGTCAGTACTTATATTACAACTATTAAATTTATCTAGAATCTGTCTTTCCAGCTACTAAAAGGTGCGTATGTATGTTGTCTTTTATTCACGTGAAACATCGTCAGGAGTTCTGAAAAATGTGCAAGTAGACGGCACTTCTTGCTGTGAGCGGAAATCAGGCAAAAGTGCTGTGGGTAAAAATCATCCTTCAATATTTTTGTAACGAACTGTTCTTAGACAAAGAAAGCAAAGCAAAATTATAAGTGATTCAGTCCAGACGACGAATGATGTTTTAAATCAATAAAAGAAATCAAGGATGGTAAGAGCAAAAAGTATTTTTTGGTAGAAGCAACGACAAATTTAAAATTACTGTAACACTTAAGCAACTGAAATTATGTTTAAATGCCTGTGAAACAGATTAAGATATTAAAAGTTCTGAGAAACTTTGTGGATCAGTTGTCACTGATGATAGTTCTTTTCTCCCCCTACATAAAATACGAGGGTCAGTCAAAAAGTAATGCCTCCTATTTTTTTTCTACGTTTAATTGTCAGGAAATTTAAATGCAATTACATAGGTTGAAAACCACAACATTGAGGATCATTTTGTCATTTTTCAATGTAATCTCCGCCCATCTCTACAGTTTTGGTCCATCTTTGAACAAGGGCATGTATCCCAGCACGGTAAAAATCACAGCTCTGCTTCCTAAGCCATTGACGCACGGATGTTTTGACGGCCTCCTCATCTTCAAAATGAATCCCACGATGAGCTTCTTTTAGTGGCCCGAACAGATGGAAGTCTGATGGTGCCAGGTCAGGGCTGTATGGGGGATGAGGCAAAACTTCCCATCCAATTTTGACAATCTCGTCAGAGGTGTGACGACTGGTGTGTGGTCTTGCATTGTCATGCAAAAGAAGAACATCTGCCATTGATTTTGTTGGGCGAACTCGCTGAAGACGTGCTTTAAGTTTTTTGAGGGTTGTGACGTATTGAACAGAATTTATTGTGCATCCCTGCTCCAAAAAATCAACCAGAATCACACCCTCTGTATCCCAGAAAACTGTTGCCATAACTTTCCCTGCCGATCGCACAGTTTTGAATTTTTTCTTCCTCGGCGAGCTTGTGTGACGCCACTCCATTGACTGCCTCTTTGATTCGGGTTCAAAAAAATGCACCCATGTTTCGTACCCGGTCACAATTTTTTTCCGAAACTCATCTCCCTCCAAACGGAAGCGCTGCAAGTGTTGGGAGGCTATTGTTTTCCTTGCCTCTTTATTCTGATCGGTTAACATTCTTGGAACCCACCGTGCACAAACTTTTGAGTACCCCAATTGTTTAATAATCGTGATCACACTGCCTTTACTAAGAGAAATAATGCGACACACTTCATCTGCAGTCACCCGACAGTCACCACGAATGATGTCATCAACTTGCTGAATGTTGTGTGGAGTCACTGCACTCACCGGCCTGCCGCTCCGCTTTTCATCAGTCAACGGTGTTTGCCCTTCAGCTTCCTTACAACGACGAACCCATCGTCTAACAGTGCTGACATCCACTGTCACAACACCATACACCTTCTTCAGTCTTTCATGAATGCGTATGGGCGTTTCACCTTCTGCATTCAAGAATTCAATCACACAACGCTGTCTCAAACGAACATCGATGTCGGCCATCTTACAAACTTCTGCTCTGCTGCCACCTGTTGACACAGAAAGTTACTACTGCAGTGGATTGCAGAAGAAGGTTTGAGGAATGGCGCCAAATTCAAATTTTTCACTTAACTTAATTTCTTTAAGTAGAAAAAAAATGGGAGGCATTACTTTTTGACCGACCCTCGTACTTGCTCTGGCCCCACAAACCGCAGTCGGATTTTTGGCCTCGCCATGTAGCCAGCGTTCTCCACGCCGTTCTGTCCTTGGCATATTCTCACTTTGATCCAGGTATCTGAAGATTCTTGGCCACATGGACTCTCCATCTTATTTTCGGTCCGCCTAAAGGTCTTCGCCTTCCGGGATTCTACCCAAACACTACTTTGTGTTGATCCCTCCTCTTTTCTATTCACGTTCCCGCCCCATTTCAGGCTCCTTGTCTCGGATTCTGCAACAATATCTGGTTTAATATACACCTGCCACAGTTCCACATTTTTCTTCTTCGCCGTTCTCCTCCCTCATAAATTGGCCCAAATATCTTCTGCAGGATTTTATTTTTGAAAACCTGTATACACCTCTATTCTCCACATTTCTGCCACATATAGCAGTACTGGTCTTATTATAGTTTTTTATATCCCTATTTTGGTTCCTCTTTGTGAAATTTTGGATGGTAGTAGTTTGTTGAGTGACTATGCTGCTCTGGATGCTGCTTTTATCCTCACTTCTCGTTCTTGTTTCTAATAATTCCTGTTGTTTACTCCGATCCACAGATATTCAAACGCTGCTGCTTCTTCAAACACATGGTCATCAACCTGTATCGTTCCCTCTCTCTTTGCTGTGTAATTTCTTGCTACCCTCATGAGTTTTGTTTCCTCGTCATTTACCTGTAATCCAGCTTCCTTGGCTTTATCACATAGCTTTCTTGTAAGTGCCAACGGCCTCGCCGCAGTGGTAACACCGCTTCCCGCCAGATCACCGAAGCCGGGCTGGCATTTCGATTGGTGACCATCCGGTCTGCCGAGCCCTTTTGGCAAGCGGGGTGCACTCAGCCCTTATGAGGCGAACTGAGGAGCTACTTGATTGAGAAGTAGCGGCTCCGGTCTCGTATATACCGCTCTGAGAGCGGCGTGCTGACCACATGTCTCTCCATATCCGTGGCCGGACGGGGTGGCCGAGCGGTTCTAGTCGCTACAGTCTGGAACCGCGCCACCCATACTGTCGCAGGTTCGAATCCTGCCTCGGGCATGGGTGTGTGTGATGTCCTTATGTTAGTTAGGTTTAAGTATTTCTAAGTTCTAGGGGACTGATGACCTCAGAAGTTAAGTCCCATAGTGTTCAGAGCCATTTTCTCCATATCCACATCCAGTGACGCCTGAGGTCTGAGGATGACACGACGGCCGGTCGGTACTGTGGGACCTTAATGGCTTGTTCGGGTGGAGTTGTAGTTACTTTTTTCTTGTCAGAATTTTCAGGGCACCTAGATTTTCAACGATTAATGCTACGTATGTACGTGGTATAATAAATATATGTCTGATAGCACAGACGCCATGCATTCATATAATTGTTTCGCCCAGATGGTCAATGGGTCCACATTCCTCAGTGCGGATGCACAAGTATGCGCTACCTCCTGCGGGAATGTCAGAGTAGAGATGGTGGAGGGAATGAACAGGGACTACGTATAGCTGGCGTGTGGGTCGGCCGCACGGCGTTCCGAGGTAATCCGCGCGGTAGCGATAAACGCTGTGTTCCAGGTGGCGCAGTGTTTAACGCATGTGCCTTCTAAGCAGGAGAACCCAGGTTTGAACCCCAGTCCGGCACATATTTTCACCCGTCGCCGCTGCTTCCGCGTAATGTCCCGATACAGTTGGTATCAGTTATTCCATTCCTTCCCTTTCTCGCTCCTCCTCCGCAGCCAATTTTATTGCAATGCAAATTCCCTCCTCTGCTTCATCCAGTGCTTCCTCCAATAAATAATGCAACACTTTCTTTTTCTTCCACAATTTCGGCTGAAAAAAATGCGAAATTGAATGTGGGACATCGCGGAATATTCCCGCTTCAGCCCCAGTAGTTTCTCAAGGTTCCGATAGGCGGCGACGCTATACGTAGCCTCCAGAATTGCTGTTGTAACGGAGGTGCGTTCCAATCACGCAGTTGTCACTGAGTTTCTTTGGGGGGGAAAGCCGAAGTATCACAGGTGTTCATAGGCGCTTGCAGGATTGCTACGGAGAGCTGCTACTGAAAGGAACGGTGAGTCGTCGGGTGAGGTGTCTGTCACCCCCGCAACGAGGTCTCTTAAATCCGTCCGGCCTGGCGGAAGCGCACAGCCGTGGCCCCTGTTCTGCTGGAATGTGCGGACGCTCTCATTCCAGATGACCGCCGGGCGCCACTGGAACACCTCGCTGCTCAGCTGCGCTACCGACACTGCTGACACACGTGTCCACCTGTTGGGGTAATCAAAGATGCGTGCCCGCTGAGTTCCTAGGCGCCTAACGGGGGCCATAAAGAGCATCGGAGGACCATCTATGTGGAATTGCTCGTGCGTTACGAGGCTGATGGTGTCAATTTTTTCTCGAACATCGTCGCAGGTGATGAGACACGTGTTCATCACTTCAAACAGGAAACAAATCGACAATCTATGGACTCATCACGCCGCACCACCTCTTCTAAGAAGAAAAATTTCACAGCCGCTCCCTCAACCGCTAAAGGCATGGTGACGGTCTTCCGGTTTCTGAAGGGTTTATTCTGTTTGATGTCCTCCGTAATGGCGCAGCGATCAACTCTGAAGTGTACTGTGGTACCCTCAGAAAATTGAAGAAACGACTTCGTCACCACAAAAATGCAAACTAACTTGTGCTTCTCCATCCACCGAACACCCCGATTCTCGCACCTTCCTACTTCCACCTGTCTGGCTCGATGAAGGCTGCACTCCGCGCGAAGCAGTACGTGGACGATTGGGAGGTTACTGACGCAGCAACACGTTGGCTGCAACGTCGACCAGTGCAGTGGCACCATGCCGACAGAGAGGCCCTCCCACTATGATGGAGTAACACCGTCGCACTGAACGTAGGAATCACGAATAAAATCAGTCTGCTTATAGAAAAAACATGTGTTGCGTTACGTATTAAACGCACCTCGTACATTGATCAACAGTGGTGATATTCCATCTCCTTGTCTGACTTGCTGTTTTTATGTCAAAAGCCATGCGATATTCTCCATCTACTTTCACTATCCGTTTCGAGCCTTCCAGCGTAACTGTTACAAGATTTGTAGTCTTCTTTGGTATTCTAAAATTCTGAATTTTCTCCCACATTTTTTTCTGTTTATACTATCGTAGGTTTTCTTAAGATCAACAAACATTGCTGCCATTGCTCCATAAAACTTCGGGCGTGCAGCCACATAAATTCAACTTCTTATTCTTCTTCTAATATTTCGGCTGAAAACCGTCCAGCCATCTTCAGACTGAATCGAGGTGACTAACACCTCACTCTGAAGATGACTGGACGGTTTTCAGCCGAAATATTAGAAGAAGAATAAGAAGTTGAATTTATGCCATTGTACGTCCGAAATTTTATGGAACAGTATTTGCGCCGCAAAAAAATGAAATTGCACATTACTACCATTGTTTTCTTAGAGTCCCAGTTTTGGTATGGGTTATTTGAGAAGTACCTCATCAGTGGTGGATCGATTCTTCATAAATGATGTTGCCTCTTTTACACTTGGCTGTTATCTTTTCTGGATGCTCTTTCAAGACAGTTCGTACATTGTGCTAATTAATGAGATGCCTCTCCAATTCCTGCATACTTGTTTCTCGCCCTTTTTATGGACTGGTGCTATGGAAACTACCTATTTAATTATTTTTTTGTTAAACACTGATCTACCGAATTTTCCCTGACAAAGACAACTCAAACTTAACCTATTCATTTATTATCCACAATATCCAAGCCCTAACGCAATCTGACTGCTATACAGTGACAACATGACCTCCAATGATTAACACAAAAGAATGGCCATGAATTAGAAGAAATCCTAATAATAATAATACTCCAAAAAAATATGAATTTAAATAAATATGAAACTACCTCCAATTATTGTTAATTACCTAAACTCATTTCAAATCACGAGTCCCAACAGTGCAAACCCCATCCTTTTTCATAAGTCGCTTACCTCACAGAAAATCTTCATAATACAAACTACAGCAACTATACCAAGCAGGGACTACAGCCAGCTAAATAAAAAGATTCTAACTACTACAGACTGTAACTACTAGGAGGCATATGGTTAGCGAAAGAAAGATTATCTTCATGGGGAAATACTGTATTTAGAAAATTTATCTTATTCATGTGACATTAAGTTCCAAACATTATATAGTTGTCAATAATTTCACTGCCCAAACGTTATCAACCAAACATCCATCAACATACATTTCCTTGCCTACTTTCTTATAAACACATCATTTCATCCTATTTTACAACTCATCTGCTAAAACACACAGTCTCCACTAAGAATATCATGTCCATACACTTGCCTATCCACTCGCCGACTGCTAGTCCGTCCAACCACAGAATCTCTTGCCGAGGGCGCTGAACACTGTCAGCGGTCTTAACACAGTCGATAGTGCTGCCAACATACAAACAGGCTACTTACACTATGAGCGCTTCTGTCCGCTCAGATGGCATTCCTTCTCATTCCAAATGTTGGTGATGAGTTCGTGTACTTGTTTCGCGATTGTTTCTCCTCCTAAAGCAGTCCAGCTGTTATTTCGTCTCGCCACAGCGCTTTGTTAATTTTTAAATATTTTGATTGCGCCTACTGACTCTTTCAACGTCAGCGATGCAACTAAGGGCACTACGTCCTGATATTTGAGTTGTTTCTCCCTTTCTGTATCCCATCTTCAACATATTAAAAGCTTCTTAAAATGTTGTTGTTGTTATGGTCTTCAGTCCTGAGACTGGTTTGATGCAGCTCTCCATGCTACTCTATCCTGTGCAAGCTTCTTCATCTCCCAGTACCTACTGCAACCTACATCCTTCTGAATCTGCTTAGTGTATTCATCTCTTGGTCTCCCTCTACCATTTTTACCCTCCACGCTGCCCTCCAATGCTAAATTTGTGATCCCTTGATGCCTCAAAACATGTCCTACCAACCGATCCCTTCTTCTAGTCAAGTTGTGTCACAAACTTCTCTTCTCACCAATCCTATTCAATACCTCCTCATTAGTTACGTGATCTACCCACCTTATCTTCAGCATTCTTCTGTAGCACCACATTTCGAAAGCTTCTATTCTCTTCTTGTCCAAACTAGGTATCGTCCATGTTTCACTTCCATACATGGCTACACTCCATACAAATACTTTCAGAAACGATTTCCTGACACTTAAATCTATACTCGACGTTAACAAATTTCTCTTCTTCAGAAACGATTTGCTTGCCATTGCCAGTCTACATTTTATATCCTCTCTACTTCGACCATCAACAGTTATTTTACTCCCTAAATAGCAAAACTCCTTTACTACTTTAAGTGTCTCATTTCCTAATCTAATTCCCTCAGCAACACCCGATTTAATTTGACTACATTCCATTATCCTCGTTTTGCTTTTGTTGATGTTCATCTTATATCCTCCTTTCAAGACACTGTCCATTCCGTTCAACTGCTCTTCCAAGTCCTTTGCTGTCTCTGACAGAATTACAATGTCATCGGCGAACCTCAAAGTTTTTATTTCTTCTCCATGAATTTTAATACCTACTCCGAATTTTTCTTTTGTTTCCTTTACTGCTTGCTCAATATACAGATTGAATGACATCTGGGAGAGGCTACAACCCTGTCTCACTCCTTTCCCAACCACTGCTTCCCTTTCATGCCCCTCGACTCTTATAACTGCCATCTGGTTTCTGTACAAATTGTAAATAGCCTTTCGCTCCCTGTATTTTACCCCTGCCACCTTCAGAACTTGAAAGAGGGTATTCCAGTTAACATTGTCAAAAGCTTTCTCTACGTCTACAAATGCTAGAAACGTAGGTTTGCCTTTTCTTGATCTTTCTTCTAAGATAAGTCGTAAGGTTAGTATTGCCTCACGTGTTCCAACATTTCTACGGAATCCAAACTGATCTTCCCCGAGGTCCGCTTCTACCAGTTTTTCCATTCGTCTGTAAAGAATTCGCGTTAGTATTTTGCAGCTGTGACTTATTAAACTGATAGTTCGGTAATTTTCACATCTGTCAACACCTGCTTTCTTAGGGATTGGAATTATTATATTCTTCTTGAAGTCTGAGGTATTTCGCCTGTCTCATACATCTTGCTCACCAGACGGTAGAGATTTGTCATGACTGGCTCTCCCAAGGCTGTCAGTAGTTCTAATGGAATGTTGTCTACTCCCGGGGCCTTGTTTCGACTCAGGTCTTTCAGTGCTCTGTCAAACTCTTCACGCAGTATCTTATCTCCCATTTCGTCTTCATCTACATCCTCTTCCATTTCCATGATATTGTCCTCAAGTACATCGCCCTTGTATAAACCCTCTATATACTCGTTCCACCTTTCTGCCTTCCCTTCTTTGCTTAGAACTGGGTTGCCATCTGAGCTCTTGATATTCATACAAGTGGTTCTCTTCTCTCCAAAGGTCTCTTTAATTTTCCTGTAGGCAGTATCTATCTTACCCCTAGTGAGACAAGCCTCTACATCCTTACATTTGTCCTCTAGCCATCCCTGATTAGCCATTTTGCACTTCCTGTCAATCTCATTTTTGAGACGTTTGTATTCCTTTTTGCCTGCTTCATTTACTGCATTTTTATATTTTCTCCTTTCATCAATTAAATTCAATATTTCTTCTGTTACCCAATGATTTCTATTAGCCCTCGTCTTTTTACCTACTTGATCGTCTGCTGCCTCCACTACTTCATCCCTCAGAGCTACCCATTCTTCTTCTACTGTATTTCTTTCCCCCATTCCTGTCAATTCTTCCCTTATGCTCTCCCTGAAACTCTCTACAACCTCTGGTTCTTTCAGTTTTTCTAGGTCCCATATTCTTAAATTTCCACCTTTTTGCAGTTTCTTCAGTTTCAATCTGCAGTTCACAACCAATAGATTGTGGTCAGAGTCAACATCTGCTCCTGGAAATGTCTTACAATTTAAAACCTTGTTCCCAAATCTCTGTCTTACCATTATATAATCAGATATCTTTTAGTATCTCCAGGATTCTTCCAGGTATACAAACTTCTTTTATTATTCTTATACAACCATCTTTTATGATTCTTGAACCAAGTGTTAGCTATGATTAAGTCATGCTCTGTGCAAAATTCTACAAGGCGGCTTCCTCTTTCATTTCTTTCCCCCAATCCATATTCACCTACTATGTTTCCTTCTCTCCCTTTTCCTACTGACGAATTCCAGTCACCCATGACTATTAAATTTTCGTCTCCCTTCACTACCTGATTAATTTCTTTTATCTCGTCATACATTTCATCTATTTCTTCATCATCTGCAGAGCTAGTTGGCATAGAAACTTGTACTACTGTAGTAGGCATGGGCTTTGTGTCTATCTTGTCCACAATAATGCGTTCACTATGCTGTTTGTAGTAGCTAACCCGCACTCCTATTTTTTTATTCATTATTAAACCTACTCCTGCATTACCCCTATTTGATTTTGTATTTATAACCCTGTATTCACCTGACCAAAAGTCTTGTTCCTCCTGCCACCGAACTTCACTAATTCCCACTGTATCTAACTTTAACCTATCCATTTCCCTTTTTAAATTTTCTAACCTACCTGTCCGATTAAGGGATCTGACATTCCAAGCTCCGATCCGTAGAACGCCAGTTTTCTTTCTCCTGATAACGACGTCCTCTTGAGTAGTCCCCGCCCGGAGATCCGAATGGGGGACTATTTTACCTCTTCTCAAAATATTCCTTACAAATTTACATACCTTTTGCCCTTTCCAAAACTGTGTTGCCATTTTTGTCTTTAACGTCGTACATCCGTGGTATGTACCCTTCTCTGAAGAACCTATTTGAATTGTTAATATATCTTGCATTTCCTGCAGTTTCATCCTCTTCTGCTCTTTTCACCAGACTTTCGACATGCTCTCACTTTTCCCTTCTGGGAAAATTTTTGGTTTTCATCTTAGCATTTTCATACACTTCTTTTCCTTCGTTGGACTCGTTCTGTAGGTGCGTTTCATATGGTACTCTTCTTTGTTTCACTTTTTGCTCACGTTCTTCCGAGGACCGTAGAGTTTTCTTCCTTCTTGCTCTTTTTCTGCACACTTATACTGCTGCTGTTTCCACATTTGTTTACATCGATTCCCACTGGGCTTCAATATCGAGGTTGTCATCCATTGCTAGAAACTCAAATCTTTTTTAAAGTATAATGACAAATTCCTGTGTATTTTCATTGACTTTCAGTCTGTCCACGTCAGTATTCCGTTCTATTATAGTATTTCCTCTCCTTGGTTTTTCTGTAGCTATCGTTGTCATATCTCTGTTCTGACTAAGTAGTGATCCGTGCCTACCTCATCTCCTCTTGTGGATTTCACATTCATATCACAGTTTTTGTGCCTTTGATCTACCGGGATAAGGTCTACTCGGTTTTTGTTCTACCATCTAGTGAGACCCAGGTTGCCTTGTCCATGTCCTTCTGAGCAGAGTACACGTTCATAATCCTTAGGTTTGCTGCGCTTGCATAGCTAAGAATTCTCATTCCATTATCATTCGTTTCGTCGTGTAAGCTTTCTGTCCCTGCTGTTCCCTTCCCAATGGTCTGCCTACCGATTTTAGCATCGGCTTCTCAACAATAAGCTTCATATCATATTCTCGTGCCTTACTAATTACCTCCTCAAATATATCATAGAAACTGTTTTCCGTTTCATCCTCCGCTATCTCAGTTGGGGCATGTAACGTAATTATTGTTAACTTCATTGATTTGCCTCTTAGTCTTACAACAGCAATTCTGTCATCAGCTGCTTGATAATCAATTACTAACGCTGCTATTCTTTTACTGGCCATGAAACCTATTCCATTTTGGAATTTTCCATCTACGGAGCCACTGTAGTACGGAATGTGTTGGGCCGTTTCAGCTTTCCTGTCGCTGTTTGTCTTGTTCCTTCTAGTGCAACTAGATTTTTTGGAAATTTGTGGTATGATCTTATGGGACCAAACTGCTGAGGTCATCGGTCCCTAAGCTTACGCACTACTTAATCTAACTTATACTAACTTATGCTAAGGACGACGACACATGCGCGAGGGAGGACTCGAACCTCCGACGGGGGAAGCCGCGCGGACCGTAACACGACGCCTGAGACAGCGTGGCTACACCGCGCGGCTCAATTACATTCATTTCATATATGTCCAGTTCTTTTGACGGAATGTTAAGAGCCCAGGTGCTTGCAAATCGTAAGTTCCTGTTCGTAAGCGGTATTCGATGTTCCCTGTTTCCATTTTCATAGGAAAGACTAAGGATTGAAAAATGAATTCGGCCCTGATATGAGTGCGTAAAAATTTTAGTGTTCTGTCTCTGCTCTTTGGCGTAGTACTGGTGTTTCAGACTCACAACGTGTTCGTAATATTCTGATAGCCCATGAAGCCCTGGTTTTTTTTTAGTGTTTATGAGGGTAAATTTTCACCGAATAACTCGAACGTTAAACTGTTATTCAATGTAAAGCGTGAATATGGCGCAAAATACGACCGGTTCATCTATTCTTTTTGCCCCGACTTAGATTTTTAGTTTAATCCCTCTTCAGTATTACGCTACAGAAGTGATAATATACTGTCAGTTGCTACCATTTACATCGTTTTTGGAATGGAAATAAGCTACGCGTAATGAATTCTGACACGATTCTCTGCTTTTTCGTGCTGTTCACGAAGGAGTGCACGAGAGAGTTTCATTTGTCTGCGTTCATTTCATTTCGTGATTGCACGAAGGGCGCTTTCCGTCGTGACTCCGTGAGCTGTTCTAATTTCTCTGAGCGTGAAGGACGCAAGAGTATGATTCATTAACGTGCTTCTGTAATTGTGCAAGTCCGAATACTAGGGCGGGTGTGCGCGACAGAAATCGTCCCCTTTAAACAGAAAGTGGTGCGTTCCTGAGTAATCTCGGCCGTAATGTAGTTGCTAGAGCTAGATTAATGCCAGTGCCGTCACAGGAGGAGTTTTTCATTCATATAAAGGCGTTTTGATACGTTTCTCACATTTCCACTTCTCACTTTGAACTAGAAACCAGAACAGAACTGCATAGGTGCTTCATCGCCTTGTCTGCAATATACAGAAGAAAACTCGGTTAATCTTTTATTTTCTATTTTATAGCCTTCATTGGACCACTCTAGTAAGTTATGAAAAGATTTATAAAGTTGTTGTTATTAAATAATACAGCACAGTTCAATAATAACCCAGTAACATAGTGGTTTTATAAGGATTATTATAATTTACTATTATATAAATGGTGTTTTGCTGTTCTGTCAGCTCAATACTTTTTCATTCTTACTGAAATTTTCTTTCTTTCTTCGTCTGCGATCACTCTTCCTGCAGTCCTTTTATTGACCTTCGTTTGTAGTTTGTTTTGTGTTTTTTTTTCTGTATTCTGGTTTTCTCTGTCTTGTTTTTTTAGCTCATCTGCTGTAATTTGGAGTTCTCTTATATCTTCCTTAATTTCTGTGATCCATTTAATGTTGCTTTTATTATGGCACAAATTTTCTATTTTTTCCTTACTACTTCTGTTTTCCGGTGTTCTCGTCCGATGTCCAAAGTATGAGGTAGTTTCTTCCTGATTGCGCTCATTACTATTTCTATTTTCTTGTATGCTGTTTCATTTGAAGCTAAGCTCCAATGCCCATTTTCTTGATATTGTTTATTTATCCGTGTCGTAATTTTCTTTCTGTCTTTAATATAATTATTGTCAATTTCCGCTGTTGTTTTAAAAGTGGTTTCAGCGGCGTAAGTTACTTCTGGTTGTGTAATTGTTTTACAACGTTTTAATTTTGTATCTGGGGATAGGCTTTTTTTGCTGTATGTATTTTTGGTAATGTAATTTGCTTTGGTCAGCTTTTTATTCTGTTTGCCGTGATTGCTTCTCATTTAGACTGTGTGTTATAATTTCACCTAAATATCTAAATTTATCAACAATTTTTTCTCTTCCTCCTACTGTATTTAGTCAGCGAGTGGTGGGTCATTTAGCATAATCTGTAGTTTTTTTTTTTTTTTCAAATGATATCCTGACGCCCCCCCCCCCCCCCCCCCCCCCCATGAACCATGGACCTTGCCGTTGGTGGGGAGGCTTGCGTGCCTCAGCGATACAGATAGCCGTAGCGTAGGTACAACCACAACGGAAGGCTATCTGTTGAGAGGCCAGACAAACGTGTGGTTCCTGAAGAGGGGCAGCAGCCTTTTCAGTAGTTGCAAGGGCAACAGTGTGGATGATTGACTGATCTGGCCTTGTAACAATAACCAAAACGGCCTTGCTGTGCTGGTACTGCGAACGGCTGAAAGCAATGGGAAACTACGGCCGTAATTTTTCCCGAGGGCATGCAGCTTTACTGTATGTTTAATGATGATGGCGTCCTCTTGGGTAAAATATTCCGAAGGTAAAATAGTCCCCCAGTCGGATCTCCGGGCGGGGACTACTCAGGAGGACGTCGTTATCAGGAGAAAGAAAACTGGCATTCTACGGATTGGAGCGTGGAATGTCAGATCCCTTAATCGGGCAGGTAGGTTAGAAAATTTAAAAAGGGAAATGGATAGGTTAAAGTTATATATAGTGGGAATTAGTGAAGTTCGGTGGCAGGAGGAACAAGACTTCTGGTCAGGTGGCTACAGGACTATAAACACAAAGTCAAATAGGGGTAATGCAGGAGTAGGTTTAATAATGAATAGGAAAATAGGAATGCGGGTAAGCTACTACAAACAGCATAGTGAACGCATTATTGTGGTCAAGATAGATACGAAGCCCACACCTACTACAGTAGTACAAGTTTATATGCCAACTAGCTCCGCAGATGACGAAGAAATTGAAGAAATGTATGATGAAATAAAAGAAATTATTCAGATAGTGAAGGGAGACGAAAATTTAATAGTCATGGGTGACTGGAATTCGAGTGTAGGAAAAGGGAGAGAAGGAAACGTAGTAGGTGAATATGGATTGGGGCTAAGAAATGAAAGAGGAAGCCGCCTGATAGAATTTTGCACAGAGCACAACTTAATCATAGCTAACATTTGGTTTAAGAATCATGATAGAAGGTTGTATACAGGGAAGAACCCTGGAGATTCTAAAAGGTATCAGATAGATTATATAATGGTAAGACAGAGATTTAGTAACCAGGTTTTAAATTGTAGGACATTTCCAGGGGCAGATGTGGACTCTGACCACAATCTATTGGTTATGACCTGTAGATTAAAACTGAAGAAACTGCAAAAAGGTGGGAATTTAAAGAGATGGGACCTGGATAAACTGAAAGAACCAGAGGTTGTACAGAGTTTCAGGGAGAGCATAAGGGAACAATTGACAGGAATGGTGGAAAGGAATACAGTAGAAGAAGAATGGGTAGCTTTGAGGGATGAAGTAGTGAAGGCAGCAGACGATCAAGTAGGTAAAAAGACAAGGGCTAGTAGAAATCCTTGGGTAACAGAAGAAATATTGAATTTAATTGATGAAATGATAAAATATAAAAATGCAGTAAATGAAGCAGGCAAAAAGGAATACAAACGTCTCAAAAATGAGATTGACAGGAAGTGCAAAATGGCTAAGCAGGGATGGCTAGAGGACAAATGTAAGGGTGTAGAGGCTTATCTCACTAGGGGTAAGATAGATACTGCCTACAGGAAAATTAAAGAGACCTTTGGAGATAAGAGAACCACTTGTATGAATATCAAGAGCTCAGATGGAAACCCAGTTCTAAGCAAAGAAGTGAAAGCAGAAAGGTGGAAGGAGTATATAGAGGGTCTATACAAGGGCGACGTACTTGAGGACAATATTATGGAAATGGAAGAGGATGTAGATGAAGATGAAATGGGAGATACGATACTGCGTGAAGAGTTTGACAGAGCACTGAAAGACCTAAGTCGAAACAAGGCCCCCGGAGTAGACAACATTCCATTGGAACTACTGATGGCCTTGGGAGAGCCAGTCATGACAAAACTCTACCATCTGGTGAGCAAGATATATGAAACAGGCGAAATACCCTCAGACTTCAAGAAGAATATAATAATTCCAATCCCAAAGAAAGCAGGTGTTGACAGATGTGAAAATTACCGAACAATCAGTTTAATAAGCCACAGCTGCAAAATACTAACACGAATTCTTCACAGACGAATGGAAAAACTAGTAGAAGCCGACCTCGGGGAAGATCAGTTTGGGTTCCGTAGAAATACTGGAACACCTGAGGCAATACTGACCTTACGACTTATCTTAGAGGAAAGATTAAGGAAAGGCAAACCTACGTTTCTAGCATTTGTAGACTTACAGAAAGCTTTTGACAATGTTGACTGGAATACTCTTTTTCAAATTCTAAAGGTGGCAGGGGTAAAATACAGGGAGCGAAAGGCTATTTACAATTCGTACAGAAACCAGATGGCAGTTATAAGAGTCGAGGGACATGAAAGGGAAGCAGTGGTTGGGAAGGGAGTAAGACAGGGTTGTAGCCTCTCCCCGATGTTATTCAATCTGTATATTGAGCAAGCAGTAAAGGAAACAAAAGAAAAATTCGGAGTAGGTATTAAAATCCATGGAGAAGAAATAAAAACATTGAGGTTCGCCGTTGACATTGTAATCATGTCAGAGACAGCAAAGGACTTGGAAGAGCAGTTGAACGGAATGGATGGTGTCTTGAAGGGAGGATATAAGATGAACATTAACAAAAACAAAACGAGGATAATGGAATGTAGTTTAATTAAGTCGGGTGATGCTGAGGGAATTAGATTAGGAAATGAGATGCTTGAAGTAGTAGAGGAGTTTTGCTATTTGGGGAGCAAAATAACTGATGATGGTCGAAGTAGAGAGGATATAAAATGTAGACTGGCAATGGCAAGGAAAGCGTTTCTGAAGAAGAGAAATTTGTTAACATCGAGTATAGATTTAAGTGTCAGGAAGTCATTTCTGAAAGTATTTGTATGGAGTGTAGCCATGTATGGAAGTGAAACTTGGACGGTAAATAGTTTGGACAAGAAGAGAATAGAAGCTTTCGAAATGTGGTGCTACAGAAGAATGCTGAAGATTAGATGGGTAGATCACATAACTAATTAGGAAGTATTGAATAGGATTGGGGAGAAGAGAAGTTTGTGGCACAACTTGACCAGAAGAAGGGATCGGTTGGTAGGACATGTTCTGAGGCATCAAGGGATCACCAATTTAGTATTGGAGGGCAGCGTGGAGGGTAAAAATCGTAGGGGGAGACCAAGTGATGAATACACTAAGCAGATTCAGAAGGATGTAGGTTGCAGTAGGTACTGGGAGATGAAGAAGCTTGCAGAGGATAGAGTAGCATGGAGAGCTGCATCAAACCAGTCTCAGGACTGAAGACCACAACAACAACACATCCTGACGCCAATTTCTTGTAGTAATGTACCTTTTGTTGCCTGTTTTCTTGAACATTGTTCGTTAGGAGAGTAAGTTCACCGATCCCAAACAGTTCAAACATATATCATATTTTGCACTTCCACTTCTTATGTTCTTTGAATAATCCTTGTACCAGTCTCTCATTATGTATTCCAGTGCACAGTAGAACAGTAGTGCTAATAGACAACACCTTATCTTAAGATGACTCAGAAATTTGTCCACTAAACTCCACCTTCCATTTCGTGTTGGTTAAAGTAAGTATATAGGTTTAATTAATTTTGAATGGAGTCCCAGATCCCCTGAATATTTTACACTGAAGGTCTCTGCAACAGTCATCTAATGCTATCTTCTACACAGCTTCTCCACGGTCTGAAACCTCCCTGGTATTCCGCCAACTCCTGTTCTAGGTATTCCTTGATTCTGCCATATAGCGTCTTTGATAAAATCTCGTATATGAAGTCGAGGAAAGACATCCCTCTGTAGCTCTCCAGATTGCTCTTACTCCCCTTCTTGTGTAGTGGGTGGATGATAGCCCTGGTCCAATATTCAGGGAATTGTTCTGTTATCCAAATTTTTGTTACCGCTTTATGTAAAGAGATCTTCACTGTGTTGCTTGAATATTTCCACACTTCAACAGAAGCGTGATCGTCGTCACGTGCCTTATAATATTTTCTCCTCTGAGGATTCACTCTACTTCTTGGAAAGTTGGGGGCGTCTGATTTGTTAGATTCGCTTTTTATTGCAGTACTTACATCGATTTGTAAAAGTTCTTTGGGTTTTTCACAATTTAAAATCTTATTAAATGCGTTTGCCATGATTTCAGCATTTTCCTTCTTGTTGTCGTTGTTGTGGTCTTCAGTCCGAAGATTGTTTTGACGCTGCTCTACCCCGTGCGATCCTCTTCATCTCCGAACAACTACTTCACCCTACATCTTTCTGAAGCTGCTCACTCAATTTATGTCTTGGTCTCCCTCTACGATTTTTACCTCACACGCTTCGCTCCCGTGATCCCTTGATATCTCAGGATGTGTCCTATCAACCGATCCCTTCTTTTGGTCGAGTTGTACCACGAAATTATTGCCTCCCCAATTCCATTCATCTACATCTACAGCCATACTCCGCAAGCCACCTGACGGTGTGTGGCGGAGGGTACCTTCAGTACCACTACCGGTTCTCCCTTCTATTCCAGTCTCGTATTGTTCGTGGAAAGAAAGACTGTCGGTATGGCTATGTGGACTCTAATCTCTCTGATTTTATCCTCGTGGTCTCTTCGCGAGATATACGTAGGAGGGAACAATATACTGCTTGACTCCTCGGTGAAGGTATGTTCTCGGAACTTCAACAATAGCCTAATCTTCAGTATTCTTCTATAGCACCATATTTCGGAAGCTGCAATTCTCTTTTCATCTAATCTCCTTATCATCCACCTTTCACTTCCATACATGGCTACACTCCAGACAAATACCTTCAGAAAAGACTTCCTAACACTTAAAGCTATATTCGATGTTAACAAATTTCTCTTCTTTAGAAATGCTTATCTTGTCATTGGCAGTCTACATTTTATATCCTTTCTGCTTCTTTAAATATTTTTTTTTAAATAGAGGTGGAGCCCCTCCACGCCCACACCGGCATGATGGCCAACACAAAAGGTCTACTGCCATCTCTGCATAAGGGTTAGTATTCACTAAAGTGAGGTGTCGCAGGATGTGGGTACTGCGATGTTTGCGTACGTCTGGTTAGGATTAACCATTAATACGCGCTCATCTGGAGATAGATTGGTCGAAATCTGACGAAGGGTAGCGGTTTGAAGGGCAGAGGAAAAAAAGTGCCAAGGCAAGAGCCAAGGGAAAAAAACCTCTGCGAAAGTTAGGTCGGGCGGCAAGAGCAGTAGCGGTTGTCTTGCTGCCTGCGATAGGTCGTGCAAGGATAGGCTTTGTTAGTAGTGGGTATCATGCATGTCGATACCTTGACGTTGTGCGTTTGTGCTGCTCGGCGGCTGGCGCTGGGTGCTGGTACAGAGTCCTCGTTCAGCGTCAGCAACCTGCAACAGTTAGGTTTGTTATCGGTCTTGTGTCCGATAGGTCCTATACCGGAGGCACAGTGTGAGAGAGTGTTGACAGATTGTTCGTGCGTCTGTGGGCGAGCTCGTCGGTGTCCCTGCTGTGGCCTGTTGGTCGGCTCTAATAGCAGCTGGTAGTTGCCAGTCAGTGTTGCTGATATGCAGGGGCTTACCGACGTTTGTCGCTGTTTGCGTATGTTAGTTTACCATAGGTGGTTATGCCCTAGCAAGCAGTGTCTTTGGCCGCTTGTGTTTCCACCTGTGGTTGTGATCGTAGTTTCCCAGAGTGAGGATGAACGGATTGTTCGAGTGTCTCGAGTTCCTGTATAGTCGTGTGGCGTGTTTCTTGAATACTTCCTTGAGGGTATCAAGGCGGTATTCACGGTGAAGATCCACGGTGCGTGTGTAGCGTGGAGCATTGCTAATGATTCGTAGCACCTTGTTCTGTATGATCTGCAGGCGGCGCAGTCGTGTGGGAGCTGCATATCCCCAGACGGGAGCTGCGTACGTCATCAGAGGTCTAATCAGTGTCGTGTATAAGGACCTCGACACCCTCCTATTCAGTGTGCTTTCCCTGTTGAGCATTGGGTAGAGGTGTTTGAGCCTCGCGTGCGCTCGGTTGGCAACGTATTCTATGTGGTCCCCCCATGTAAGTTTCCGGTCCAGCCAGACACCGAGGTATCTGACTTTCTCTCGGAAACGTATTGGGCGTGTATGTAGTGTTATCGGTCTACAGTGTTGGTGTTTGCGCAGTAGTTTCGGTCTGCGTGTGAACAGAACTGCTTCGCACTTGTCGACGTTTACTTTAATACGCCATCGCTCCAGCCAAGGCTCAGCTGTTCTGAGTGCTGTCTGTATTCGTGAGTTGATGTTCGACGGTTTCCAGTCTTGCGCGAGGATGGCTATGTCATCCGCGTAGACGGCTAACGTCGTGTTTCGTGTCGCTGGGAAGTCATTAATGTACAGGTTAAACAAGATGGGCCCTAGGATGCTTCCTTGGGGTACTCCAGCTTGGATACCGTGTTATGTTGATTGTTTATCCTGCACGTTAGTGTTGAAACATCTGTGCGTGAGATATGAGTGTCGTCCATCATCTGTTATTTAGCTGCCAAAATAGCAAACCTCATCTACAACTTTAAGTGTCTCATTCCCTAATTTGATTCCCTTAGCATCACCTTATTTAATTCGACTACATTCCATTACTCTCGTTTTGATTTTGTTGATGTTCGTCTTATATCCTCCTTTCCAGACACTGTCCATTCCGTTCAACTACTCTTCCAAGACCTTTCCCATCTCTGTCAGAATTACAATGTTATAGGCAAACCTCAAAATTTTTCTTTCTTATCCCTGAACTTTAATTCCTACTCCAAATTTTTCTTTGGTATCTTTTACCGCTTGTTTAGTGTACATATTGAATAACGTAGGAGGTAGGCTACAACCATATTTCGCTACCTTTTCTACCACTGCCTCCCTTTCATGCCCCTCGACTCTTATAACTGCCATCTGGTTTCTGTAAAACTTGTGAAAAGCCTTTCACTCCCTGTATTTTACCCCTGCTACCTTCAGAATTTCAAAGGGGGTATTCCATTCAGTATTGTCAACAGCTTTTTCTAAATCTACAAATTCTACAAACTTAGATTTGTCCTTCCTTAACCTAAGATGAGTCGTGGGTCAGTACTGCCTCTCTTGTTCCTACATTTCTCCGGAATCGAAACTGATCTCTTCGAGGTTTGCTTCTGCCAGTTTTTCCATTCTCCTGTAAAGATTCGTGCAGGTTTTTTGCGACCATGACCTATTAACCTCATAGTTCGGTAATTTTCACACCTGTTAACAACTGCTTTCTCTGGTATTGCAATTACTAAATTCTTCTTGAGGTCTGAGGGCATTTCACCTCTCTCATACATCTTGTACACCAGATGGAAGCATATCAAATCAAACACTTTCCAGCCGTCTACATCGTTATTTTAATGCTTTCCCAGTTCCGTCGATATGTTACTCCATATTCATCCCCCCCACCCCGAGCGCCGTGTAGGAAGATTCCCATCTTAGTCCAGTGAGGTAGGACCCAGAATCTAAAGACTGGTCTCCGTGGACTTTTGAGAAAGCGAGCACTCCAAAGACCACCTACCGATTAGTGACCCTTGTCTCAAAAATCTACGGATACCAGGCACTGAATGCTGGCTCCTATTCTGACTGGACCAAAAGTGGCAGTCCTCTTATACGCCGGTCAGGGAGCCTGAAAATGGCGTAATTCGTATATCGCCGAAACTGGTAGCTCAGTAAAGTAACAAATTAGAAGGCTTAAAGGTGTTTGATTTGACATTATGTACTGAACAGCCGAGGTCCCGCAACAGTCTGTGAGCAGATGAACAAAGAGAGACCAAATGGAAGAGTTTTGTCTTGGCCGGCTCTCCCAAAGTTAACAGTATTTGTGACGGAATATCGTTTACTCCCGGTACTTCCTTTCGACTTGGATCTTTCAGAGCTGTGTCAAATTCTTCTCGCAGTATCAAATCTCGCATCTCATGTTCATCTACGTCCACTTCCCTTTCTATAATATTGCTTTCAAGCTCATCTCCCTTGTATAGAGCTGCTGATATTCATACAGCTGCTTCTCTTTACCCCAAAGGCCTCTTTAATTTCTCTGTAGGCGTTCTCTATCTTTCTCCTAGTGAAATACTTTTCTAAATCCTCACATTTGTCCTGTAGCCAGTCCTGCTTGGCAGTTTTGCACTTCCTGTTAATCTTATTTTTTAAGCGTTTGTACTCCCTTTCGCCTGCTTCATTTGCCTCATTTTTAAGTTTTCTCCTTCCATTAGTTAAATTCAGTATATCTTGTGTTATATAAGGAGTTCTACTAGTCCTTGTCTTTTTATCTATTTGATCCTCTGCTATCTTCACTATTTCATCTGTTAGAGGTACCCATTCGTCTTCTACTGCATTCCTTCCTGCTGTGCTAGTCAACCGTTGCCTAATGTTCCCTTTGAAGCTCTCAACAATCTCTGGATCTTTAAACTTATACAGGGCACATATTTTTGATTTCCTACCTTTTCTAGTTTATTCAGTTTTAATCACATGTTGTCATATTCAACAAGTCTATGTTGCTGCTTACTTTGCAGGATTCCAAGCTCCCACGATATTTTGTAGGAAGATAGACCTCCGTCACATACAGGGTTTCCATAATTAAATTTCCAGAAAGAGAGCCTCTGCTCTGAATGACGTCAAATTTGATTAGCATGTTATTGACCCAGACGGAAATGTCATGGAACAAAATAAAATTACCAATAGATGGAGCTGCAACGATCTTAACGTAGATGGGATCTTACACAAAAGGCAGATTGATCGCAATACGACGGCTATGATTTGAGTTGCACATTACATCATCCGAACTATTCAATGTACATGACTGTACAGTTGTGTCACTGTTAGTTAGGTAAGCCCATCCACGATGGCAAGGTCGTACCACATGGGATAGGAAAAATCTGTTTGTAACTTCCTCGGGCGAAAAACAGCGTAAAATGCAAATTGACATCAGGTGGTCTGGACTGCCTAGCTGTAGGGAAATGAGGGCCGATAATTCTAGCACTTGCCAAACGCCTCTGCAGTAGCCACTTTACTGGCTATGAAAAGTGCCGTCCTACATATAAATGATCCTGTCCACACATCCACGCTGCTGAAAGGTTGGAATGCCACTGGTGCGCAAAAGTTTCTCACAGTGTTCACCGGTGATGGTACAGGTAGGTAACAGGACCCGCAGGGCCCACCTCTTCGAAAAATATGGCGATACGATAAAGTATGCCGCCAGCCCGCGCCACACAGTCAGCTTTGCATATTGAAGTGGTATCGGTTCATGTGAATGCGGATTTTCCGTTGTCCATCTTCTGCAGTTCTGCATATTGACATGTCCCTGTCCACAGAATATTCCATGACCATTCAGTGTCCACTTCCATGCGAGCAAGGAATTTCATAGCGAAAGTTGTCTTGCAGGCAGGCCAACAGGAAACAACTCCTGAAAGACCGGTGATTGTGAATGGATAGCAATGCAGGATATTTCATAGGATTTTATGCACCGTGCTCAGAGTCATGTCCAACGGTCGGGCACTGTATCTTTGTATACCACATCTCGACCACTCCTGCAATGTTCTGGCCACGTCTTCGGCACATACAATGTTCTGCGACGGAGATGGTATTATCCAAGTTGATTTCCTTGATCGTTGAACAACAATAAATTAAGAGCGTTACATCACAAAACTGTGAACTCTGAAAAGACGGCTAACAAGGGTCCGAAACTAAAAGGGAAATGTTTTCCTGCAGCAGGACAATGACAAACCACGCACTTCGCGTGCCACCACAGCAGAATTTCAGAGACTGAATCCCACCAGCGTACGGCATTCTCCATATAGTCCAGATTTAGCACCGTCTGATTTCAATCTGTTCCCCATGACTGAAAGACGATCTACGGGGACATCGTTATGATTCTAATGAAGACGCTGAGAGAACTGTGAGACTGTGGTTACGGAAACAGAGTGTCGACTTCTTCCCTGACGGCTTCAGAAAACTTGTTCATCGTTGGCAGATATTCATCCAACTGGCTGGTGATTATGTGGAAAACTGAAGATTGGTAATTGAAGATTACATTCGAAGGATTATTTCTGCGTTTGATTTATTAAAATATTCCCATCCAAACCCAATTAACGGAGGTGGAGGCATTACTTTTCATTCATCCCTCGTATATACAAAATGCTGTGTACTGAATGATTATAAATAAACTTCCAGTTTCAAAACGCTGTAAAAAAGAACTCTTGCTGAGAATGACTGCTAATTTGAAGGGAATATTATCGAAGAAGTGGGAAATGTTATGGAGAAAAAAATATTAAAGAAAATATTTCCACTAAATGGCGCTGTAAGGGTTGTAACGCTAGTGGGTTCGGCTACAAATGACAGATGAATCGAAATAAGGCGGCTATGATGTGAGTTGAACATTAAAACATCGGTACACGATCGCACAAGTTTGGCATTCAGCAGTTGTGACAGAGTTTGGTAAGCCCATCCACCACGGTGAGGTCGTACCACATCGGACGGCAAAAACCGATTTTTATTATCCTGCGGTCAATAATTGTATAAAAAGAAACAATTAAATCTATTTTCTTCGTGAGTCTGACGCAGGATACATTTAATATGTCGTTCTACGTTTGATGTCACAAGTTCAAATTGAGAAACAGCATGTTCCACAACAGATCGCAGTGTCTCAGAGGTCACGTTCAGAATTTGTTGCGCCATGTGTGCCTCAAATTCAGCTACGTTCATAATTAGAGCACTGGGCGCAGCATCTTTCAGTTGACCCCACAGCCGGAAGTTGCACGGTTTAAGATCAGGTGATCTGGACGGCCAGGCTGTAGATTTTCCAATATACCACTGCAAGAGCTGCTTCACTGGCTGTGCAATATGCGAAGGACAGCGTGAACTTGCATAAAAAATATCCTGTAACCACTCTGTTGAAAGGTTGGAAAAACGTTGGTGCGCAAGAGACTCATCGTGTTTACCAGCGACGGTACGGAAATAGGGCCCGCAGGAACCATCTCTTCGAAAAAAATGTAGCCTTCAGCCTGCACCACATAGTTATCTTTGCACAATGAAACGGTAACGGTTGATGTGCGAGCGGATGTTTCGTTGCCCATATTCTGCGGTTTTGTGTATTGACATTTTCTTGGAGTTGGAAATGGGTTTCGTTCGTCCACAGAATGTTCCATGGCCGTTCATTGTCCTCTTCCGTGCCAGGAAAAAATTCCAGAGCGAGCTTTTGTGTTGCTAGTAGGCCAGCAGAGAGCATCTCCTGAACATGGCGTGATTTTGTGTGGACAGCAATGCAGGATCTTTCGTAGAATTTTATGCACCGTGCTCACACTCGTGTCCCAAGTTCGGACATTTCCCCGTGCACTGCATGTTTGCGCAACACCGCTAAACCTACACAGCTACTGACATCAGATCAGTTGCTTTCCTTTCTCTGCCACATTGCTCTTTAAAAGAATCTGTATTTTCGAATATCGTAATCGTTTTCTTCAGACCCCTTGGCAGACATCCGACCAACACCATTTTTCATGCCCTTTAGTGTCCGGAACGTCTGCGGAGCTACTGGTGCATAGCCACCGTTCATGAAAAAGAGCTTTACCTGCAGCACGATATACGTAGTACATTGAGGCAGTCACGCCGAGGGTCTCATACGCAAACTGGGGAACAGCAGTGTACCCCGCCCGCATCGTGTATTTTGCATAGTCTGACGCTGACAGTGCCAGGTAGTGCAGTTCCTGTTTTATTCTGAATTACGATGGAATGTTCCTTTGGATGTGCAAGCAACTTTCAAGCAGAATGCCTCGCTTGTACTGGAATATACGTAGTGGATGTACGAGTACAGGCTGTAGACACATGGTTTGAGTCTGGCTGTGAGTCACACTCGGATAACCTAATTGTAAGGCGAGCGCTCGCGATAGGCGCGAAACTCGAGGCCCGGTCCGGCACAAACTCTCATAGTCGCCATTCCATTATACAGCAGATGATTGTCCACATTCGCTATTGCGAATACATTTCATGTACCTAGTGATAAAGTTTTCGATAATTTCTTAATGTTCCATAAAGTTTCCCCCCTCTTTGAATATATTCCCTTCAAATTTCGTGCCATTTCAGCGCTAGTTCGTTCTTTACAGCGCTATGAAACTGGATTCTTAATTATGACCACCGTGCTTATGTTACCTTAAACTACGTTCACGCTTGCACAACGCCCATCCCAAACTCCACTCTACCAACAGCCTGAGCTACATACCTTATATGTTTGTACACCACTGTGTATGAGATTCCTACACTAATATCATGACAGAGTGTCTGTGTATGAAATTACTGTGATCAATTCGCATAACGAAGTTATCAGCTCATTAATAATAATTACGTTGGTCGCAAAGATGTTGCTGCGTTCACCAGACACGACGCACACCGTGAATCGAGCCACGTTAGCGTCTTCCAGTGGCAGCGGATGGCAGTGTAGTTGATCAACAGGCGGGGAGGTATTTCTTGGTCAAATTCACTCCTGCTTGTAAGTGGTTGTCTGAGGACGGTGTAACGTTTTAAAAAGGTGTTTATGTCGGGTACAACAATCTGTGGTGTGTGAAGTTTACGCTACTAGCCATTGAAACTGCAACAACGTGAAAGCCGTATGCAACAAACGTCACATTCGTGTGCTCGGGCATGCAAATGATCAGCATTTCAGCGCACATAGTAGGTACGAGCGACGTCGTCTACAAACCGGACGTAACGCAAGATTGCACAGCATGTTTCTAGTTCATGTATCACATTTGAATGTTTCTGAAAAGTTCGTGTTCTGCCTTGCGCGAGAAACATCTATTGCCCTGTGTTGGAATTCGACAGTGGCAGAATCGTAACCTTTCGAGAAAGCCGTCTACCGTTCCACGATATCGCTGCTCCCGTGGGTTGAAGTCCGAGACTCCCACGCAAATGTGGACTTGATAGCATTTGGAGGGCAATGTTCAGCGCCATGCGACTAGCACCTGAAAGGACGCGCATATTGCTTGCTCGGTTATCACAATCGTAACATTTCGCTTAAGGAAATTTTGCTCTTAGGAGAGACATGGAGAAAACGAAAAATTACATTTGGTTTTAAGGCTGTACTCAGCTACTTCTAGCCTGTCTTCTTCCCTTCCACTAGCAACCTATTTTACGTCAACTCCTACTCATACAACAGGTGATCAAAAGTATCCAGACACCCCAAAAAACTTACGTATTTCTTATTAGGTGCATTGTGCTGCCCCCTACTGCCAGGTACTCCATATCAGCGGCCTCAGTAGTCATTAGACATCGTGAGAGAGCAGAATGGGGCGCTCCACGGAACTCACAGACATGGCACGTGGTCAGGTGATTCCATGTCACTTTTTTCATACGTCGGTAAGCGAGATTTACACACTCCTAAACATCCCTATGTCCACTGTTTCCGATGTGATAGTGAAGTGGAAACGTGAAGAGTCACGTACAGCACAAAAGCGTACAGGCCGACCTCGTCTGTTGACTGACAGAGACCGCCGCACAGTTGAAGAGAGTCATAATGTGTAATAGGCAGACATCTAACCAGTCCATCACACAGGAATTCCAAATTGCATCAGGATCCACTGCATGTACTATGGCAGTTTGGCGGGAGGTAAGAAAACGGATTTCACGTCGAGCGGCTGCTTATAAGCCACACATCACGCTGGTAAATGCCAAACGACACCTCGGTTGGTATAAGGAGTGTAAACATTGGACAACTCAACAGTGGGAAAACGTTGTGTGGAGTGACGAATCACGGTGCACAATGTGGCGATCCGATGGCAGGGTGTGAGTATGGCGAATGCCTGGCGAACGTCATCTGCCTGCGTGTGTCGTGCCAACGGTAAAATTCGGAGGCGGTGTTGTTATGGTGTGGTAGTGTTTTTACGCACCTTCTTGATTCCCACTGTTCAACAGCAATTCGGGGTGGCGATTGCATCTTTCAACATGATCGAGCACCTGTTCATAATGCAAGGCCTATGGCGGACTGCCTTAAGCATAAGCGCGTTTTTCTGTCGTAACCAGTCGAACGTTGTGACCAGGAAGTCTCCATTCTTAATACAATGGAAGTACTCGCAAAAGTCAATGTTGTGCATCCTTTTATTCATACTGTACTCTTTCTACACATCCCCTTCCTACTTTTCCAAAACAACTCACGGAGCACGTTTTTACACTAACTACTAATTTTTTTTTCATTTGTCTTAATGTGCTGTGCATGTGAGAGTCGTAATGTTTCTGCAATTACAGTTTCAATTAATACCAGTATTATTCACTTAACACTTGCTTTGAAGATTAAAGGTCCCACCACTGCAATTGATTTGTTCATCGTAATGCACAACTAAATCCACTTAATTGTTTGGAGATCCTAAATTAAAAGTAACACACAATGTCTAAACCGACAACTAGGAAATTAGTAATTCCGCAAATTTACGGTTGAATAACAGGTACATTGTCTTTGTTATATTGCTTTTTGTTTATTTCAAACTACTCGTATTTTTCGGCTTATTGGATCATCTTCAGTACACAACCGGCTAGCGTCTGGTGTCCATTCTTAGGTAAGCAAACGTTGTAACCAAAGATAGAGTCTACTTGCATAAAGTGTTGTACATCAAACAAATTTCTTAACGCTGAAATTACACCTTACCCAACTGACAATATTAAGCGCAGCAAATAATTAAACTATATAACATAACAAGTTAAATAGATATAATGCTAAAGCTTGTGAGGTCTTGACATTGGCTAAGAAACTATTAAACTGAGGACACTTCATTTGTGTTGCGCAACAAATATGTTTTTTCGCATTTTAAATTAAACTTTAGGCACTGAACAATATTATACACATTAACTGTATTAAACTTCAGGCAATGTACAATGTTATACACATTATTATAATTGTGTATAATACCGACCATTGCCTACAGCTTAATTTACGATGCTAAAAAACATGTTTACTGCACTACATAAATGAAGATTGCTCAGTTTAATAGTCTCTCAGTCAATGTCAGAACTTCGCAAACTTCAGCATTATAAGGATTTAACCTGTACTATTGCGTAGTTTAATTATGCATCGCGCTTACTATTGTCGATTGAGTAAAGCATAATTTTAACTTGAAACAAGTTTGATGCACAACATTCTATGTAAATATATTGTATCTTTGCTTAAAGTGTTTGGTTACCTAAGTACAAGTGTCCATTCCAGACGCTAGTTAGCTGTTTTCTGAAGGTGGCCCAAAAAACCGAAAACCAGTTTGAAATAAAAATCAGTAGAACAAAAAGAGTGCACTTGTTATTCAGTCTTAAATTTATAGAATTTTTCTACCAAGAAGTAACGGAAAAATCCATAAATAAGTTACACAAATTATTACTTTCGTTTATTTCCCTTTAGGAGAGGGCGTGAAGTTGAGCCAGTCAGTATTTCGCTTTCTCGTTTCTTTTCTTCGTAAAACCTGTTCATTAATTCGTGGTTGTTTTCTTTCTTTCCTCTGTACATTTTTCCCCTGTATTTCTTTCCTTAAAGCTTGTTCAGTTTTTTGTTTCGAACTTTATATCTGAATTTATTCTATCCTTAATTTCTTCTGGTATTTTCAATCGTTCCAGGTCTTTTTCTGTGTCCTCATCCAACTGATCTTCAATTTGCTTGCATGAATACTGTTAAAAATTTTCTCATTGATTCTGTTTCCATCAATTTTAGATGGGTGCCCATAGATCTGTAGACGTCTTCACTTAAATACGTCTGTGATGTTTGTTTCTTCGTAGAGTTCCTTTATAAGTTGTCCGATCCAAGTTCCGTCTCAGAGAACAGCGCCATTGATTCCTCTAACAATTTTCTGTTCTTGTTTTTCGATATCATGAATTTTTGTCATCCCTCTAATTAATGTAGTTTCTCCCGCACAGAAGGCTTCTGGCAAAGCAATGGCGTTGTGGTGTCGTAGTTTTTACTACGAGATTCTGCTCTTCTGTTGTAGTGATGTCAAGTCAGTTTCTACGCCTTTGCAGTTTGAATATTGTTTCTGTGTTGGAAATTGTGTACAGTCCTATGGATTGCATGATTTCTGCTAAGTACTTCTCATGTGAGATTTATCCATGCTCTGTTTTCAGAGGTAGTTTTCCTGTTGTTATGGTGTCCATATATTGAGTTTTTTCGTGGAAAATTTGGAATCCGGTTTTACAGAAAATTTCATGCACTTTATCAAGTGCTGGTTTGGGTTCGTATTTGTTGTTCGTTGAAGTAGTCAAGTGATCTGCAAAGGCCATGTATTTCAGTGACTCCTTCCCCCATTCCCCTTCCCAATTTGGATGCTTTTGACGTGCTTTTCCATTCTCTGGTTTCTTTCTCAGTATGATCTTGAACAAGAGTCGCCATGAGCCATTTCATTGTTGAGCTTGTTTGTGAATTTAGAATGAATTCATCATTTCACTTTTGAGGTGGTTTTCAGTTAATGTTTCCTGGTTGACGGCCCTGGTCTTTCTGTAGGCTCGTAATTCTATTAAACGGGATTTGCCTGTCCACACAATCATAAACTTTTTTCTGGTACACTAAGATGGCTATAGTGTTTTGGTATTATCTAACGTAAGTGGGGTTTCGGAGGTTGCAGATACAGTTATGTCCAATGCAGGATTTCCTTTTCCTGAATACCACTTGATACTCGTCGACCTGTGGGTCTGCTTACGGCTCGAGTCGGTTCAGCAAAGCTTTAGAGTTTTATAAGTTACTGGAATAAATGAGATTCCTCATAAATTGTTTGGATCTGTTTTGTCTGCTCTCTTATGAAGTGGATGCAATAAGGCGCTCTTCCGTTATTTTGGGATTTTCTCTGTTTTCCAGACTTCTGATACTAACCTGTGAATTTTTGGTTATACGTTTTTACGGTCCTTTTCCTCAATTCTGTAATAGTTATTTCTGTGTCAGGTGCTCTACTGTTTTTCAGTGATTTGATTATGTTCACTTTTGCTTCATGTGATGAAATCAAAGAGTCATGATTTGTTTCTGCTTTTACAAAGCTGAATTTTTCTGACTTGCTTCACAGTTGGGAAGTGTACAAATATTTGGTTAGAATGTCACAATTGTTTTCGATTAGTTTTGATGTCCCCACCAGGTCTTGGAAGCACGGTCTAGGAGTCTGGTAGCCATCTAAATTATTTTATCGTAACTTGCCTTTTACCGCCTGGAAAAATGATGACAGTTTTCATAAGGATTACACAGCTCTAATTGAAACACGTGAACTCGTAGCAGATTGAGAACTGTAGGGCAATAGGGCTGTTTCTTGCTGAACAGTTTGATCTACAATTAATCCAGTAGTTTTCATACTAACTTTATTATAATTTTTAGTGAAGATCAGTAAACTGACTTTTTTATTTGTCGGTCTTTACCTGGAATCTATGCACGGACTATCTTACTCAGTTGCTTGAATCTCTGAGTACACATTAACCAAATTTCTCTCTAAAATGTGAAGTACAATCATATCATTTCAGTTACAGGCTTTTCTTCTAGGAATATCTACATATTATAATCATAATTAAGGCTAATTTTTTTATAATTAATCAGTATCTATTTTCCTTCCTGTTGATAGTACGTTAGTATCTGCGGTCTACTTTCTTCCCAATTGTACACTGAAACATTCCAAAAAATTCAGAACTCTAGCTCAAATAGATTTTTTGTGCATAAAATAAACATGTCAGAAAATTTAATTCTCTAGAAATTCAATTCAAAGTTGTATTTGATCTATGGCCCCATTTTTTGGTTCCTAATACATTACCATCGCATGATCTTCTTGGTTTCCATATTCTGTATATCTTCTGTCTTTCTTTTTATTCTTTTCCTTGCTATTCTGGTTTTTGAGTTGCCACAGGGTCAGACTTTGCAGCTTCGGTCATTCTAATGGAATCAATTGGCATCAGAGTTTGCCTCATATTGAATCCAGAACATATTCCACGTAACTCTAGAATTTCAAGCCTGCCAACTGCCCCATTATTAAAACAAAATACAGCATCTAACACAGCTAATCTCATAATTTCGAGTGCTACAAGGTCTGCTTTTGCCAGATGCTCCAGTATCAACATTCGAGCACATTTTGCGTCTTGCCATGTAAGCACTATGATAATAGTTTACTGTCAGATAGATAAATGGCAGGGAGTGATAGTGAACAAAAACTACACCAGTTTCAGTTGCTTTCGTGTATGCACACCATGAATCTACACCACTATCACAAAACCCGTGTTGGAGAGTGTCATCTGTAGAAGCTTTATGGAAGAAGGTAGCCCAAACTATTTTCCTCATTCCTCTACACCCTCTTCATTCCTTCTTGTGGCTAAACCATAACAGAGCTGCAGCAAACTATAGAAAAGCTTATTAGCAAAACAACGATAGAAAACCAAAGATATTTAAGGGAGAACTTATGAGCATCGACAAGCGTGTCTTCCAGCAGGCTACAAACTCAAGACACAGTTGTGCAGTGTATCGACCTATGGCGCTGAGTGACGTGAGAGAGCTGCGAAAACGCCAGTGTGGCCGCACACTCAGGGACCATCGAGTTGGTATTTAAATAACTTCCCAATGTTCAATTCAATACTTTTAACTGTCCGTTTGTTCAGAACATTTTAGTCTTTGATTTAAGCTGAAAAACAAAAAGTCGATTTTTTGAAGCGGGTTCACAAGTAGTTGACATTAAGGTCTTGTAAAAAGGCCGGATGTTATTCTTGGGCAAGTCCTATTTCGCTCAGTTTGTTGTTGTCACAGATGCGTTTTTCGTGATGGATAAGTTTAGAGACGTTTTTCTGTATCTATATAAATCCTTGCCTCTTTCCTGTTGTTTCGTGAGTATCGAAATTATTCATGCTTTAATTCTATAATCGACAGACTGATGAAAGTCTCATCTTTCTCGCTGGTTGACATAATTTCATTGTTTACTTTAGCTTCTGTGCTACTTCCCACCAGTTCGTAGTATCCACCCTACGAATTTGCAGAGCCGAAGTGATTTTCACCCGAAAATTAACTTCCTTGTAATGTCTTCGTTTTTATGCCGTATCTGTCAAGAGTATTACGAGTTTCAGTTCTTCTTGTTTCAACTAAGTGTTTACGTTGAGTGTGACTACGAAATTTTTTATTTTTTTTATTTGAAGAGATCTTGAGAAGCTTCGATCCTTCCCTGCACTGCTTGTGTGGTCCCCAGAATAGTATGGACAGAGAGGAAATTCAGTCGGCTGACTGTGTCCTATTGTAGTGGAGATCTTTTTAGGTGTGTAACTCTGCAAGCTTTTGTAGCCATTGGCACTGAAGGTAACGTCTTCTGCGCTGTTAGGCCGCGTCACATTTCTCCAAACGATTGACGTTTCGACGCCTCTGCTGGGATCCTCTTCAGGATCTTGTGGTGTCCACAGTTTACTCAACATTTCTTTCTTGTTGTTCTGTAATGGTTGTCCCAAAGTGAAGAATCTTTTTTGATTATCTCCGATGAAGATCGCAAGATTTTAAGACTTAATTTTTGAGATCAAGCCCATGTCACACCAACTAGGTGAATAAATGCTAGGCAACAGCCGCTGGATACCATATATCAGACGCTGGTCAGTTTTTTGTTTCCCCAATACCACTCACAACTTGGAGGGTCTCCCCTATCTGCCACCAGGGAAGATTGCTGGTAACATGTCCACATCTGATATGTGTGAGTAGTGTGTGTGTCTATGTGTGAGTGTGTGTGTGTGTGTGTGTGTGTGTGTGTGTGTGTGTTTGTGTGTGCTTCTTCCAGCTCAATATCTGATTGTGGTGGTGTAGTTTAAACTAAATTTGGTACACATGTGACTTACTAGAGAGAAAAGATTAGTGGGAGAGGGTGTATGTAATATATGAAAATAAGAATAGCTTAGGAACGTTTTGGGTAATTTCAACCTGCATTGGTATACCAATGACTTGGTAAGTGGAAGAGACACCTACTATGAGACACACCTAGTTTCGCGAAAACAGTTTGAACCGATCAATATTAGTGTCAAATCCACAGTTTGCGGAAGATCTGCGAGTAGGGAATAAAGCCAAAGTTGGTGCATTTTTAATTTATTCAAGATGACAGCCCTCCATGGGGGTCCACCCACCTCCACTTCCCGAGGGAGGGGGGATAGATGAGGGAACATAGCATTGTTAATTTCACCGCCCCAACTCCTCCCCCCTTCCCCCACTTTCTCTCCCCTCCCTCACTTCCCCCTCCATTCCCCCACTGCCCCTCCTCTCTCCCACTTACGAAATGGCGGCAAAAAGACACAGTGTGTACTGGGCTGCTGAAGAGGAGTGACGTAAACTACTGTCTTCAGAATTGTAGTCATTTATTTATATGTGTATTATCCTGTTGAACGAATACCCTAAAATTTGGTGGTAAAACCGAAATGATAATTATCCTATAGCCTTTCTGCTTGAAATTCATGTAAATACCGCTGCCTAAAATTGGCGGGATGATAGAAAACGCTCTCGTGAGAAAACCATCGTCCACACATAGAAAATTGCTCATTAACTTGACAGCAGAAACAAAAAACCATAATCTCGTCTATACATCGAAAAATGCTTTGTAACTCACCGCAATACCGTGGAAAACTGCGAACTACACCCAGAAATACTTCGATAAAGAAAGAGTTGCTCTGATACCACACTGCTTGGTACAGACTTAAAAACTTCGTTTGCTCAGATATTAAAAACACACACAGAAAAATCGCTCGAAGTTCCCGCCCCTGCCCTAATGCAATACAGAGTGTTAAAAACTAAACCAAATATCGTGAAACCTGCCATCTTCTTCCAAATGTGTGCATAGGAAAACCATACTTATCGCGATATTGTTGCCCATGTCTTAATGCACTACACAATGTAAAAAACGGAACAAAATTTCAAGGAACACACCCTCTTTTCCAACCATGCACATAAAAAATCATAGTTACCATGACTGTTAGGAGGCCGCCCTTCCAACATTTCAGTGATAGGTGGCTGTCTTACCCATTCTTAGAATGTATCTGTGTACAAGTTCCTCAGCAGCTATACACTTGTAGATCAGTAGGAGGTTACTCTTCTTACATTTGAGTTCAAAAATGGCTCTGAGCACTATCCGACTAAACTTCTGAGGTCATCAGTCGCCTAGAACTTAGAACTAATTAAACCTAACTAACCTAAGGACATCACACACATCCATGCCCGTGTCAGGATTCGAACCTGCGACCGTAGCGGTCGCCCCATTCCAGACTGTAGCGCCTAGAACCGCACGGCCACTCCGGCCGGCCTTACATTTGAGTGATGGACCACTCATAACGTATGTGCATGTGTGTGTGGGAGAGAGAGAGGGGGGGGGGTGGAGAGAGAGATCAGATTTCACAGCATATTTCCGTAGTTTATGTTCAGAATTTGTAGTACTTTCAGTACAAGAAGTTTGTTTGTTGTTGAGACAGCATACATTCGTCAAATTCAAGAGGAATTAATTGGAGAGCTGGAGGCTGAAAGAGGGTCTTTTGATAGGGGTGAAGCTCGCTCAGGTCGTGGAGCATCCTCCAGCTGCGATTCCACCAACACGTCAGCCATGTAAGTACATAATTTAGTGTTCAAATGTCGTGTTATACATTCACATTAGAAGATCAATTCTTTTTTCTTGTTACAGTTCATGATCTTGATGAGATTGATCAGATGGTTGAGGATTACCGAAATGAACAACCTCCTTCCCAACCATTATGTAAGCACATAAAAATCGTGTGTCATAGTGTATTTAGAAGAAAGTTTCTAGTTCTTACCTTGTATTGTTCGTGTTACAGCGTTCATAGATCAACCATAGCGTCAGGGTGGTGAGGTGAAGCTCCCCGAATATAGTCTCCATCCCACACTGGGTAGCTGAAATGGCACATGACTGGGTGTATTCCAAACCCCAGTCTCCACCTGTGCCTGACTGGGTGCACCAAGTCACAAACGTCAGAAGTATCTCGACGAGCTGTCATCTTGGGGAGATTGGAAATTAGGTAGTTATTATAGTTATTATATACAATCAGTGTTCTTTGCAGTAGAATCAGGAATAGTAGCAGCATACAAGTACACTTACTTATTGCGTTTCCCTTCACAGTTACAGCATTGCAGCATGCTGCGGCTTGGGTGCAAAGGCAGGTGGTAACATCAGCTAAACGCAGTCCTGTCTGGCATGCCGCATCCTGCAGGATGAGGCTTGCGGCTTGCTGCTGCCACCGCCTCCATGCCTGCAGCCCCTGCCATCGCAACCCTCTTGCCCCTGCCACTCTGATCCTGCTCTAGCATCCCATCCTTTGGGGCACATTAACATCGGCTGCTGGGACACCACGTACCCAACAAGAGCCATCCCACCAACATGTCTCCCTACAGCTCAGTTACTCCTATTGATCTGATGCAGACACCCAGAATCACCAACTCACACCATCATCACAACCATTTGGAGTGGGCTCTTTCTACTTTCAGTCAACTTGGTTTAATTATAACAATTTTGCAAGGGTTATCTAAATCTTACTTTTTTTCGTTTGTTGTCCCTTGTATTGTTTAAGGCATTATTATTTATATGTGCAGGTATAATAATTCATAACTTACATCTCATCGGCCTGCAATGCCGCAGCCCTTTTGCTCCCCTTGGGGGAACCAAGACTGTCTGCAGCGTCCTACCCAGTCAGCAGCTATTTACAGTGTATCTGTAGCTGTCAGCAGCGTCCTACCCAGTCAGCAGCTAGTTACAGTGTATCTGTAGCTGTCAGCAGCGTCCTACCCAGTCAGCAGCTAGTTACAATGTATCTGTAGCTGTCAGCAGCGTCCTACCCAGTCAGCAGATAGTTACAGTGTATCTGTAGCTGTCAGCAGCGTCCTACCCAGTCAGCAGCTAGTTACAGTGTATCTGTAGATGTCAGCAGCGTCCTACCCAGTCAGCAGCTAGTTACAGTGTATCTGTAGCTCTCAGCAGCGTCCTACCCAGTCAGCAGCTAGTTACAGTGTATCTGTAGCTGTCAGCAGCGTCCTACCCAGTCAGCAGCTAGTTACAGTGTATCTGTAGCTGTCAGCAGCGTCCTACCCAGTCAGCAGCTAGTTACAGTGTATCTGTAGCTGTCAGCAGCGTCCTACCCAATCAGCAGCTAGTTACAATGTATCTGTAGCTGTCAGCAGCGTCCTACCCAGTCAGCAGCTAGTTACAGTGTATCTGTAGCTGTCAGCAGCGTCCTACCCAGTCAGCAGCTAGTTACAGTGTATCTGTAGCTGTCAGCAGCGTCCTACCCAGTCAGCAGCTAGTTACAGTGTATCTGTAGCTGTCAGCAGCGTCCTACCCAGTCAGCAGCTAGTTACAATGTATCTGTAGCTGTCAGCAGCGTCCTACCCAGTCAGCAGCTAGTTACAGTGTATCTGTAGCTGTCAGCAGCGTCCTACCCAATCAGCAGCTAGTTACAATGTATCTGTAGCTGTCAGCAGCGTCCTACCCAGTCAGCAGCTAGTTACAGTGTATCTGTAGCTGTCAGCAGCGTCCTACCCAGTCAGCAGCTAGTTACAGTGTATCTGTAGCTGTCAGCAGCGTCCTACCCAGTCAGCAGCTAGTTACAGTGTATCTGTAGCTGTCAGCAGCGTCCTACCCAGTCAGCAGCTAGTTACAATGTATCTGTAGCTGTCAGCAGCGTCCTACCCAGTCAGCAGCTAGTTACAGTGTATCTGTAGCTGTCAGCAGCGTCCTACCCAGTCAGCAGCTAGTTACAGTGTATCTGTAGCTGTCAGCAGCGTCCTACCCAGTCAGCAGCTAGTTACAATGTATCTGTAGCTCTCAGCAGCGTCCTACCCAGTCAGCAGCTAGTTACAGTGTATCTGTAGCTGTCAGCAGCGTCCTACCCAGTCAGCAGCTAGTTACAGTGTATCTGTAGCTGTCAGCAGCGTCCTACCCAGTCAGCAGCTAGTTACAGTGTATCTGTAGCTGTCAGCAGCGTCCTACCCAGTCAGCAGCTAGTTACAGTGTATCTGTAGCTGTCAGCAGCGTCCTACCCAATCAGCAGCTAGTTACAATGTATCTGTAGCTGTCAGCAGCGTCCTACCCAGTCAGCAGCTAGTTACAGTGTATCTGTAGCTGTCAGCAGCGTCCTACCCAGTCAGCAGCTAGTTACAGTGTATCTGTAGCTGTCAGCAGCGTCCTACCCAGTCAGCAGCTAGTTACAGTGTATCTGTAGCTGTCAGCAGCGTCCTACCCAGTCAGCAGCTAGTTACAATGTATCTGTAGCTGTCAGCAGCGTCCTACCCAGTCAGCAGCTAGTTACAGTGTATCTGTAGCTGTCAGCAGCGTCCTACCCAGTCAGCAGCTAGTTACAGTGTATCTGTAGCTGTCAGCAGCGTCCTACCCAGTCAGCAGCTAGTTACAATGTATCTGTAGCTGTCAGCAGCGTCCTACCCAGTCAGCAGCTAGTTACAGTGTATCTGTAGCTGTCAGCAGCGTCCTACCCAGTCAGCAGCTAGTTACAGTGTATCTGTAGCTGTCAGCAGCGTCCTACCCAGTCAGCAGCTAGTTACAATGTATCTGTAGCTGTCAGCAGCGTCCCACCCAGTCAGCAGCTAGTTACAATGTATCTGTAGCTGTCAGCAGCGTCCTACCCAGTCAGCAGCTAGTTACAGTGTATCTGTAGCTGTCAGCAGCGTCCTACCCAGTCAGCAGCTAGTTACAATGTATCTGTAGCTGTCAGCAGCGTCCTACCCAGTCAGCAGCTAGTTACAGTGTATCTGTAGCTGTCAGCAGCGTCCTACCCAGTCAGCAGCTAGTTACAGTGTATCTGTAGCTGTCAGCAGCGTCCTACCCAGTCAGCAGCTAGTTACAGTGTATCTGTAGCTGTCAGCAGCGTCCTACCCAGTCAGCAGCTAGTTACAGTGTATCTGTAGCTGTCAGCAGCGTCCTACCCAGTCAGCAGCTAGTTACAGTGTATCTGTAGCTGTCAGCAGCGTCCTATCCAGTCAGCAGCTAGTTACAGTGTATCTGTAGCTGGCAGCAGCTCCCCTTCCCATCCTAATAGTGATCAGCTCCAGGTCAGCAATGTGATGCCAGAGGTAAACTACATGGAGATTGAGGACACTTTTAATGAGCTAATCACATTCACACGAATTAAGAACCCAGCAGGGAGGTATAAAGACCGAGTAGGGTTTCTGAAAGCGTGCTTTCCCATCTGGAGAGAGAGAGTCACTCGTTAATAAGTGTCTGTGGTCCCCCTCCATTAAGTGCATTGCAGTGCTATGCTGTGAACTCATACATCCCCACAAACAAGGCAGTGCTGCAGAGGAGACCAGCATTGTCTACATTTGGGGGAACACTGGCGTGCTTTCGTGGAGCACCTCAATATCTAAGTGGTTTGAACATTTTACCTTGAGTGCTGTACAAGTATTCCGAGATGAAAGTTAGAGGCTCAGGTAAAGCAGTCAGTCGACTAATACACCTTGATATCCATTGCATGTCCATGATCCATACAATGGGGGGAGGGGGGGATGGGGATGATCCAACTGTATCAAGGTTCCTGATGATATATAATTAACAAGAAGGCATGATTAATGTCCAAAATAACAAAAGACAATTCCTGTCTTGCAAAATAAAAATTAAACAGAATCCAGAGTGCATGTCTCCATACAGCGTAAGTATTATATTCGTGGGTTTTGTAGCTTTGACGGTATCGGATTCTCGTTTAAACACCAGGACATACCTAAATTTGAGGCACAGAGTACCGATGTATGGGTTCATGTTTGTATCCTGGATATGTGCAACTCAGATGATGGTAAGGCTTCGGTTAGAGTTGTTGGACTCATCCATTCCTCGGAACTTGCAGGTCAGCATAAGGCGAATTTGAACATGCTGTTAACCATGAGGAAAATATGAATAAAGATAATTATCATTACTGTTGGATCTGGGACATGCCCAATTCATTTCCTCACAACTGAGCAAATGTGAACATAATCAAGATATTTGTTTAAAGTGTCCAAGTGCCTTTGCCACTAGCGACTTCTTAGCAAAGCATCGAGCTCATTATTCTACCAGGAAACTGGCACGTGTTATAATGCATACTAAGGAAAAAAATTCTCAGAGTTTAAGAATGCCCATCACCAGGAGCGATTCCCCTTTGTATTTCGTGCTAGTTTTTAATCCCTCCTCGCTCCTATGACATGCTGTGAGGGTGTCCCTACAGCCTCGCATACAACCTTCACAGAAATATATACCATATGCAGCAGTGTACCAAGTTGTATCATCCTGTGATTCAGGTCTTAGCTGTCACAAATCACATGCTAGGAATAATCCCGCAGGGCTCGAGAAACTTTCGTGGGAGATTGATTAGCTTTGCAGCACCCACATTACAGTGAGCGAGTCAAAGGGCGATAATGATTTGTACATGAAGACTGTTTACTGCCATATTTGTAAGCTGGAGTTAAATCAAAAAGCGAAAATTCCTCGTAGGCACCATTGTCGTCTGATACAGATGTTCCGTGGCATACCTCACAATACATACAATTTTAAGTATGAATTGCCACCCATCTTCCTCCACAATTTAAGCGGATATAATGTTCACTTAACCACTGAGAATTTGACTAAATTCGTTATGGAGACGGATCAGGTCAGTGTCCTGCCTGACAGTGTCGAGAAAACATATCTCATTCACCAAAATAATGACACCAAGAATTACAATCTACTTCTCAGACTCGCAACGGTTTGTGCAAGCGTTATTCCAGAAACTTGTTGAAACTCTGCCTCAGGAGCACATGTAGGTCTATATCACCCAAGGTACACATCCTGGTGACCCAAAGTTTCAGCTTGTGAGAAGAAAGGGGGTATTCCAGAAACTCAGTGAAACCGAACTACCGGACATAGCTGCATTCTCCAAGCGATGTCATAACAGATGCGGAGTATGAGTGTGCTATGAATGTTTGGTAGGAGCTTAATATCTCAAATTTAGGAGAGTATTCGTGACTTTATATGGACAAAAATGTGCGCTTGCTAGCTGATGTTTTCGAGAAATTCCGGAGTGTACGCATGACCACATATTCTCTGGACCCTGCCTTCTGTTATACAGCACTGGGTTTGTCTTGGGATGTTACGCTCAAGAAAACGAAAGTCAACATCGAGCTTTTGACCAATGCTGACTTACTTTTTTTTTCTTTGAGAGAGGGATCTATGGGGGGGTTTGCCATTGTGTTCATAGACGTGGCAAGGCAAATAATCATATACAGGTGAGGAGTTCAGTGCATCCCTCGATTCGAGCTACATCATGTATCTAGACGTTAAAAACTTATATCAGAATGTGATGCAACAACTGCTGCTGATCAGTCAGTTTCAGTCGATGTCTGATCATCAATGCAGGGGATTACATGAAACTGTTCACACTCAAACGGACCACCCCAAATTGATGGCAACGCAGGGGAACAAGCAGAGATACGTCATGCATTACAGAAAACTCCAACAATGTCTCAATTTAGGGATGGAGCTAATTGCAGCTAAGAGCGCTGTTCATTCAAGCAGTCACCTGTTTCAAGGGGTATATTGATTTAAATACCAAAAATCTATTTTGGAAAAAACTTTTACAAACTGATGAAAAATGCTGTTTTCGGCAAGACGATGGAAAAGTTGATAAAATCTCGCGAAATTGTTATTACGTCGTGTTGGGTTGTACATTAGGATGTGAGGAAGTGTATCACCAGACCAAATTTCAAACAGGTCACTTTCTTCAACAAGAACTTAGTTGCTATAGAGATGTCGAAGACTGCAGCAGAATTCAGTAAACCTGTCTGTGTGGGGGTGTGCATAGAAGATCTGTCCAGATTCTACAAGTTTCGATTGCATACTGAGTTTAAAAGCTTCCTCTATTGGTTGAGGAACTGCAATCCATACGAATTAATGAGGCGCCATGGTGAAGAGTTCAACACGTCTGCATACACGGTCGATGATCCTCGTGGTATTGTTCCACAGAATAAGAACGTCATCGGGCTAATGAATGACAAGGCGAATGGGTCAGCGATTGTGGAGTTTGTGGGTCTAAGATCCGAGGTGTGTGCATATCGCACATTGGAAGGTGACACCCAGAGGTGAGCAAAGAGCGTGTAGTGTGCATCACGGCCCCTCGAGATTGGAGACTATTTGCAGCGTCTGTATACACTCCTGGAAATGGAAAAAAGAACACATTGACACCGGTGTGTCAGACCCACCATACTTGCTCCGGACACTGCGAGAGGGCTGTACAAGCAATGATCACACGCACGGCACAGCGGACACACCAGGAACCGCGGTGTTGGCCGTCGAATGGCGCTAGCTGCGCAGTATTTGTGCACCGCCGCCGTCAGTGTCAGCCAGTTTGCCGTGGCATACGGAGCTCCATCGCAGTCTTTAACACTGGTAGCATGCCGCGACAGCGTGGACGTGAACCGTATGTGCAGTTGACGGACTTTGAGCGAGGGCGTATAGTGGGCATGCGGGAGGCCGGGTGGACGTACCGCCGAATTGCTCAACACGTGGGGCGTGAGGTCTCCACAGTACATCGATGTTGTCGCCAGTGGTCGGCGGAAGGTGCACGTGCCCGTCGACCTGGGACCGGACCGCAGCGACGCACGGATGCACGCCAAGACCGTAGGATCCTACGCAGTGCCGTAGGGGACCGCACCGCCACTTCCCAGCAAATTAGGGACACTGTTGCTCCTGGGGTATCGGCGAGGACCATTCGCAACCGTCTCCATGAAGCTGGGCTGCGGTCCCGCACACCGTTAGGCCGTCTTCCGCTCACGCCCCAACATCGTGCAGCCCGCCTCCAGTGGTGTCGCGACAGGCGTGAATGGAGGGACGAATGGAGACGTGTCGTCTTCAGCGATGAGAGTCGCTTCTGCCTTGGTGCCAATGATGGTCGTATGCGTGTTTGGCGCCGTGCAGGTGAGCGCCACAATCAGGACTGCTTACGACCGAGGCACACAGGGCCAACACCCGGCATCATGGTGTGGGGAGCGATCTCCTACACTGGCCGTACACCACTGGTGATCGTCGAGGGGACACTGAATAGTGCACGGTACATCCAAACCGTCATCGAACCCATCGTTCTACCATTCCTAGACCGGCAAGGGAACTTGCTGTTCCAACAGGACAATGCACGTCCGCATGTATCCCGTGCCACCCAACGTGCTCTAGAAGGTGTAAGTCAACTACCCTGGCCAGCAAGATCTCCGGATCTGTCCCCCATTGAGCATGTTTGGGACTGGATGAAGCGTCGTCTCACGCGGTCTGCACGTCCAGCACGAACGCTGGTCCAACTGAGGCGCCAGGTGGAAATGGCATGGCAGGCCGTTCCACAGGACTACATCCAGCATCTCTACGATCGTCTCCATGGGAGAATAGCAGCCTGCATTGCTGCGAAAGGTGGATATACACTGTACTAGTGCCGACATTGTGCCTGCTCTGTTGCCTGTGTCTATGTGCCTGTGGTTCTGTCAGTGTGATCATGTGATGCATCTGACCCCAGGAATGTGTCAATTAAGTTTCCCTTTCCTGGGACAATGAATTCACGGTGTTCTTATTTCAATTTGCAGGAGTGTAGATGCGCTTATGGTGCTCCACCGCAAACGCCGCACACGGTACAGCAAATTTGCATTCAGTCTCGAAGGCATGAAGTGTACATTGTGCTGTAGTCTAAAATTGATTGGTCGGCTAATGCTGTTAAATGAGTCATTTGTGATGATGGGATGGGAAATCAGCCATATTCACACTACTCACTTGATGAGGGTAGTGTGTGAATGATAGTGACAGTGCTAATGTATGTGGAACACTATGACTGATATGTCATTGTGTACACATTTTAGTGTGTGTGTGTGTGTGTGCCTGTGCAGCTTAAATTGTTTCTGTAAATAGTGCAGCGTTTAAGTTTCACCTGCTACCAACCTTTCAGTCTGATTAGTTTTTAGTGCAGGTAGATCCTAGTCCGCCAAGAAAATATTCCCAATTTGCCCTACTATGTCCTGGAAAGTTGTATAAATATTGTCAATCAGTACTACTGTGCCCTGGAAAATAGTAAAAAAAATATTCTCAGCCAGTGCTACAGAAAACTGTAAATATTCTCAACCTTTGATATCTTTCAGCAATGGCCTTGCCGCAGCAGATAAAGCGGTTCCCATCAGACAACCGAAGTTAACCGCTGTCAGGCGTGGGTGGCACTTGGATGGGTGACTGTTCTGGCCGCCATGGGCTGTTGGCATGTTTTGGGGTGCACTCAGCTTCGTGATGCCAATTGAGGACCTACTCAACCGAATAGTTGCGGCTCCGGTCAAAGAAAACCATCATAACGACCAGGAGAGAGGGGTGCTGGCCACACGCCCCTCTTATCCGCATCTTCATCTGAGGATGACACGGCGGTCGCATGATCCCGATGGGCCACTTGTGGCCTGAGGACGGAGTGCTTTCTTTCTTTACTGTTTGCTGGAATGTAGAAGGTTTTTTCAAGTTATTAGCAGTAGTAATAGTATGTACGTTTAAAGCATCTCTGCATTGAAAATGTTAAAGCCAAATTACATGAGCCATAGTTATTAGTATTTCTGCATGAAATATTAGAACTAAATTGTATCTCAAGAATCGAATTATACATCCAGAACTAAACTGTTGCTGTGAGAATTGAATAAATGAAAAATTCGTTACCAGACATCTTTGTTGTTATACAGGCCATTAAAATTGCTACACCAAGAGAAAATACAGATGATAGACGGGTATTCATTGGACATATATATTATACTAGAACTGACACGTGATTACATTTTCACGGAATTTGGGTGCATAGATCCTGAGAAATCACTACCGAGAACAACCACCTCTGGCCGTAATAACGGCCCTGATACGCCTGGGCATTGAGCCAAACAGAGTTTGGATGGCGTGTACAGGTACAGCTGCCCATGCAGCTTCAACACGATACCACACTTCATCAAGAGTAGTGACTGGCGGATTGTGGCGAGCCAGTTGCTCGGCCACCATTGACCACATGCTTTCAATTGGTGAGAGATCTGGAGAATGTGTTGGCCAGGAGAGCATTCGAACATTTTCTGTAACCAGAAAGGCCCGTACAGGACCTGCAACATGCGGTCGTGAATTGTCGTGCTGAAATGTAGGGTTTCGCAGGGATCGAATGAAGGGTAGAGACACGGGTCGTAACGTATCTGAAATGTAACGTCCACTGTTCAAAGTGCCGTCAATGCGAACAAAAGATGACCGAGACGTCTAACCAATGGCACCCCATACCATCACGCCGTGTGATACACCGGTATGGCGATGACGAATACACGTTTCCAATGTGGTTCACCGCCAAACACGGATATATGATGCTGTAAACAGAACCTGGTTTCATCCGAAAAAATGACGTTTTGCCATTCGTGCACCCAGATTCGTCGTTGAGCACACCATCGCAGGCGATACTGTCTGTGATGCAGCGTCAAAGGTAACCGCAGCCACGGTCTCCGAGCTGATAGTCCATGCTGCTGCAAACGTCGTCGAAATGTTCGTGCAGATGCTTGTTGTCTTGCAGACGTCCCCATCTGTTGACTCAGGGGTCGACATGTGGCTGCACGATCCGTTACAGCCATGAGGATAAGATGCCTGTCACCTCGACTGCTAGTGATACGAGGCCGTTGGTATCCAGCACGGCGTTCCGTATTATCATCCTGAACGCACCGATTCCATATTCTGCTAACAGTATTCTCCCGATACGATAAACCGCAATCGCGTTAGGCTGCAATCCGACCTTCATCGCTGCAATCCGACCTTCATCTAAGTCGGAAACGTGATGGTTCGCATTTCTCCTCCTTAGACTAGGCATCACAACAACGTTTCACCAGCCAACGACGGTCAACTGCTGTTTGTGTATGAGAAATCGGTTGGAAACTTCCCTCATGTCAGCACGTTGTAGGTGTCGCCACCGGCGCCAACCTTGTGTGAATGCTCTGAAAAGCTAATCATTTGACTATCACAGCATCTTCTTCCTGTCGGTTAAATTTGGCGTCTTTAGCACGTCATCTTCGTGGCGAAGTAATTTTAATGGCCACTAGTGTATTTACGCGAAACTTATCCCAGCTGTATTTATATAGGATGTGCAAGACAGAAATGGCATTAGTTTAAAAAGTTAGTGCTATCAAGGAGGTGAAGTTTAAGATGGAGAATAAAAAAATATGGGTAATTATTGTGTGGGAGCGTGGGATTACGCCTATCGTGCAGCACATGCTTCATTATGGGAGCAGGAAGCACAAGAACCCATACACTTCCAGAGATTTAAAGCAAACATACCTGAAATTACATTTCCTGTGCTTGATGAGAAACACAGACAGATATCTGGGTAAAGTGACGCACTAACAAAGTATGAAAGAAAAATACTCAGATGGTAAGTGAAATTTATTTATTTTCATCCAATTTTGACACATCATCTTCTTGAGTCAGAGGAGAGCAGGACACATGTAGAATTCCAGGTCTTGAATAGCAGCAAACTCGGAGACTCAGTGCATCCATATGCACCTTTGACGTAGAAGACGGTTTCTGTGTGGTCAAACAATCAATCTGACGTCACCATGTCTTTATAGTGTGAGGTAACGCGCGAGTTGTGGCTCCCTGGAAACATTTGAAGTTCAGGGTTGGCAGTCACTGCTCAGGCCGCTCGGCAAGCGGCGGCTCCTCAGCAGCCGAGTGAAGCCGCACAACGGCCGCACCGCGTGGCCGGGAGTTCCCTGGTGACGCTGTGTCGATGAAGGGGACATGCTGGGAGGGCCAAAGATGGCGGACTTTGTGAAAGCTTAATGGCGGACATTTCACAGTTCATATAAAAATTAATAGTAGCCAGATGAATCATGACACCTCAAAAAGAAACATGTACATTACCTTTATTTGCACGATGATTCTGATGGTGCAACCAGATTTTCAATATCTTAATTAGTTTAAAGTTTAATATGTGATGATAAATTATACAAGTAACACCCAGCAAAGAATTTCCAAAATGTAAACGGTTCATCCGATTTTGTCGATCGACGTGTCTTTAAAAAGCTATTAGTGTAAACCTAAATTGTATAAATTACAGGCATGTAACTTGAATAGTACATGAGTTATTGCATGTCAAAGTGGCCGATTGCCATGGATCGCGTCAGGGTCATAAGTACTCTACAGTTACACGAGAAAACGGTAGCAGCATGCTTATAAATTCGTCTGTCTCTTTGTTTATATCCCATATATACTATTCATGAAGAAATTGGTCAATTATTTACTGTGTTTTAGAAAGCACAGAGACATTAAGCTGCTGGCTTACTTCTGTTCTATTCCTGCGATACATGTTTATTCAATTTGTTTATGTATTTAATAATGTGTATCAGAGCGTGTTTATGGTCCAGCCACAGGAATATTTATTTAATTTCAAGTTATTTAAATGTAAATCCAGTATTTCCAACGTGTTTCATTATGTTTGTGAGCGTGCGTTGGCTTGGAGACAGAGCGGGAGCGCTCTAGCCAATCAAAGCGATCATTCCAAAAGGAACACGTGGAGAGGCTGTATGGGAGTTCGGTACAGTGCTGGACGCGAAGAAGACGGACGCAGAGTCGCAGGAAAGACTTGGAGAGTGGAGCAGTGTGGAGCAGTTTGTGCGTGGTCAAGAGAGATAGAAATATTTCGTAATGCCGACTTGTGCACCTGTGAGACTTCCGTGGCTTCTGCAGTGAAGATGAAGTACGCGTTTAGAAGTGAATATCTCGTGAGCTATGCTGTTGTTCATAACTAATTATTTATTTAATTGCTGGACCATTGACACCAATAAGTGTTTTACAGTAATAAATGGCATTCTTAAAGGTATTCCTGCTATCGTATCCATCATTTAACGTCGTTAAAATAGTACCTGCAGAATTTACTTCATATGCAATCTTCCATGTATAAATTTCAATTAACATTCAGAATTCGCAATTGCTCAGTTACAGGAACCTTCGACCATTCGATTCATCTGTATATTCATTTCGTATACTGTAGACCCAGCAGTTTTTGGTTTGTAATGCGGCAACTACGTATCCCAGCCCCTAGACAACGAAACCAGAGTCAGAGGGTACGTAATTGAGGGCCACCACGCCGCATCATTATTATTTGAAAGCCCGCAATATGGAATACCTGAATCGTACCAATCAATTCCATGGTAGAAGCATGTTAACCAGCTTGCACTCCACCATGTTTTAGCACACTTCACATCCTTGAAAGACCTCGGTAATGCAGTGCTTGCTGAGAATACGTCTGTTATACTGGCATCTTTTGTATATGCTATGAATGCAACATCTGTAAATATGAACTGTATAGGCCCATCGTCATAGAAACCCTGAGCATCTGCAATGATGTTCACACCTCTGCACACGGTTCAGCACCAGCTGATTTATACAGCTTGTTGGACAACATCGCTGAGCGGACAACAGTTAATCACACAGTTATGCAGAACTGGAGCATTCACTGTAGTGTGTTCTGGGAAATTTGCCGAAGATTCAATTCGTACCTCTGTAGATCCAGATTTATCGATCTCGTCCTGTTTCGAACAGTCTACTACGATGATTGGCGCTAGCTTTTTGAATTTCCATGGGTTTAATAGACTTCCTTCCTCTTCGCAGTAAGAAGCACGGAACCTCGCATACGTGTCAGATGCTAGACGAAATCCCTTTCCATTCCACTGCAAGTTTAAATTATCATAGGGTAGAATTCCGAGTTCAGGTAGACTCTAGCGTCAGTTAACCTACAATTGTCAAATTGGAATCATTTGCTAAATTCCCTCCTCCATTGGTCTGAAATGTAACTAAGATGAAACTGGGTGTCTCCAGCTGAACAGAGGTTTTAATATCCCATGTTTCTCTCCTTGCAATCGGTGGTACTGGGTACTCGAAAACCTCCCATGAGCCGAAAGATAACGATAGAAATACACCGGCATTCAAAACGTTTCAAACCTTCAGACACTGCTCATCCAGTACAGTAATGTGTGGCATTTTTCAAATTATTTTATTGATGGTGATCTCGCTCTTCTCTTGAGGTCCTTGAACGTATGAGTTGTTATCCATTGCACTCTGTACCGGAATAAATTTCTGTTTGTTATTCCTAAAAATTCGCCTACAGGTATGTCTTCAAAGCATCCCATACGGAGTTTTCGAGGTATACATGCAGTAAATCTGTTGCATTCTTCCACTACCCACTGATTTAAAAACTCGTAATTTACACATTTTATCACCTTGCTGTTCTCGAGTGGTGCATTGTGAGTTGTGTGTGGTGATTTTCTACCTTAATCCCATTCTGTTTTCGTTGACAATACACGGAAGCTAGAGAGCTGGAGGCTGCTGCGAGTCCTGATTGGTTGGAGGTCACCACCACTTCTGGTTTCAACAAGTTGAAGATAGACAGGTCCTTGCTGGTTGAAGGTCGTCCTCATAGCTTCCAGTGCAGACTGGTTGAAGGTCGCTGCCGCTGGAGGCAAGTCTATGCATGCTCCAAGTCACGGCTGGTATCAGTTTAGATGTAGTCATACAATGATCTCCTCACCACGAAAGTCGAAAAGTTGATTATTCTGGTCCACAATACGTAGTTCCAGACAGCCCAGTGTCTGAACTATTACTGGGAGGTATATAGCGTAGTTAGGGGTCTCAACGATCTTCTACCCAGTTCTATCTGAGGGAAGAATCTGTAAATTGCATGGCTCAATTTATTTTTCAGACAGGAGTTCGTTGCAATGTTAAAATGTTTCAAATAGCTCTGGGCACTATGGGACTTAACATCTGAGGTCATCAATCCCCTAGAACTTAGAACTACTTAAAACTAACTAACCTAACGACATCACACACACCCATGCCCGAGGCAGGATTCGAACCTGCGACTGTAGCGATCGCGCGGTTCCAGACTGAAACGTCTAGAACCGCTCGGCCGCACTGGCCGGCTGCAATGTTACGTGGATTGTACTTACAGGAAGTATATCAAACGACTAATCAGATCTCTAAAATTTATGACTGTCCTTCGTCAAAACCTGTCTTTCTATCAAACCCCGTATTCGTCCTATTGAACATTTCTGGTTAAAGTCAATCGTTGCATCATCGTCTTTAATTCAGATTTAGGTGTCCTGACATTTGTTGGAGCACAACTCCTTTTACAGACCGTTATAAAACGCTGTTTAAATCATCAATATCGAAATCATCATTTCCATTTTCACAATTTCTTTTTTGCCGTTAGTTTCCAGGTGCAGTTTATTGTTGGCCTCTGTGAAATTTGGCATGCTTTAGTATGTCTCCAGTCCAACCAGCGCAATACTCCGTTATTCACTGCTTAAATCATCTAGTGGGAAATAATTCGCGCGTAATTCAGGCGTTCATTTAAAGCCAGAATATATGACATTGAATCTGAACCTCAACTGACGTGGATGAACAAAGCGCTTCCTTATATTTGCTTCTATGTAAATATTAGGAGGAACATATTCGCAGTTGCCCTCACAGGTGAACGTTGAAGTCTTGGTAGCACTCGTGGCGTCCCTACACCGCCATAAGAACTCACCCTCATTCTGCCAACGGCCTCATTAAAGAAGGCAGAGGAGCGGACAGAGGTTCAGGACACTCTCTTGTCCTCGGGGTGGGAAACTGCACCTTAGTCCGGACAAATCAGCAGTGATCAACGGCATGAGGATGCAGAAGGCAATGAAAACCACTGCATTGAAGACAGGTAACGTGTGTCCACAGGAAATGTGGCCACTAATTGGAAAAGTGTCATGATGATCACTCCATTGGCAAAAGATTCCGTAATAGCCCCCCTTCGGATCTCTGGGAGGGGACTGCTAAAGGGGTGGTGGCCATGAGAAAAAGGTTGAATAACCAACGAAACAGTAATGGTCTACCAGTTGAGGAGTGGAATGTCAGAAGTTTGAATGTGGTAGGGAAGCCATAAAATCTGCCAACCGAAATGCTAAGGCTCAGCTAGCTAACCTCCCTAGGTTATTGTGAAACGTCCCCTTTGAAAAATTAATGAGTTACTGTGCTGATAAACATCTACCCTTAGGAAAATTAATGAATTACTGTGCTGATAAACCTCTACGTTATTTGATTTTCAAACAGCTGAGCAAAACTGAACGTACTCAGACATTACTCTCTTTACTTATTCTGATAAGCACTAAACTGACACACAATATCTTTAGCGCAACGCAATCTGACTTTCAATAATCTTTACAAAAGATTGGCCTTAATCTATATCTTTCATCTACTGCCAGCTAAATAAAAGATTCTAACTACTGAAGGCACTAACTACTGATAGGCTCTAAGCACCATGGGACTTAACATCTGAGGTCATCAGTCCCCTAGACTTAGAACTACTTAAACCTAACTAACCTAAGGACATCACACACATCCATGTCCGAGACAGGATTCGAACCCGCGACCGTAGCAGCAGCGCGGTTCCGGACTGAAGCGCCTAGAACCGCTCGACCACAGCGGCCGGAAACTACTGATAGGCATAGTTAGCAAATGAAAGATTTTGATAGAGAACAAACAATGTACACTCCTGGAAATGGAAAAAAGAACACATTGACACCGGTGTGTCAGACCCACCATACTTGCTCCGGACACTGCGAGAGGGCTGTACAAGCAATGATCACACGCACGGCACAGCGGACACACCAGGAACCGCGGTGTTGGCCGTCGAATGGCGCTAGCTGCACAGCATTTGTGCACCGCCGCCGTCAGTGTCAGCCAGTTTGCCGTGGCATACGGAGCTCCATCGCAGTCTTTAACACTGGTAGCATGCCGCGACAGCGTGGACGTGAACCGTATGTGCAGTTGACGGACTTTGAGCGAGGGCGTATAGTGGGCATGCGGGAGGCCGGGTGGACGTACCGCCGAATTGCTCAACACGTGGGGCGTGAGGTCTCCACATTACATCGATGTTGTCGCCAGTCGTCGGCGGAAGGTGCACGTGCCCGTCGACCTGGGACCGGACCGCAGCGACGCACGGATGCACGCCAAGACCGTAGGATCCTACGCAGTGCCGTAGGGGACCGCACCGCCACTTCCCAGCAAATTAGGGACACTGTTGCTCCTGGGGTATCGGCGAGGACCATTCGCAACCGTCTCCATGAAGCTGGGCTACGGTCCCGCACACCGTTAGGCCGTCTTCCGCTCACGCCCCAACATCGTGCAGCCCGCCTCCAGTGGTGTCGCGACAGGCGTGAATGGAGGGACGAATGGAGACGTGTCGTCTTCAGCGATGAGAGTCGCTTCTGCCTTGGTGCCAATGATGGTCGTATGCGTGTTTGGCGCCGTGCAGGTGAGCGCCACAATCAGGACTGCATACGACCGAGGCACACAGGGCCAACACCCGGCATCATGGTGTGGGGAGCGATCTCCTACACTGGCCGTACACCACTGGTGATCGTCGAGGGGACACTGAATAGTGCACGGTACATCCAAACCGTCATCGAACCCATCGTTCTACCATTCCTAGACCGGCAAGGGAACTTGCTGTTCCAACAGGACAATGCACGTCCGCATGTATCCCGTGCCACCCAACGTGCTCTAGAAGGTGTAAGTCAACTACCCTGGCCAGCAAGATCTCCGGATCTGTCCCCCATTGAGCATGTTTGGGACTGGATGAAGCGTCGTCTCACGCGGTCTGCACGTCCAGCACGAACGCTGGTCCAACTGAGGCGCCAGGTGGAAATGGCATGGCAAGCCGTTCCACAGGACTACATCCAGCATCTCTACGATCGTCTCCATGGGAGAATAGCAGCCTGCATTGCTGCGAAAGGTGGATATACACTGTACTAGTGCCGACATTGTGCCTGCTCTGTTGCCTGTGTCTATGTGCCTGTGGTTCTGTCAGTGTGATCATGTGATGTATCTGACCCCACGAATGTGTCAATAAAGTTTCCCCTTCCTGGGACAATGAATTCACGGTGTTCTTATTTCAATTTCCAGGAGTGTATTTACCTTAATAGTGTTCAAAAGTCATCATATATATAGATCAGTTCAAGATACCCAGTATTCCAAATGTACTTTCTGGCGGACCATATGACGAGTTTCCATTGATAAGCCGTCCAGGATTTATGCTCCTGACACTATGTTTTACACTTATTTGCGTTGTTTGTCGTCACTAATGGTTTCGATATAGCAGCCCGTCCATGAATGCTCGTTATTTTGGAATTCTCGGCGGACAGTGTCGACAGATACGGGGTCTCGAAGATGGCTACTGAGCCTTGCAGCCACTTTAGCCGCCGTAGTTTTGTGTTGTTTTGATACAATTCGTGTTAGCGTACGACGATGTCTGGCATTTAGTTTTGCTTTGCGCCCTCTATTACGTTTGCGCGATGGCGTCTTTCCACATTTTGTGTAGGCTGTCATTACGGTTGAAACAGTTGCTCTTGAAATATTCAGTAAGTTGGCTGTTTTGGTTACTGATGCTCCAGCTAATGTGGCCCCCACAATCTGCCCTCTTTGGAACTCTGTTAGGTCTTTTATTGCACGTCGACCTCGGCCTCTAAATGCAACTACGAAGTGTGCACTACTCGCGGACAACCTGCATTGGTGTCTGGTGCGTACCGAGCACACACAGTCCAGCGCGACACGTGCTTTACTTGCGTTGTTGACCGTCAGACACAACCATCCAATTTACTTTGCCTATCACCTGTATACTGCGGTGGTAAATTCCGCACTGTTTTATTCTGGATGTCCCTACCATCACGAATGCTGTAGCGAGCATCTAATATAGGTTCTATAATGGGTCAGTATTTCGCACTGCACTGGTTTCCCGCTTTCATATGTACACCTGTCAGCTGCAGTATTTCGTCATACATCTCCAGATCTCTGGACGAATAGTTTACAATTTTTGTGGGATTTAAGGCAATGAGGCTCATTACACCAGATGCTCCTTCAAATTCACTGTCATCTATATGCATTGTTTTTTTTCTTTTAAAGTTACCGGCTGCATGCCCAACATGTACGGTTCTTCGCCATTTTTGATGGTTAATGAAATCAGCAACATTGTCGCTGCTATGTAATTTTGTTGAGAGTTCACTAACTGGTTTAAATATTTCTCTCAGTCTCTGCTCTCGATCCAGATGTTCTAGCCACAGCACTCGTAACTTCTCTCAAGCAGCCTTGTGTGCTGGCATGATCTTATGCTTGGTCAGCATCTTGTTATATACTAAATGGATTCCTTCGCAGAGTGTACCTTATGTACATTCCGTCCAATTTTGTCAGCCTTTACAGTTAAGTCATTTACGTTCTTTTCAAGTGGAGTAACCATGGTATCTAATTCACTGATATACGTAGCTAGATACTTAACTTTACGCTGGGGAGAATCTAATTTTCCATCTACATATAAATGAATTCTCTGTCTATGTACACCCATCGTCTCGGGTGGAGTGCCTGGGATGTATGTGAACTTGTCCATGGCGCAATGTATACTAGTATACTCACCTCTTTCATAGGTGTATATATACAGAAATTCTTGGAAGTTGCGTCTATACCTACCATCATTCAGTTCCGTTGTATTATCAATAACAAGGAACCTGTAATTTGTATTATTCCACCAATCCCTATGTATGTTTACAAATTCATTGAATGAGACGTCAGTTCCTACATTGTAATGTCCCCTTGGAAAAATTATGAAATGACTGTGCTGATAAACCTCATACGTTTCAAACAGCTGAGCAAAACTGAACGTACTCAAACATTTCTCTCTTTACTTATTCTGATCAACACTAAACTGACAAATATTTTTATTTTTCAGCGCAACGCTATCTGACTTTCAACATTCCCTACAAAGGAATGGCCCTGACTAACATTAACCTATACCTTTCATGAATCACTTACCTCACAAAAATCTTTGTTACTCGAACTACTGCAATACAGCGAGCGTTTCTAACTACTGAGGGCACTAACTACTGATAGGCATAGTTAGAAAATGAAAGATTTTGATAGAGAGCAAACAATGTATTTACCTTAATAGTGTTCAAAAGTCATTTTATATATATATATCAGTTCATGACATGCAGTCTTACAAATTTCCTTTTTCTGACGGACACACGTCCAGATCGTCCGCTCTCAGAATTCCGCCATCTCTCTCCCCACATCCCCCACTGCTGGCGGCTCACGTTCAACTGCGCAACGCAAAGCGCTGTTCACATCCAACTGCCCAACACTACAATAGCGAATATTCCGACAATGAGTCCAACCAGCCACAGACTGCACAGCACAGCCAGTGAGTTTCATACAGAGCCCTACGTGGCGTTACCAACATAAAAACCTAAACAGCCTACTTACAACATGAATTTGGTAAATGCGCTTTATGTTTGTATCGTCTTGTTTGAAGACTACAATGAGGTTTGTGTTATCCTTGATACGGGGCGGTAAAAATAAAGAAGTGCGGTTGAAGCGTTCTCACGAATGTAGATATACAAATGTTGGTTAAAAAATGTTATTGCAAATTTTGGCTTTCACGTAAGTCTCAGGGATGATTTCCACACTTGGTGCATTAGTATACTGTTCTACACCCGCGCATTACTTACAGTTTTTGAATTCTTTATTCACTCAGACATGAGTTCAGTTTATGCTACGGAACAAAAATTATCCGATTATTATAGCAAAATCAGTTTTTCACGATACAGTTCTATCACTATTTATTGCTGATGTCCGTTTATTTCACACAATGAAATTAGCACTGGTGAGGCGGTTTACAGTTTTACTTTAATAATAATTTTACTCTGAGCCCGCAATAGCAGTAATGTAGGCATCTATAAACGAAAATTACTCAATCAGTTCGAACAGAACCACAAGTTCCACTGTCCTCTTTCTTCTAACATTTCGCCACATGTTGGCTTCCGATTATGTATACCTCGTAAATGGTACTCACACAAATAATCGTAGCACTTCCAGTTCACCAAATACCCTATGCTCGCACACTTGCACTATTAAACAATACTCTTTGTCGAAATAAATCAGCGCGAAAAAGAATTCTCAAACGACCACATTGGCCATCCTCAAGTGGCTTGCTCGCCAACCACCCTCCTAAACGACTGGCCAACGACTCACCCTGCTCAAGATGGCCACTCGCTTATATATGGTCGGACGTCAACCCTCTTGGTTATTTAAGTACCAATCTCACCAGTTAAGGTTACAAATTTTGATACACACATCCCTGGACAGAAATCAGTACACCATCCAAACCGCGCTAAAAAATACATCTCATCTACTGTGTTATATTAATTTCTAGGATTATTCTATCGCCAGTAAATCAAGTTTTAGTTTCTGCAAAATTTCGCCACTTATCGCAAATTTGTTTGTTGACACCTGTGCTGCAAAGTTTTAACATAGAACTGCATATAGCACCGTTTTTAGACATAATCTATAACGATCTACACATTGCGCTGCTCAGAAATTTCCTATCTATAATAATTAATTAATTATGGGCGACAAATGTTAATAATAATTTGCAAACAATGAAAACTATTGCAAGTTAAGTGTATAGTATAACTTAACTAGTTAAAAATACGTGTGATGCCACCCAAAATATTATATAGTGCCCTTCTTTACGTCATCAATTTTCTATTGAATTTTATAAACAATTTTCCCTCAAACTTTGTTTATTGCTCTTTACGGGCTTAATTATTTATGAACCTTGACATATGACTACGGCACTCGATCTGCTATGACGAAACGTTTTTAATGAGTGCTCGCTCATCCTTGTAAGTTGTTATTTGCTATTTTTATTAATCTTTCAGTATTCATGATATTAACCGACTTTGAGGTTACTATAAGTTTTGCGTCTCGTGACTTGAAATGAAGATCGATCTTTCGGAAGGTGCATATTGCCGACCACAATCCACTGCCGCATCGCGCTTCACCGTAAGTTACATAGTTTTCGCGTTATGCGCGAATAACGAAACAAAGCTCCAAGCTGCAGGCCACGTGGCCACCCGGCGACAGAGACCATCCCACCGACCGCTGCACCATGTCGCGCGGGCGCGCCACGCGCTTCCGCGAATGGCGCACCATGTAGCGCGCTCGCTCTCCACAAAGCAATCCTTGTATACTAGACCTATTCATCTAGTTACGGGGGTTTGTACCGTCAGACCCTTCACCAACTGATTTGGTATTGTGGAATGTGTTTGTCTCAAATAAAATATGTCACAATCCATACGACGACCAAAACAGAAATATAGAATTTGATCCTGGTATGCCCGCATCTCGTGGTCGTGCGGTAGCGTTCTCGCTTCCCACGCCCGGGTTCCCGGGTTCGATTCCCGGCGGGTTCAGGGATATGCTCTGCATCGTGATGGCTGGGTGTTGTGTGCTGTCCTTAGGTTAGTTAGGTTTAAGTAGTTCTAAGTTCTAGGGGACTTATGACCACAGCAGTTGAGTCCCATAGTGCTCAGAGCCATTTGAACCATTTTGATCCTGGTATTCCACAATGATGTCGTCAAATATAAACACGGTGTTTGGATTTACTTTTTCTGGCAGGCGGATTTCACTGCTTTGACTGAATGCGGTGTATGCTCCACCATTGATAACTCTTAATATCTGTTCCAGAAGTTGATAACTAGGCTGAAACAATTATGTAACGGGTAGCGTCAGGCCAGCACACTGAATGTCGAGGGGAGAATGAAATCGACTGTACTTGGAGATCATCTGTTGACTGAAGGTAGGGTTCTGCATGACACGACTCATCCCATTCCAGCTCTGTCAACTGGACTGCAACACTTGTTAATGCATTTTCAGTCTCTAACACAACATGCCAGTCACTGTCCACTGATGCAACCGTCTGTATGAGCTACAAAATGCATCCTCACTCCATCCCACTGCGAAAAGTATTATTTTTACGCTCCTCCAATATCTCATCTTTCCAACCATCAAGGAGAAAGCTATGTTCACAGTCTGCGACTGTATGTTCACATGTAATACGGTTATTAAACTCTTCCCTGCTCAATGACGACATCTCATCAATTGTATCCATTGTGAAGTGGGAGAGGGGGCAAGAGTGTCGGGGGGGGGGGGGAGTGACGTCAACAATGCGACGTTTCCCCATCCCCTCCCCCCTACTTGGGCTTTGTTGCCCTACTACTGCGCTCAGAGATGACATTCCAGATGATACTTAGGCAAGTTGGCGGACTAAAACTCTGTGTGTATCGTCAGATTTAATACCGTTGATGTAAACTATCTTGCCCGCATCTCGTGGTCGTGCGGTAGCGTTCTCGCTTCCCACGCCCGGGTTCCCGGGTTCGATTCCCGGCGGGGTCAGGGATTTTCTCTGCCTCGTGATGGCTGGGTGTTGTGTGCTGTCCTTAGGTTAGTTAGGTTTAAGTAGTTCTAAGTTCTAGGGGACTTATGACCACAGCAGTTGAGTCCCATAGTGCTCAGAGCCATTTGAACCATTTGTAAACTATCTTGCTGGATTTTTTTGCGAGATCGTTATCCTTCTCCCTAAAAATGTTGATTTTTTCAAAATAAATATTTCACATGTTGTCATGTTACGTAATAGATGGTGACGACGTCAAAACAAAGAAGGAAATTTAGAATTTAACGCCCAGTCTGTGATGACGACATTAGTGATGTAAGTTCACGTTGAGGAAGGATGGGAACGGAAATTGGTCGTGTCCTTTTCATGGGACCCATCGCCTGTTCTAAGCGATTTAGGAAACCATGGAAGACGTAAACCAGGATCACCGGACGGAAATTTGCATCTCCCTCCCCCCGTAAACGAATTTAATATCTTACCATGGTGGCAAAATCCCATTCTGTGTCTGTCATTAGTTTAAGAGTCTAAGAGATTTTAGTTGCCAGTTAAGGGAATTGAACCCTACATTAAGAGTAACAAGTCGCATTTTCAGTCTGTAGGGTACTGCAGAGTGGCTTTCGGATCAGAATATTTCTAAGACTAACAATTTCATATTGCTTGTTTGGTAGTGAAAAAAAGTTGTGTATAAGAAATTCTCTCAGTATGAAGTTCAGTTTTCAGGAGGAATATCTGAGGTTCGGATCCCGGTCTGCCGCACAGTTTTAACCCGCTAGTAAGTTTCAAAACTGCGCCGTCTCCACAGAAGACTGAAAATTCGTTCTGGAAACAATTCCCTTGGCTGTGGCTAAGCCATTTCTCCGCACTATCCTTCCTAACAGGGGTGCTAGTGCCGCAAGTTATTCAGGAGAACTTCTGTAAATTTTGAAAGGTAGAAGAAGAGGTACTGGTGGAGTTAAAGCTGTGAGGATGGGTCGTGAATCGTGAGTCGTGACTGGACAGCGCAGTCGGTAGAGCACTTCCCTGCGACAGGCGAAGTTCCCAGGTTCAAGTCCCGATGTGGCACACGGTATTAATCTTCCAGAAGTTTCATAATGAACTTGTTTTCAAACTAATACCATAGTGAACTAAGACAGTTGGCTCATAATGTGTGTGTTTTTGTACTTTTACAGATATGAAACTAAAACTTCTTAAATTGTTTTCCCTATAAATAGGTCTGATTCCTTTTGTGTCTAATAAAAGATTCGGATGAATACGTGATCAGTCTCTCCTTGTAATCAACTAATAATGAAAAAACTCCTTTAGATCCATAGAAAAATAACGTGTACAATCTTCAAACGGCCAGCAGAGTTACAACGAAACGCGTAATGGAATGGCGGAAATGCCTTTTATGAGCCTACACCGGCTGCACTCAGACAACAATAACTACTGCTATTACAGGCACATGAATGACGATATTATCATTGGAAAATGTTCTTCAATTAATTGAAGTCGAACAGAAATGTAGTTTCCAATGTGAGGCTGTGATCTTATTTCGCTTAAACAAGGTAGCCCAAGGTTGACTGTGTTGTAACGTGACATTGGAAACAGAAAGCGGACTACTGGCCGTCGGCATCCACTAACCCTGGCTAAATGGACGAAACAATAAGGGGTTATTAAGTAGTGGGAAAATATGGACAGTTAAGGTTTGACGTTACACTTCAAGGAGTCCGCAAGAACTGTTGCGGTCCCGACTTAACGCTTGCCAAAGTCATCCTTGACACTAAACAGAAAACGGCCATTAATCTGTCCACATTGCTGCCCTTCTCACACGTCGCTGACAGCTGATGTTGAAACAGCACATTACTCGCGAGTGCTCGTTTCTCTTAATGATGATGTTACGAGAGTGACTGAGACTCCACCACTGTCAAATAGAAGCTTGCTACCGGCGTAAGGACTTCATTACGGCGGCTGCCGATAAACTCCAAGTTGCCGCATTACATAATCGTGCGTTTGAAAAACCCTTGTTATTGGTAATTGCTGTTTTAAAACACGTTTAAATTGAGAGACGCAAGCCACTTTCAGGTGCCAGAGCACAATTCTGGAAGTGTACTGTAGAAAGAAGTTTTACGCAATGTAGATATGGGAAAAAAGAAAGACGATTTCCTAGAACTGTAAACTCGATTCGCATGATTATAAAGACAAGAATACATCCCAATGGTGCTATACGGTGTCAAATATCCAAACACCTATGTAGAAATTTCTGTTCTATAATATTAACACTCTGTCGTAAGGAAACGGTAAAAAACCGTGTACTAAGGCGCTACTGCATCGTACAGAAACGGGATTGTACAAGTGTAATAAGATACGTGTAGAATTTATTTTAGATTTTATGTAAAATAAACTACGTTAATAAAATGTCACAGGACACATAACAATATATGTAGAATATTTTATTAGAAATGAAGAGTGTCTGATTGTGAGGCTGAGGTGTGTAACGATGAGATAACAATGAAACAGTGTAGGAATTTACAAAATTTGATTCTTAATAACGCAGTGGGAAGGGTTGGACCTCGACCTAATAGTAAGAATCGTTTACGAAAGCACCTGTAATAATTTCAGAAAACCATGAGAAGTCCTAATCAAGATAATTGCATCAACAACGTGCCAAGTTGAAATTTTGTACCTGAACGATACTAGAACGACGACTCGTGCCTGTTCTGTCCGTAGCTAGCTCGTCATTCATTCCTGAATAACTGGCCGTTGAGGTAATTGGTTACAGGAACCACAGCGCGGCACTCAGTTTTAATCTCCAGGCCACGATCCTTTTCCCCAGTAAATAAATGAATCTAATGAAACAAATTCCTCTTGTATATGTTACAGTATTCCATTACTCTCTTAGTGGACTTGGATTTCGCTTCCTTTGGGAATCCTCAGCCATAGCTCCAATTATTTTGTGTTTAGATATTCTGCTCACATGGCAGAAACCTGAAGGTGATCGACTTTGTTAGAGGAAGTAGTATAACAATGTTTGCTTGCCACCGCAAAGTTTAAATGGTTCAAATGGCTCTGACCACTATGGGACTTAACTGCTGAGGTCATCAGTCCCCTAGAACTTGGAACTACTTAAACCTAAGGACATCACACACATCCATGCCCACCGCAAAGTGCTGACAAACTTCAACAGTCCTGATTTCGCATGGTTAAGCTATGTTATGAGCAAGGGTAAACAGAATTAAGAATATGTTAAAAATTCTCATTTTCATTTAGCTTCAAACTGGGCAGAATAATTTCATTCATCACAGGGAAAGAAGCGAACCGATTCGTGAAAAGTAAAGTAGTGCAGTTCGTTGTAATATTTATTGAGGGACAAATAACAAAAAAATAAGATCTGCCTTGTTTGTAATAGTCGCCCTATTGCACACTACTGGCCATTAAAATTGCTACACCAAGAAGAAAAGCAGATGATAAACGGGTATTCATTGGACAGATATATTATACTAGAACTGACATGTGATTACATTTTCACGAAATTTGGGTGCATAGATCTTGAGAAATTAGTACCCAGAACAACCACCTCTGGCTGTAATAACGGCCTTGATACGCCTGGGCATTGAGTCAAACAGAGCTTGGATGGCGTGTACAGGTACAGCTGCCCATGCAGCTTCAGCACGATACCACAGTTCATCAAGAGTAGTGACTGGCGTACTGTGACGAACCAGTTGCTCGGCCACCATTGACCAGACGTTTTCAGTTGGTGAGAGATCTGGAGAATGTGCTGGCCAGGGCAGCAGTCGAACATTTTCTGTATGCAGAAAGGCCCGTACAGGACCTGCAACATGCGGTCGTGCGTTATCTCGCTGAAATATAGGGTTTCGGAGGGATCAAATGAAGGGTAGAGCCACGGGTCGTAACACATCTGAAATGTAACATCCATTGTTCAAAGTGCCGTCAATGCGAAGAAGAGGTGACCGAGACGTGTAACCAGTGGCACCCCATACCATCACGCCGGGTGATACGCTAGTATGGCGATGACGAATACACGCTTCCAATGTGCGTTCACCGCGATGTCGACAAACACGGATGCGACCATCATGATGCTGTAAACAGAACCTGGATTCATCCGAAAAAATGAAGTTTTGCCATTCGTGCACCCAGGTTCGTCGTTGAGTACACCATCGCAGGCGCTCCTGTCTGTGATGCAGTGTCAAGGGTAACCGCAGCCATCGTCTCCGAGCTGATAGTCCATACTGCTGCAAACGTCGTCGAACAGTTCCTGCAGATGGTTGTTGCCTTCCAAAACTCCCCATCTGTTGACTCAGGGATCGAGACGTGGCTGCACGATCCGTTACAGCCATGCGGATAAGATGCCTGTCATCTCGACTGCTAGTGATACGAGACTGAGGCTGTTGGGATCCAGCACGGCGTTCCGTATTACCCCCTGAGCCCACCGATTCCATATTCTGCTAACAGTCATTGGATCTCGACCAACGCGAGCACTAATGTCACGATACGATAAACCTAAATCGCGATAAGCTACAATCCGACCTTTATCAAAGTCGGAAACGTGATGGTACGCATTTCTCCTCCTTACACGAGGCATTACAACAACGTTTCACCAGGCAACGCCGGTCAACTGCTGTTTGTGTATGAGAAATCGGTTGGAAACTTCCCTCATGTCAGCACGTTGTAGGTGTCGCCACCGGCGCCAACCTTTTGTGAATGCTCTGAAAAGCTAATCATTTGCATATCACAGCATCTTCATCCTCTCGGTTAAATTTCCCGTCTGTAGCACGTCATCTTCGTGGTGTAGCAATTTTAATGGCCAGTAGTGTACTTACGAACACCAATATGAGTAAATACAGTGTGCAGGAATACATAGGTGATGAAAAAGTTGTGGTTCAGCGCCAGAAGGATGCTCTTTTGGGACATGTCAGTCTGGATTTCCCGTGTCTGGAAGGAGCAAGCATCTGTCGCTGGTAACATACGCTTGTTCTCGCTGACGGTAGCTAGTGTCGATGCCGTATCTTGATCAAATTGTGTTCGTCACGTACTGGTCCGTACTGAATTACGCTTTACAATTGCTCCGCCTCAACAGTCCATTTCCGCTGCTTTTCGCACAAATGATCGTCCTTGCCCTCGGTTCAGTGGCCCCACATGTCGATGGGTGTGCTCCTTACGGCGTCAGATAACACGGGGAGACGTACCCAGAGGTGTTTACAGCGCTAGTTACACGACACGTTTATAGCTTCCATCTCGACTCCACATTCAGCGCCAATTCTGACAGTTAATGTGGTGGGTCAAAAAAAAAAAATGGTTCAAATGGCTCTGAGCACTATGGGACTTAACATCTGTGGTCATCAGTCCCCTAGAACTTAGAACTACTTAAACCTAACTAACCTAATGACATCACACACATCCATGCCCGAGGCAAGAATCGAACCGGCGACAGTAGCTGTCACGCGGTTCCAGACTGAAGCGCCTAGAACCGTACGGAATGTGGGGGGTCACTCCGGAATAAAATCACGTACTTAACTCGTTGTGAATTTTAGTCGACTTAGAATATGGTTTTCAGGGTGTGTGGTTTCTTTTGTGAACTAGAGTGTTCTTGTACGTGATAAACAGCTAGCAACCAGTATTAAATATACATTCAGATGTGTTGCACGCAGAATAGCAAAAGCGAAAGGAGGAGTGCCTAATGAAAACGAACACTTATCACGGCTCAAAAACGATTCTTCTTCCCAGTATTGATCGCTGACATAACAATAAACGGCCGCAAATTGCATTTACTACCATATTCACATCTGAGAAAAACTGATTACGGCCACAATATGTAGTAATTTGAAGCACAGACATATGAAGCGAGAATGAAAGAATCCCCTCAGGAAACGCAGAATTTGTTAATTAAGTGGTAAATACTGTAAATGATAAAGGATGCTGGATAAAAACGTTTCCATCATCT